>NC_090271.1:334936525-335281109 GCF_040414725.1 Anabrus simplex
GGTTAATGGAAACAAGATCAGATTGAGCATTTGTGCATGTTTAGTGCCAATCCATACGAGCAGACCGTGAAACGTTAAACCAGTTGTGGTTATAGAAAATGCATGCGAGATACGAGACGTAACCTAATATTTGAGGTCAATATGAGTTGCAAACATGGCCAGTGCGATAATTATATTGTAAGGAAATGTTGAAATATTACGGAGTTGCAGTGTGTGAAAGAATATTCAGGCTATTAAGTATTTCTAGCGTAAGACAGAGGTTATTTAAATGGCATTAAATGAATATGTTTTTTTTAAATATGGAGGTATATAAAGGAAATGGAATAATAGTATGGCAAGTTGTTGTTAGTATGAGGAGATACGTTTTCTGTTCGTCGCATGCGTAAGGGATAGCTGATTGAATTGCGAATTCCTGTGTTACATATAATATTTATATTAGAATTAGCACTGCAAGTGAAGGATTCAGGCCATGTTAAGTTGAGTGTATGACTTGAGCCAAACATAATATGTTTCGTAGTGACTTTCAAGCTGACGGTATTGATAGGTTACTAGTTTATTATACGTTACGTAATATAAATATACAAGAATAAAATGGAGTCTCGCATATATATATATATATATTTGAAGTTCAGCGCGTCAACGCTAATATGAAGAACGGTTTTCTTTGATAAAATCTTGGCACAGCGAAGAGATATTTGAGAATATAAGTAAATACATTGGCATATGGTTAGGAATTCGTGGCACGATTTTCGCAGGTTAGACTGATTTACTATTATATCTATGGCACTCTGTAGTAAGGATATTTGGTTTATTATGTACATATGATGGTGTACAGTTTTAATTTACTCAATTTTAGCTATGATTGGAATGTTAGTACCTGTATTGGTGTTTTTGAATCCAGATTTAAACAACGTAATACTTATCTCGTGACGTGATGAGTCAGAAGTGAGAATCCAAACAAGTGTCCAAATAAATTCAGACAAATAGACCAAAAGGAAAGATGAAAACCCAAATGATGCCCCAAAGACAGTCCCAAACAGTAATAACAGGAAGATATTCCACTCCCCCTTGATGAATAAAGTTTTTGGTCCCTATCTTTCCCCATAAATCAACTTAAAAACTGAAAATATGATATATTATTGAAGGTTAACGTAAATGTAAACAAATATATTGGTAATTTAAAGATTTTCAACTATGTTTATCTCAGAAGTCAAGAATTTAAGAATGATTTTGTGATTTCGTACGACTTTCTTTTCTTTATTGTCGATAGATGCATTGATATTCCATTTTATAATATATTAGCATGCTAATAAACTAGATATAGTATTTCTATTGCGTTTCTATTCTTAAAGTAACCTATAATACGTAGTAATAAGATAATATATGGATCAATTGAATTTGTTTATGCCGAATATTAAGCGTTGATAGTACAATTACCTAAATATGTGAAAGCTGAATGACAGATTGAACATATAGCTACTCTTCAAAGGAACCTACGACTTATCTAGAGTATATGGGAATATAATGGAAGTAATTTACCCTGAGAAACGAATATGCACCTTATTGTTATTGCTCGTGTTCATACATGATATCCCCGTTTTCATGTAAATTATCCACAAATGATAATACAGAGTCTAGGTATGATTCTTGACCCTATGTTGTGAATTTCATAGCCGGAGCAATGTTTAAACAGGTGTATATTTAATTAATGCTCCAACGCGGCGCAAAAGAGGAAGTCACCGCGGGAACATTACGAAACCAAACGGTGCAATACATACATACATTATCATTATAGACTGTTATGCCTTTCAGCGTTCAGTTTGCAAGCCTCTGTGAATTTACTAAACGTCGCCACAATCCTCGATTTGCAACTAGTGCTGTGGCCTCATTTAGTTCTATACCTCTTGTCTTTAAATCGTTAGTAACTGAGTCTAACCATCGTCGTCTTGGTCTACCTCTACTTCTCTTACCCTCCATAAAAGAGTCCATTATTCTCCTACGTAACCTATCCTCCTCCATCCGCCTCACATGACCCTACACCCGAAGCCGGTTTATGTGTACAGCTTCATCCATCGGGTTCATTCCTAATTTGCCTTTATCTCCTCATTCCGAGTACCCTCCTGCCATTGTTCCCTACCTGTTTGTACCAGCAAAGTTGGTCTGAAAACAGACCGATGTAAAGATAGTTTCGTCCGGGAGCTGACTTCCTTCTTACAGAATACTGTTGATCGCAGCTGCGAGTTCACTGCATTAGCTTTACTACACCTTGATTCAATCTCACTTACTATATTACCATCCTGGGAGAACACACAATCTAAATGCTTGAAATTATCGACCTGTTCTAGTTTTGTATCACCAATCTGACATTCAATTCTGTTGAATTTCTTACTTACTGACATCAATTTAGTCTTCGAGAGGCTAATTTTCATACCATACTCATTGCAACTATTTTCAAGTTCCAAGATATTAGACTGCAGGCTTTCGGCGCAATCTGCCATTAAGACCAAGTTGTCAGCATAGGCCAGACTGCTTACTACATTTCCACCTAACTGATTTATTTTCTTTTTTACGGGGGGGGGCGCCGTAGCCCGCTCCCCCGCCGTGACCATCGACTCAATCTACATGGCCTCCTACATGCTATTAATTCTAAGAAGAAAGAGAGAGCAGGGAGGAGTGGGAAGTGATACAAGGAGTATCTGCAGGTTTCCGAGTTAGACTCGCTACCACGGCGAGAGTTTGTATTGGTTAGGTAGTGTTAAGGTGTGGTGTTGAAGGGTCAGGGGAAAACCACATAGGCAGAAAGAGAAATCGCCTACTGTAAAACCTGACATCTTGTGATAACACATGCAAGGATGTGGGCTGGAAAAGTCCAGAGGTTGTGTTAGTTAGGAAAATGTGTCATGCAATCATAACCATTTCCTTGCCATTGTCTGTTATTATGGGGATCAGTCCTTCTTGACACTGCTGGGTCGGCTCGGGTCCACTGGCGTCTGGGCTCTGGGCCACAGGTTCGTCCCTTTGCCCAGCATCCAGTGGTCCCTGGTGCCAAGTCCTCTTTTGGAGAGGGGGATTAAGAGCCAAGCCTTACTTGGTGCAAGGGGCTGTCTTCTTCTTCCGCCTGGCGATGTCCCTCTGTGCGGTGTTATTGGAACATACTTGTCACTGCAGATCTGCAATAATGCTAAGGTTATTAGTAACAGTATATATATATACAGGTGCTCGTTGGAGTGCCGGCTTGCTTGCCTGCTCTCATGTCCAGTGTACTACCTAAGTAATAGTGAGATAACACAAACCCATAAGTAAGTATATTAGTACTGCTGTCTTCGTAATAGGGCGCGGGCTGACGTTCCGCTCCCGTGTCTCGTTCGGGGCGCGGAGGTGGATTGGTTCATTCTTGGCCATCTGGTTGCGTTGCCGTCGTCTTCTCGGGTTGTTTCTTACCAATCTTTCCTCACCTCGTCCCTGGGATAAAGGCAGCTGTTATCAAAGGAGAATATTTATATATTTGCATAGGTACATTTTGTCTGCAGTGTGTGGGTTTATGTGTTGTATAGGTGTCAGCTTAGGGAGGGGCCCGGCTATCGGCCCCCGTCCCCCCAACCCTGTGGCTGAACAGAATGTGTTTCGGTGTGGGGTACTTGGTGTAAAGATCGACGTCGTAGCGTCCGATCCCGCTTACTAGCGGGTCGATCTTACCACCCCGACTTTGTGTACATTCTTAGTGTTTATTTACGTATATGGCGCCTTATCGAGCTGATTTTCGCAATATCGCGTAGTTGGCGTATTGGTGTGTCGAAAGGGAGTCTGGCCGCTGATCGAATGCATTTATTTTGTATTCGTTCTAGCTTATCCAGGTTCGTCTTTGCAGTGAACCCCCACGTTGGGGCTGCGTACATGATTATTGGCCTAATTAAGGCCTTATACATGTTTATGGCTACGTTTGTGTTTATACTGGACTTTTTGTTCAGTATAGGGTATAGCTGGCTGAGTCTAATGTGAGCTTTCCTTTGGATATCTTTGATATGGTGTAGCATGGTGAGCTTTCGGTCTAGGACTACTACTAGGTATTTGGCTTTGTCATGCCATGCTATATCTTGATTGAAAGCTTTAGCGGTTTTATGTTGACTGGTCTGCGTGTGCGTCTGTAATTCCTAGTGAACAGCACGGCTTGGCACTTGTCAACATTGACCTTGATGCGCCATTTCGTTAGCCATGGCTCGAGAGTTCGTAGCGCTACTTGTGGCCTCTTCCGAGTGCACGCTAGTTGTGGGTGTTAGACTGTGATAGCAGTTTCATCAGCGTAGAGGTGTGTAGAGGTAAGTTCCGTAGTGGGCATGTCGTTTGTATATAGAACAAAGAGGATTGGGCCAATTAGGGGCCCTTGGGCTACGCCCGCTCTAATCCTTCGCGTGCTTGACAGCGTGTTGTGTACGTCAACTTGGAGCTCTCGGCCCTCCAGATGGGATTTGATTAGCCTTATATAGCCTGGGTGTAATTCGAGGTCTATTAGTTTCGCTAGTAGACCTTCGTGCCAGAATTTGTCAAATGCTTTCTGTATATCAAGGAAAACCGAACCTGTGTTCCTTCGTTTATTGAAACCTATGGTGGCTTGTTCTATGAATCGCGTGAGTAGTTGTGGGGCAGAATGCCCGTTCCTGAAGCCAAATTGCTCGTTGCGAATTATTCCTCTTTCCTTGATATGCCCTATTAACATTTTCAGTAGTATTTTCTCGAATACTTTACTGAGAGCGTCCAGTAGGCTGATAGGCCTGTAACTGTAAGGGTCTGACTTGTCTTTGCCTGGTTTTCCAAATACGAGTATCCTAGCTCTTTTCCATTGTTCAGGGTAGTACTGGAGTCTGAACATTGCATTGAAGATGCTGGTTAGTAGTGTTAGGGTTTTGTGTGTTAATTTCATAATTATAATATTATGTATCTCGTCTGGGCCAGGCACCTTCTTGGGGTTAAGATGACCTATAATCCCTTAATTTCGTGTATATTTGTCCTCTTAACCTTCAGCTTAGGTGAGTTTTCGAGGAACTCAGCTACCTTTGCCTCGGTTTGCCTGGTGAAGGCAGGGTCAGATGGTATTTCGTTCGGAGTGAATGCCGCTTCGCTTGAGTCCGCTATGACTTCCGCTTTATCATGGTTCTCATATACCGGGCCGTTAGGTCCATTAATAGTAGGGATGCTGTGTGTTTCACGAGTGAATTGTCTCGCTAAGTTCCACACAGGCGTAGTGTTTGTGTAGAATAGACGGAGTTTGTCGTTCCATTCTCGCGACCTTCATTCCTGTAGTTTTGTTTGTATTTCCGTGTTAAGTTCCTTTTTCATAATTCGGTCGTAGCCTCTATGGTGTCGTGCCGAGTTGTGTTTGTGGCTGTTGCGCTTGCGTATTAATTCCTTAATGTGGGATGGAATTTCCAATGTGGGTATTCTTTGCGTTTGTTTCCTGGTATGCTCGCTGCTGCGTCTGAATTGCTTCTACCAGGGTTTTGACTGCTTCGTCAATTTGAGCTGTGCTGTCTAATGGTATGCCCTCGCTTCCCTGTAGGAGCGTGTCTAGTTTGTGTTCGAATTTGCCCCGTTTGGCTGCTTTACAGTTGAGCCTACGCTTGTGGTTTTTTCCATATTCCTCTGGGGTTGCATTTAGTGTAAATATCACTGGTTGGTGCCTCGACCCAACGTCGTTCACTACCGTTATGCTATGCCTTTGAGGAATATGTCGCAGTAGGGCTATGTCTAGCATATCGTCGACCTGATCGTTTGGAGCTAGGAACGTGGGTTCGCTGGGGGCTGTTGCCACATAGTCCTGGGATAGCATGTGGTTGTACAGCCTTGTGCCTTCTGAGTTAGTTCTCAGGCAGCCCCAGCTGGCGTGTTTCGAATTTAGGTCTCCTCCTAGGATCGTGTTTCGATTAGCCTTAGTACTGGGTCTATGTCTTGTGTGTTCAGGCTTTTTGGTCTGGAGTATGCCGCTATGACATTTACGAGTGTTCCTCGGACTGGCATGGCAATTCCACATGCCTCCAGTTCGACCAGCTCTGGTATGTCCACCTCTATATGTTTGATGCCTTTTTTTTTTTACCAGAACTGCCACCCCTCCAACTCCGTTGGCCTTATCGCTTCTGTGTATTTTGTAGCCTCTTATGTTGAACTTCTTCCCCGGTGGGAGGAGCGTTTCTGTTAGGAGTGCTGCATGAATAGTGTTCGCGACTAGGAAGGGTTCGAGTTTCTTATTTTCTGGACCTGAAGCCCTGGCAGTTCCATATTTGTACTCGAAGCCCTTGTGTGTTGTTGTTATCGTTATGATTATTATTATTATTATTATTATTATTATTATTATTATTATTATTATTATTATTATTATTATTATTATCGTTGGGTTGTTCAGCCATCTTGGGTTAGGAGGTCGGAGATCGCGTTCACCAGGTCCCCTAACCATGGGATTGATAGCGCCGTGGCCAGCAATTTGGCTATCATAAATCCAGTGGTTATGCATTCGGTTAGGTTCAGGTTCGGGAAGACGTTTTTCAGTATTTCGAATACCTTTCCCCTGAACACTCTTCCTGCCGTGTTCCCCTCTGGCTGGTTCACCTGTGCTAGTGTTTCAGATGTAGGTGGTGTGATGGTAGTGTCTCGAATGGTGCTGGGGGCGGGCGTTGGGGGCGGTAGTGCGGACGTCATTTTACTAGTGGCAGGAGCTAGCCTGGGGTGGGTTCTGTGGTAGCTCGGGGGGAGCTAGCGTGGACTTAACCTGCCTTTGTTTCATTGCATGGGGCTGGGCCTTCTTTCCATTTGGGTTGGAGGTCTTGGTTTGGACGGAGGTAGGGGCTGGTTGGTCTGAGGACCCGGGGTTGTGTTTACCCTCCGTCCGTGTAGGTTTAAAGTTCAGTAGACCTCCGCCTGATTGGCGCTGATTGCCTGAAGAGCCTTGATTTTGGCCCTTTGTGCCTGAAGGGCCTGTAAGACCTGAAGGGTCCTTTCTCCCTGAGGTGCCTGATTTCCTTGTGCGTGAAGCGCCTGTGCCTGATGAGCCTGCTTGGGATTTAGGGTCGCTACGCTTGTTACCCTTTGGCCCTTTGCCTTGAAAGGCGGCTTCGAAGTCCCTGCGGCTAGGACAGTCCTTAAAATTAGCCGCGTGTTTCACTCCGTAGTTAGAGCACTTAGAGTACGCGGGGTCGCCTCCGTGGGGGCAGACACGTGACAAATGGAGGCGGCGCATCTGCAGCATATAGGCTCCAGTCGGCACGCCGCCCCTCGATGGCCATGCCTCTGACACACTCCACATTGGGGGTCAGGGGCTGGCGGCGGTACGGCTCGACCGACACCAGCATGTTCGCGAACATCCGCATTTTTCGCAGATTGTCCGCCCCTGGGGTGTCCGCCACGGCAACTAGGTATAGGTTGTCCTTGGCTGGCCTATTCCCTGTTCTCATCCGCACTACGGAGAATGCGGGGATATCCTGTGCTTTCAATGCAAGCTGGATTTCGTCCGCATTACTTCCGTTAATGGGGGTCCTCACTACGACCGCTTCATAGTGCTGTTGGGCAATACTTTTAAAAAATTAATATTCAGCCTTTTAGCACCTCGATAGCGATTTCATAGAAGCTCGACATGTGTAGCCGAATCGCTTCATGTGCGTCTACTCTCGGCCTAGAAAAATTATATTTTCTCTGTTCATGCGGCAGCTTTTTAAGGGGTCCCATTTCAAGTGTCTTGGTGTACTTGATGTATACCGTAAGGGGTGGAGTGGGGGGACTTGACCCCTTACGGGTGATTGGTTTTGTTGATTGAGGTGATTGAGGCGGGCTCTGACGAGTCTGCCTCTTGTGTGTGGTATGCTGTGGCAGGGTTGAGCCGATAGATGTTTCTGTGCTGCTATCGGCTCGAGTACTTGGCTTGAGTGTCCCGCCTTTTTGAGCCTTGGGGCTCAGGGGCTGGGCTACTTTGCATTTCCCCTTCCCCCTCTTCCTCCCTTTAGCCTACCTGAAGCCGTCACCCGGGTTTCCCGCCTGGGTCGCTGGGACCACGGGTTCGGTCACCCCGTGCTCGCGGAGTTCCTCTCCCTCAGAGCTTTCGGAATCGGCCTCTCGGGAGGCACCTGATAGATCGATCACCAGTCTGGCCTCATCCGAGTTGCTCGCTCGCACGGCGGGGTTGGACTTTATTTGGCGCCATCCACCAAATCCGTTTCCCCTCTTTCCTTCCCCTGTGCGCTGCCTCCTAACTTAGGTTGGCGGAACTGGGTCCCGCTTTCCCGGCGTCCGGCTGACTGACCACTAGGTTGGGTTTGAGACTGTTATTTGTATTGGGGGAGAGGTAGCCTCCCGTTCGTGTTGCTCCTCAGCGGAGCCATGCGACTGTTCCTTCCCGTGTGCAGGTTCTGGTACTCCAGTGTTTAGCCCCGCTTCTCGTTCGCCCGCACACAACGTCACGCATTACATTTCGCTTTCCAGGCTCCGCCAGCTCTTATTCCGGGGGTCAGCTCGACGACTGCCTGGCCCAGTGGGGAGCGGCTGCACTGGTATATGCAACCTAGCAGCTGCTGATGGTGTGGTAATAGGAGATGTCGTGGTGGTGGTTGTGTTTGCGGTAGCGGTGCAAGCATAGTTCCGTAGGGAGTGGCTCGTAAAGTAAACTTCTCCCGTCAGGTTTAGTAGCTGAGAGTCAGGGTGAAGTCTGCACGCTGCCCCTCCGGCGGGTTCCGTTCACTGGTCACGGAGCACGTGAGACTGTGAGTCACACCCAGCTCTCGCTCGGCCGGGTCATTGATCGGAACGAGGGCCGGTAGTGACATGCTATGCGCTCTTGGTGCATGTGGCCTTTGTGAAAGTTCTAACATATTATCCATTAATATGTTACGGTGTACAGGCAGGGAGCTGCACAGTCCTGCCTTGCTGTGAGTGGTTGCCGGGGGACGGTGCAGTGAGGACTGCACTTTACCATCCTCTGGTGAGTTGGCAGCCCCTGAGTGGTCGGGGTGCCGTGATAACGGCTTCCCGTCACTCGCTGACAGTTCTCGACGATTGACGTGTGTCTGTATGGTACAAGGCTCATTGACAAATTCCTCTTTCGAAAAATTGCTCTTTTTGAAAGAATGAGCCTGGTCCCGTGTGTGTACGTGTGTGGACATCTAAATCGAGCTAGTGGGCGCGGGATGATCCGTTGTTTTTTTTGCTAGGGGCTTTACGTCGCACCGACACAGATAGGTCTTATGGCGACGATGGGATAGGAAAGGCCTAGGAGTTGGAAGGAAGCGGCCGTGGCCTTAATTAAGGTACAACCCCAGCATTTGCCTGGTGTGAAAATGGGAAACCACGGAACACCCTCTTCAGGGCTGCCGATAGTGGGATTCGAACCTACTATCTCCCGGATGCAAGCTCACAGCCGCGCGCCTCTACGCGCACGGCCAACTCGCCCGGTGATCCGTTGTTAAGCGGGTCCCTGGACCACAGAGCTCCCGAACTAACCCTAGGTACCGAGAAGCGGTAAACGGTTGGGGAAGGTAGTTTAGTCTCTCAAAGTGTTGAAGGTCTCGGTGAGAGGAGAGGAACAGCGAAGCGATAGGCACGCACGTCCTTTCGCCAGGGCAGTCGAACTCGTCCTCTCCCCTTAACTGAATCCCTCCCTGCCATTTTATACCTTTCAGCAGATGATCCAGTAAACTACGAACAGCAAAGGTAAAATATTACAGCCTTGTCTAACCCCTGTAAGTATCCTGAACCAAGAACTCATTCTACCATCAATTCTCACTGAAGCCCAATTGTCAACATAAATGCCTTTGATTAATTTTAATTCATAGTCCCCCAGTATAGGGAACATATTTTCCCTCGGTACCCTGTCATATGCTTTCTCTAGATGTACGAAACATAAACACAACTGCCTATTCCTCTCGTAGCATTTTTCAATTACCTGGCGCATATTGAAAATCTGATCCTGACAGCCTCTCTGTGGTCTGAAACCACACTGGGTTTCATCCAACTTTCTCTCAACGACTGATCGCACCCTCCCTTCCAGGATGCCAGTGAATACTTTGCCTGGTATACTAATCAATGAGATACCTTGATAGTTGTTGCAATCCTTCCTGTTCCCTTGCTTATAGATAAGCGCAATTACTGCTTTTGCCCAATCTGAAGGTTCCTTACCAACACTCCATGAATAATTTTACTACTCTATGATGCAATTTCATCCCTGCCTTCCCACTATACTTCACCATTTCAGATCTAATTTCATCTATTCCTGCTGTTTTATGACAATGGATTTTATTTACCATCCTTTCCACTTCCTCAAGCGTAACTTCACCAACATCATTTTCCTCCTCCCATGAGCTTGGCTGTTCGCAACACCACCAGGAAGATTTCCTTTTACGTTGAGAAGTTGTTCAAAATATTCCCTTACCTCTCCAGTGATCCCCTGGGATCTGTTATGGGTTCACCTGAATTACTCAAAACACTGTTAATTTCCTTTTCCCTCGCTTTCTAAGATTCTTTACTACTGTCCAGAAAGGTTTCCCTGCTGCTTGACCTAGCCTTTCCAGGTTATGACCAAAATCTTCCCACGACTTATTTTTTGGAATCAAAAATTATTTGTTTCACTCTGTTTCTTTCATCTACGTACAAATCCCCGTCTGCCTCAGCCCTTGTTTGGAGCCATTTCTGATAAGCATTCTTTTTACGTTTACAAGCTGCTCTCACTTCATCATTCCACCAAGATGTTCGACTTTTCCCATCTTTACACACAGTTGTTCCTAGGCATTCCCTTGCTGTTTCTATTACAGCATCCCTGTATGCCACCCATTCACTTTCTATATCCTGAACCTGCTTACTATCTACTGTTTGAAATTTCTCACTAATCATATCCATGTACTTCTGTCTAATTTCCTCGTTCTGGGGATTTCCTACCCTTATTCGTTTGCAGACAGATTTCACTTTCTCTACCCTAGGCCTAGACGTACTTAGTTCACTACAGATCAGATAGTGGTCTATATCATCGAACAATCCCTGGAAAACTCGTACATTCCTAACAGATTTCCTGAATTCGAAGTCAGTTAAGATATAGTCTATTATGGATCTTGTACCCCTAGCCTCCCATGTGTAGCGGTGAATAGCCTTATGCTTGAGGAATGTACGTAGAACCAATAATAATAAAATTTAAGAAGAATAACTATTCTAGAGCTGTGGAGTACAAGGTTTGAAGTTAACAATATAATAATAATAATAATAATAATAATAATAATAATAATAATAATAATAATAATAATAATAATAATAATAATAATAATAATAATAAAAAATCAGAACAAGAAGTTGTAGGATAAACAATGTAAAATAATTGTTTAAAAAGACGGCAGCGCTTCTTGTGTTAATGACCTAAATCATATACTTACCTGAATAATTCACTTCCACATTTTGAACCGTTGCCTACGCTATAATACAAGGCCTTGAAATGCACTCATGGAAACGGGTGGCATCCTAGTTCACCATTCAGCCGCTAGGATCACGTTCTTGCCCCCTTTTATTCACATGGCCGTATATGAGAATAAATAAATTATATCCCAAATAAAAAGAACTGAATATTTTAGCGATTATTGACAGTACTTTATTTATATTGCGGTACTGCATTGGCGTGGATATGTCAATGAAGTTTCAAAATTTTCCTTTTGAGGGGCTTATTATCAAGTTTCAAGACTTTCTCTCTTCTACTTGAGTGGCTCGAAGCAATGTTGTCCAATAGAGGTCTCAGAAATGTTCATAGTAGAAAAAGAGGTAGATTGTCGTCTTTACACTCTCTACACTTAATTTTATTGTTGAACATGTCTTTCGAAAAAAAACTTACACCTTTTAGTAACTCTCTTCGGGGCAAGTACACCGTAGCGGAGATGACAAATGCCGTCGTTCACTGCAGAAGTGCCACAGACGATGACTTTGGGTATCTGAGAGCTCCTCGATCTTGGAAACGAATAAGACACAATGTTGGACTTTGAGTAGCTGAGAGAAGAGATATGTTCTAAACGGCCCTTTTAGTCTGTTTGTTATTTTGCCACACGAACCATAATGTCATTTTATTCCACTTGGTGTCTTAGGTAGCTGAAGAAGAGCTCGATGTCATCGCTTGTTAGGTTCCTCATCAATGCTTAAGCAAATGTATACTTATGAGGTATTTTACGCAGGCCACAGTGGATTGGGTAGTCAAGATCTATGTCTGGTACATTTCTCTCATGAATCCTTTTTACTTTCTCTGGATGCATTTGAATTTTCTTGATACATGACAGGAAATCATTAATTAACCAACTGAAACGTTCATCTTCAGTACTAAAAGATGCTTTGCATTTTCACACCAGGCAAATGCTGGGGCTGTACCTTAATTAAGGCCACGGCCGCTTCCTTCCAATTCCTAGGCCTTTTCTATCCCATCGTCGCCATAAGACAAATCTGTGTCGGTGCGATGTAAAGCCGCTAGCAAAAAAAAAAAAAAAAAAAAAAAAAAAAGATGCTCGTCATTTCTCATTCCTGAAATATGTCCCATGTGAGGTGTTGCAGACGTCATGTGCATCGAACAATTTTATAAAATGCTCCATAGAACAAATGGTTTATTTTAAACTGTATTTAATGCTCTGGGGACAAACCACCACCATACTTTTCAAACCAGAGATCTTTTAATGGGAAAGTACAATACTTTTAGCTCTTGCTACATTCATTTTCTCCAAATTTGTTGGGAAAATTATTTTTCTGTTTGGTTTCCTAATTTAAGATTTCTGAGTTTGAAGAGGCTTCTCAAATGATCGCCGGTCACCGTAGCATTGTTTACAAAAAAGTCCAGTGACAAATTTTGGGATCGCCCGATTCTTATGACATTTTCTTTGCTAGTTGCTTTACGTCGCACCGACACAGATAGGTCTTATGGCGACGATGGGACAGGGAAGGGCTAGGGTTGGAAGGAAGCGGCCGTGGCCTTAATTAAGGTACAGCCCCAGCATTTGCCTGGTGTGAAGATTGGAAACCACGGAAAACCATTTTTAGGGCTGCCGACAGTGGGGTTCGAACCTACTATCTCCCGAATACTGGATACTGGCCGCACTTAAGCGACTGCAGCTATCGAGCTCGGTTATTCTTATGACGTAACTCGGATCAAAACTTAGGAACAGAAGCCTAATTTCATCAACTTAAGGTTATATCTCGTGCGTAATGCTTCCTCTGTATAATGTTTCGAACATTGAACATTCATTGGAAACTTGTGAAACGAAATTCCACTACCTTTCATTTCTCCTGAATAAACCATGACCGAACTGCAAATGCTTAACATCAGACGAATGCATAATACATTCCCAACAAACTCAGTTAATAAAACACGTTTAAAGGCGCGAACCTGGTAAACAGGGGGCAAGAAAGCGATCCTAGCGGCCGGGCATTGAACTTCAGTGTGACCACTTCGATAGCGTTTTACGGGCTCTATCTCCAGGCCTTGTATTATAACGTAGGCAACGTTTTGAACGAAGTTTCTGGTAATGCCGATTCTCTTTATTTGCCGTATGTTGTACCCACTCAAAAGCCTTATGGCTAGTGTGGGATAGGACAAGCCTAGGACTACGAAGGAAGTGGCAGTGCCCTTAAAGTACAACAGCCCCCGCATTTGCCTGATGTGAAAATGAGAACCACGGAAAACCAGGTATCAGGGCTTTCGACAGTGGGATTCAAGTCCACTATATCCCGAATGCAAGGAAAGAGCTATATGCTGCGAACAACGTAGCCAACACGCTCAGTAGTAGTGAAAGTCCTCATATTACTCCGTATTATGGGCAGAAGGGATGAGGTGACTAGGAAATTCAAAACATTGTAGCTGTGGCGTTGGACAGCAAACGTCTTGTATCATCGATGTTTATTCATTTTCAAAATGACGGGCACTGTGTTCTGTACGATACCATTTAATATTAAATAGTATGTGTATAACAATGCATGATCTAGAACACCTCGTAAGCATTTTTGAGCTGAGTCAGCACCCGATGTCATTGACCCCAGGACGGCATGACCATGTGACCGGCCACGTGCTATTATTTACATACAAAGCAACGTGCTTTTGCCAGCCGTCATCTTGACAGACACTAACCTCACTTATTTAAGCACAAGGGTACGATGAACTTCATTGCTGCTACCTTGACAGGTCCTAACCTTTTTCTTTGGCCACGTGGGGTTATGGTATTTGAACAAGTGAATGTTGCTAACCTGACAGCCGTCAACTTGACAGATCCTAACCATGTGCACTTGTTTGGCGCGGAATTAGAAAATGTGACGTGGCTAACCTCACTGCTGCCATCTTGACAGGTCCTAACCACATGCACTTGTTGAACACGTGAACGTAGCTAACCTCACTGCTGCCATCTTGACATGTCCTAACCTATCTGCTGCCATCTTAACTATGTGAGCGCGGAATTTGAAATAAGTGACAGCTGTCAAGATGACAGCTGCTATCTTAACAGATCCTAACCACGTGCACTTGTTGATCAAGTGAACGTGGCTAACCTCACTTCTGCCATCTTAACCACGTGGGGCGCGGAATTTGAAATAAGTGACAGCTGCTATCATAACAAGCCCTAACCACATGAACTTGCTGAACAAGTGAACTTGGCTAAACTCACTGCTGCTATCTTGACAGGTCCTCACCTCACTGCTGCCATCTTAACTACGTGGGGCGTGGAATTTGAAATAAGTAACAGCGGACAAGATGACAGCTGCCATCTTTACAGGTCCTAACCACGTACATATGTTGAACTAGTGAACGTGAATAACCACGCTGCTGCCATTTTGACAGGTCCTAACCACACTGCTACCATCTTAACTACGTGGGACGCGGAATTTTGACGACACCTAACCTCAGAGCTGTTATCTTGATGGGACTTAGCCACGTGCTTTTTGACAAGCGGAATTTTGAACGACCCTAACCTCACTGCTGTCATCTTGACAGGTCCTAACCACATGCACTTGTTTGGCATGGATTTTTGAAAACTGAACGATCCCTAACCTCACTGCTATTATCTTAACGGGACTTTGACACGTGCTCTTGTGAGGTGCGGAATTCCCGACTCTATCTTGGAGGGGTCTAACCTCAGAGTTCTTTAGTTTTATTGTAAGCTGCCCCTCTAGACTATCTTGGAGGGGCCTAACCTTAGAGTCTCTAGTTTTAAGGTTAGCTGTCCTTCTCGACATGACCATTCCCGACACTATTTTAGAGGGGCCTAACCTCAGAGAATTATAGTTTTAAGGCTAGCTCCTCTTCTCGAAATCACCTCCCCGACACCTTCTTTGGAGGGAACCTCACTTCACGTGCTCTTAACAGGTATGAGGCAGGAATTTTGAAAAAGTAAACGATCCTAACCTCACACCTGTTACATTAACGGGACTTAACTTAATTCCACATGCTTTTGGCAAATGTGAGGCGAGGATTTTGAAAAAAGAGAGCAAGGCTTACTTTCATTCTACGTGCTCAGACCACGTGCTCTTGTTTAAGAGAGTTTTCAACAAGACTACGTGCTCTTGTTTTAATAGTTGTAAGACGCGAAATTTTCATACCTGATATACTTACGTTATTGTTATGTTATTAAACTGGTGAGCATGGTGTAGAGATGTCCTCTTGTCCTTTTCACCTCCTGTTAAGACGTGTGCATTGACTTTATGCAATTTTGTACTTACATTTTTCTATTTATCTTTTTTAACAGACAAAGAAGAGAATGGAGCGGAGGATGAATGTAAAGGTTTCGATAAGGAGGAGGTGATTGATTTTATATTTTTGTTTATTTTATATAAAACATAATTAGAAGGAAAAAAAGAAGATGCATAGAAGTGTGGTTGGTGTATAGTTGTACTTTCTCTTAAAACAATAATCACTACCACCATGCAAATAAAAATAGATTTTACGCTTTTAGTCACTACTTAGCAGGGTATACTATAAAAAAATCTTTGTTCTGGCTATAAACGATGAATGAACGACAAGCAGGGGATACTATACACTTACACACTACCACTACTAATGTAAATAGAGGATGGACGTAAAGCTGTACTTCCTCTTAAATAATATTCACTGCTATTATTAATGATAATAGAAGATGGATGTATAGTTGTACTTCCATCTGTGGTTTCACATTTTCACTCTACACAAACAGAAGTTACGAATGAACAACCCCCAGCACATCAGGCAGAGGATACCATTCTTAAAACAATAATCACTAGAGCCCGGATTTCCATGCACTATCATATAGCAAAACATGCACAATAACGTGGAAAATATCCACTATCAAACTTCAGTTCAACATGGTTACATTTTCAGTTCCTTTTGAAACATTGTACAACAACTATTTTTCCAAATTGCCTTGACTTAAGCTCATCCGTTTATCCGTCAGTACATCCTTAAACACTGGGGCACTGGCTATCAATTAATTAATACCTTGTTGCCAGTCATTAAGAATTTACGTAGCTAGTTCCCTTCCCTATTGTTATTTCGTATCGGTGTTTTCCAAATTCGTGCGTTCCTCATTCCAAGCTTGTGTCAAAGTCATACACCTGTCAACGTCATGTTACGTACACGTTACATAAAACTCTTAGACTGATTCTGATGGTTCGGTCAGCTTCCGCTTCGAACGCTAGCGCTGTGCCACGTCCTGGGAGCCATCTGGTGGTGAATGAACGCACCATTTCCACTTCTATTGCAATGTCTAAATTTAAAGAGTCATTGTTTAAGAAGTGGACAGTCGAGATTTTCTTCTGATGACACAGGGCACAGTTCTCTGCGAAACGTAAAGAATTTCACCTTCTGTCCTTGACACAGCATAATCCCAAAAGCCTATACAGTATCATGTCTGTAAGTACGGGCCGTGAAGGCATCAATGGCAACATTATTATTATTATTATTATTATTATTATTATTATTATTATTATTATTATTATTATTATTATTATTACTAATTCTGACCCAGCAGCAAGATGCGGGATAGCTACTTGGCGGTAAATTGCATCTGCTACCATTGTCATTGCTGACAGTGCGACCAGCAACATTGTCGCGCGCAGGCAAGTGCGAGGGATTTCTGGCGATACGAATGGTATACTTCCGTGCATTATTGACCTTATTATTGAGGTGAACCCAATATCATATCGTTTATTTCAAATGTGTTTAAATTTTTTTTAATATGCCTACCTTTAAGTTCACCAAAGGAAAAGATGGCTCTAGAAACGAACCCAGGAAAGATTAAAAATGATCGGTTTATGATCAGAATCAAGTACATTATGAACATTATGAACAACAGAAGGCGTTTCTATATGTTTAAAGGAGATTCCAAATACCATTGTTCACGTCTGTTACCTTCAGTTTTGAGATATAAGTATCCCCATACAAAGAATTCACATTTTTCACTTCCTTTCACATACCCCCTAGTTAAGTGAATTTTCCGGAAAAGAATACTTGTTTCTTTATTGGTAAAGGATCTTCTAAACACCAATTATCACGACTGTAACATCTTCAGTTTTTGAGATATGTGTCCACATAAAACGAATTCAACCCCTTTTCACCCCCACCCACCAACATAATTTTCCCTCCAAAATGTGTTTTTCTTTGTTTTTAAAGCAGATCCAAATACCAATTTTCACGTCTGTAACAGCTTTCGTTTTTATTAGATTTAAGTATCCTCATACAATTAATTTTTCAATTATTTCACCCCCCTCCTTCATTGGATTTTCCGAAATCAAAGGAATACGTGTTTCTTTACTTTTAAAGCAGATTCCAAATACCAATTTTCACGTCTGCAACATCTTTCGTTTTTGAGATAATACCATCTTTATACAAACAATTCAAACAATTTTTCAATTTCCCCCCTCTTGAGTAGATTACCGAAAACAAAAAAATAAGTATTTCTTTATTTTTAAAGGAGATTCCAAATGCCAATTCTCACATCTGTAACATCTTCAGTTTTTGAGGTATCAGTATCCTAATAAAAAGAATCAACCCCATTTTACGTCATATTTACCCCCACCCAAATGTTTTTTTCGAAAAAATGAATGCTTCTTTATTTTCAAGAGAGATTAAAATACCATTTTTCACTTCGCTAACATGTTAAGTTTTTGAGATATAGGTACTGTGGACATGCTCATTTTAAAATTTCACCCCCTTTTAGCTCCCCTTAAGTAGAGTTTCCGAAAACAAATCACCTATGTTTCTTTACTTTTACAACAGATTCCAAATACCAATTTTTACGTCTGTAACATTTTACTTTCCTGAGGTTTACTGCAGATAGAGTCTTTCTAAATATTCACCCCATTTGTCTTAACCCCCATTAAATGAGTATTCCAAAAACAAAAAATACACTTCTATTTTTAAAGGAGATTCCAGATACCAATTTTTAGGTCTGTAATATCTTCAGTTTCTGATCCTCATTAAAGGTATTCAGCCTCTTTTTCACATTTCCTGGTGGGATTTCCCGAAAACAAAATGATACGTGTTTCTTTAGTTTCAAAGGAGATTCTAAATACCAATTTTTGCATCTGTAAACTTTTAAAATTTTGAGATATAGATACACTCATTTTAAAAATTCACCCCCTTAACAATGGAATATTCAAAAATCCTCCCTTGGCAAGCACCTACATTGTAATTTAAATGTATCCTCAAAATTTCATTTGAGGCGTCCCATGCCAGAACTCGCCTTCTCCAAACTAACAATTTTTTTCAGGAAACACAGAAAACGAATTGCTAACATAATTCCTAGTGTTTTTTTGATGAAAACAATTCTAAAATTAAGAAAGAAATCATCCATGGCCATTAAATATTGTGTAAATAAATGATGTGTTGTAGAAACCGAATTATTTACGTTTAAAAAATGAAGGAGCCAAGTCTTGCTATAACACAGTTGGGATACCAGTTTTGCTCCAACCAAAAATTCCTTTGAATATCTGTTTACATTGAACAAGGTGGACGCAATTAATTAACACCTTTCAAAATTACGTTTACACACTTATTTATTAATGCATAAAAAGGTCAATGATTTTTAAAAATACATGAAGTAGTGTTTCATTAGTTCTTCAATGATTGTATTTTAAACAATTATATCTACACCTTCTTCCTGACAACAGTAAGGTTCTTCATCCTCGTCCTCATTGGCTCCAACAACAGCTTCATCATACGTACTGAGAACATTTTTCAGATAGTTCGTTGATGGATTATCAAACGACTGATAAGTAGTTTTTTGACGTCACTGATCTTGGCTGGCTTATCCTTAACACCTCGTGGAACCTCATTAACAACTACGTATTTTAATGTTTTACCTTTCTTCATAACTGACGTCTGTAGGTTCATATCAGAATTGTACGATACTTCACCTCTGATCAGAACATTATTCATTGATGTTCGTGATAGTATGAACCATTTGCACGAGGAAAACTGGAAATGCCTCTGTCCTGGTTTTTTCATAACTGCTGTGACACAGTTTTTCCAGTCTGACACTTGGCAGTCTTCACCTAGTTTTGTTACTGTTCCATGTTTGTTGAAGACCTCAGTATATGTATCAGGTTCGTAGATAAATGGCATTTTTCTGAGTGATTTTTCAATTAAACGAAAAATCCTGTCTGATGGCAGGAAGGAATGGCCTCTAACTGAAAAAACAAGTTCTATTTTCTTCACATCTGTGGAGCACTATTTAATAAATAATGAGCACGCATAAATAGCATTATAAAATTGCGATTCTGACCACCGCAACCATCGGCAGAGAGCCTGATTACAGAGGTATCAGACAGGTCAGTTTTCACTAAACAATCATGGACTGCAGAAGTTATTTCATTGGTTGACTTGCTATACTCGTTTTCATTCCAAGTGTTAATGTGTACACTGTCTTTAGTCAACTTTTCTTTGGATGAACTTTTGACTATGGTAAAATTGTAGGTGTAGAGTTGCCTACAATAGTAGGCACATTGGTCTGGTACTTTAGGAACTACCAAGTTCTTCTGACAGTCAAAACTAAATATTTGCATTCCTTCTGCACTGTCCTGAAGCTTAGAGAACAACGAATTTGCACATAATTTATGTAGATGTAAACCAATCATTACCACTGATTTAGAACCAGGATCCTTTCCAGCTTTTAACTGTTCTTTGTATGATATGCAAGTTGAACAGGCGTCTGTCACAGGCGTACCGAATCCAATGTTATATTCTAAACAAAACATTGACTGGAAACATGTTTTCTTCACTTTTAACTCATATGATGCCCGATTGTTGTACATCCTCCAAAGCTTACTTATACTTAAATCACCAGGCAAGTATTGCCGAGCCTGTGACTTTCCTCTGCGGTAGTGTGTTTCTGGTTTTGTACTCCTCCAAGAAACTGTCCGACTTATGATGCTTTCCTTACAGTGTACCTCGGTGACATTTTATCACCACTACGTTTTTCCCTAGGCATTTCACCAGTATTTAAATGCAAGCAATCCTCTGTACTCTATCTTTTGAAATGTGTAAGATTCCAAGGAAGTTTTTTTGGCACACTTTAAGTTTAAATTCAGAAGAATTCTTAACTTTTACATAGTAGTTAACAGAAATACCTTTCTTAGAGGTATACTCCTTTGTAGACCTTCTAACTGGTTGACGTATTCCAATGTATTTTAAAATGAATGAGTCTTGGATGGACCGGTCAGGTGGCTACAAGATTGCATGTTCGGCAATTCCTTTGACTTGTGCCTAAAACGAAATCAATATTATGTAGTACGGCTGTGGTGGTCTGGGAAAAGGTTCAATTACCTTTAAACCATAATGATGAATTACGTATTAAATCCTTGTATTAAAATGTACAAATTCATGCAATCGACACCTTGAATTTTACGCTTTTTACAATACTTTTAGTTCCTAATTTTGTAGCCTATGCAGTAAAACTGATGAACCTAATGAGTTAATTCATTTAATATAAACGTATGATTAAGAAAAACAGCTGATCAGATGCAGTCCCATTTAAATTAATTATTCTAAATATTAATCGTATGGACAAAGTCGTAACAACGGTAATGTTTAGTTACGAACTTAGGCCTAGTACTGAAGTAAACAACAGTTTGTTACCTTTGGCGTTTTTCATTGGTTCTCTTCCATTTTACGGAGTCTGCAGTCCTCTTCCTACCTTTCCCCCTTTTCTGCCGGAGTTATACTAGTATTAATTCTAAAACTTTTATCAAATAAAGCAATAGTATACCTTTACTCAAACATAACATAAACAGTAAAGAACAACTGGCTGGCTGTCGGCCGGGTACTCACGTGACCTCCCAGGTGAGCTGTGATTGGCCAGTTGGATTAGACCAGTTTAGAAATGACAGGTGCGTAGGAAAAGGCTGATTTTGCTATAATACTCGATTTTCTGCGTTCATTTCAACAGGAAATGACCAGTTTTAGCACGATATATGAATTGATGAAAACCATAACGGTATCAGTGACATTTAAAAAAAATGAGTTAAGCGCAGGATGTAACTCCGGGAGGATGAATCCTTTCACCAGCAAAGAGATACAAGCGACAGCGGTAATATTCTGCTCTCTAGTGATAGGTGGTATAACTACAAATGGCATGCTTTATACGTAGGGATGGGTCCAGTCGTTGCCTATGAGATACATAAGGCCGGAAAATACAGCACACTAGACTCAGCCTCGAGATACTTCCGACAAGCACCGCTAGAGTTCTCTTTACTGAGCTGTCACGCCCGCTCATTACAGCACGTTCCCGTGCGAAAACCTATACAAATTTATTAAAAACTAGCAATTCCAGAAGACACCAAAACAGATGAGATAAAAAAAAAAAATAGACCAAGAGAAGTTATATGACTCACTTTCTACAACGTATTTCTTACACTTTGCTTAAATGAAATAAGTAATTCACGAAAGCACCAGAGAAGTCTATTAACGAGTTTGTCACTTCTTCCCGTTTTCTTTAATTCTGCCTCAGTGTATCCGATAAACTGATCGAGATTGTGGTCATAAATAAATTTGGGTTTATTCACCAAATTATCAGCTATCCTACCTTTTCTTCCATACATATGGTGTTGCGACATTCGTATGAAGCCGCTGTTTGGAGAGCGATGTTATGCGTGGTTCGTCATTAGAAAATCCTATATAATTATTAGCATCTTCTGATGTGGTACAGTTAGGCAGTGCAAGGATCTCAAATCTGTAGCCGGTAAGTGCTTTCCTATGCCAGAGGACGCAAACTTTTAGCGTTATTTCACCGTATTTCACTTTTCCTTCCCGTAAGATTCAGTTTGTTCTATCAGGAATAAAACTTCTAAATAATCATTTGTACCATTATTTTGAAATTGGTCAAGTTCAGATACCTTAAATCATTTTTCTGATTTCATTACCACCGGGCGAGTTGGCCATGCGGTTAGAGGCGCGCGGCTGTGCGCTTGCATCCGGAGATAGTGGGTTCGAATCCAACTGTCGGCACCCCTGAAGATGGTTTTCAGTGGTTTTCCATTTTCACACCAGGCAAATGCTGGAGCTGTACCTTAATGCCACGGCCGCTTCCTTCCCATTCCTAGGCCTTTCCTATCCCATCGTCGCCATAAGACCTATCTGTGTCGGTGCGACGTAAAGCCACTAGTAAAAAAATTCATTACCGTATCCTACCTCTCAATATAAAGACTGTTTTCCGTAATCTGGCATTTGAAATTTCATCAAAATATATTTAGATTTAACATAAGTTAGATACTCGTAGCCTTTCCTTGACATAGAAACGAGACTTGTAGGTACTTCTTTTTTGTTTGTGGGTGACGTAGATCAGTTATATGCTGAAGATATGGCATGTTCATCGTTATCTGATTCAGAAATTTTACTAAATTTTGATGGCAGTACGTCATTTCTTGAAGCTGGAGCCTTCCTGCTTTTGATACTTTTCTGTTGTGAACACGGCATACACTAAAATCAGAAGGAAATTAGTTGGGGAGAATTCGCTTGATTGATATGCTTACATTGAAATTTGATGTATTAAAGTGCAGGCTACATACTCGTACCTAGAAGTAGCTTGTCTGCATTTCTCTTTTAACCAGCAAATGAACGAACAGAAAACAGCTACATAATGCCGCCGCCAGTCTGCCTAAGTGAAGAAATGGTATCTACGAGAGACGGAGAGACAGATAAACTTTCTCCCCCAGTTGAGAAGTGAGAGAGATGTGCTGTCACGTGACCATTAACATAGCACGCCATTGTCCATTTTTGTGCAAGCTTATTTCTCGTTCAAATGAACGAGGTAGTTCATTTGTGCTGTCTTCAAGGAAAGAGCTCTCGCGATACTTCTTTCAATGAACGAAGTCGTTCAAATGCACGAGGTAGTTTATTATGAGCATCTTATCCACAGAATAGCGGTGCGAGCTAGTATGTACATTTTACGATATATGGTGCTTGCTAAGGTCTTCGTCCTCCCTTAATATGAACGACAAACCATAAAGTCTTCGACCGCATCCCACGTCTTACGCTATTTAAAGCTCGGCGGTTCGAGGGGCGTATGAATCAGCTGTTTTAGAGAGAAGAAGCTATTTACCACTTTTATCCGCGGGAGAACATTTCTCTAAGATGATAATTGTCCTTTTTAGCTGTTAAAGAGCTGGGGAAGACGAATCCTGTGGAAACGTCCTGTTAATAAGGAATGTTCCTGAATAACTAACTAATACTACAATGCTAGTTATAAGTCTTTTCAAGTGTTTACTCTATAAAACCAGTGTTTTTCCTTATGCCTGACACTACACTCATCGGAGTGGAAGGTGTCAGGCCCTGCTCACTGACCCTAGGATGTATGCAGGTGAATTTATCAGAACCCCGTTAACTTTTGATATGCTCTATTGGTGTGTAAAATCTAATTCCCTTAATATTTCCATTAATATTACATTGTAATAAGGGAAGTAATGACTGAAATTACCGATATGAACTTCTATAGTTTTCTGACGATTACCACCTAATTTTAACCACTACTACATACATCTCATTTTAGACATCATTACACATGGGGCGGGGCAGATAGTGACCGAGAATAGGAATCGTCTCACATGAAAAAGGGTTGAGCAGCTATTATTTCTGAACAGTAAATTCTGAACTGTTTAACGGCCCCCATTTATTGTTACGGTTTCCATGGACGTCGAGGTGCCGAAATTCTATCCCGCAGGAGTTCTTTTACGTGCCAGTAAATCTTCTGACAAGAGGCTGTCGTATTTGGGTACTTTGACATTTATGAGCGTTTTCTATGTGGTATGAACAATTTTTACATATGTTATTATTTTAGTTGATTATTCTTCTACGTCGATAACCTATAAGTTCTGAATACAATACCGTAGTCTCGTGTCGGTTACCATGTGATAACATGATTTTGCTACTCCGCTTCAAGGGCGTATGATTTCATTGTGCATGTTGTTAACATTGATTATTTCGTGTGTAGACAAAGTATTTATTTACCAGTGCCCGTGTATAATTCCCACAACTGTCGTGTATTATAGAACGCTTACAGTACGTAAGTGCCAGACTGTAAACACGTTCTTATTTTTTTTGGTAATGTTTTAAGAGGTAAACCAGCGACATTATCACCCCATTGTGTGTATTGTGGCCCATATCTTGCATAAGACCGGACTCGAACAAACGTGAGCTTAGTTATAGCAAATACAGTAGAGACAATACACGACACTGAGCAAGATATCGAGGGACAGCTATTGGAGTTCACTCTAGCGGATAGACCTGAACAGTACTGATTCTCTCATAAGAGCACGTGTATTTTTGTGTGAAGTTTTTGGTGTTATTTATGCGTTTTCAGTGAGTTGACATAATTAAATAGTACCGTGTGTCATTCCTTGATATCTCCTCTCAACATGAGGGCAAAGGTATGTGCTGCGTTTGGCTGCAGTAATTACGAAGTACAGAAAAATGCGCGGTCATTCATCAGGTTCCCTCGTGACAAGAACATGTAAGTAGTATTGTGTTTGCATATATATTCTTCCAGTGACAGAGATTTTTATTGTACTTCATAATCTTCTGATCTGCTCGACCCATATTTTAACTGGCATACAATGTAAGACGCATGTTTTATTGTATAGTGCAGCAGTTAACCTTCAATACCGATGTGTTGTTGTAGGTGTGATCTGTGGGGTTTGAAACGTCACAGAAGTGATTTGGATAAGGTGTACAAGAAAGAAGGGACGTTACGCTTATATAAGAATTATAAGATCTGTTCAGATCATTTCCAGGCCAGCGACTTTAAAAATCCTCGACTATACAGCCAAGGGTATGTTATATTTTTACTCTAATTGTACGTAAATTTTCCTCAAAGCATCACTATCGACAACATTTTCATACTTTTCTTTCTTTAATCCCTCTTCTCAGATTAAAGCCCGAATTTTATAATTTTCTTTCTATTAGTAGGCTTCATATTAAGAGGAAAATTGTCCAGCTTTTAAATGTTAATTCATTGCATCATGTGTGTAAGGAATGTGCCGATATTTTTATTGACAAGTGTCTTAATGTGATCATACAATGTTTTTTAAATGAGAAAAAAGACAAATCCAACCGTAAAAGTTCAGGCAGGAATGCTAAAGCTAAAAAAGTAATGCATAAATGAAAGATCAAGCCATTTCACATCTTGTTTATGTGTCTAATTTCAGTCTTTGAATAATAACCTTTTAAATAATTCTTCATTCAGTTATCCAGAATTGCTTTAGCAACTTCGAAGTTAATATCTCAATACCACTTTCTTTCTAGACGTAATTTATTTATCCATTTCCGTATATACATTTCCATTGATATTTGAATTTAGCGCGATTTGTTCAGGTCAAGTCACTAAGAGCGCCACCGTCGAATTGTCTCCCATTTTAGCAAGGCAAAATCCGTAAGTGTCGCGTATTCTCTATACTGTATTTGGTTATAGCTAGCAGGCAAGTACGACATTCTGCGAACTTTAAATTTGATTGTCGTCTTTCGGAGCTCCTAGCACGAACAGAAAACAAGTACCCAATGCAGTGCGCCGCCGCCAGTTGAGAAGTGTGAGCGGAGATGTGCTGTCATGTGATCATTAAAACGGCAGGCCATTGGCCATTTATGCACGAGCTTATTTTGTCGTTCAAATGAACGAGGTAGTTCATGGAGGCGCTGGTTCATTTGTGCTGTCTTCATGGAAACAGCTAGTTAGTACGTACATTTTGCAATAGATGGTGATTGTTTAGGTCTTCGTCCTCTATGCTCGCGTGAACGAACTCGTACAAGTTCAAATGAACTAGTTAGTTCATGAACGACCCAACTCTATACGAGTGTTAAGATGTTTAGATGCCTTTTTCTCTGAATTATCAAAATGCTGCTTATACCGTTATGGTTTTCATCCATTCATATGTATCACCAACAAATAGGAATTAACCTAAGATATCCAGTACTATAGCTATCTCAATTTTGGAAAAAGTGGATAAGGCGAGTTTTGGCATCGGACGCCTCATTTCTGTATGTCCAGTAGTTTTGGCTCGGCGATGATCAATCAGTCAGGGTAATAGATAAGGAAAGATCTTCATTGGGGTAATCACATTAACAAAGGTGTGTACTTGATAAAATTAATTACAAATCAGCTATGGACTGCCAACAGACATCCGTTTCTCTCCCACCTGGAAGACTGAAATGTAAAGTCAAAATTGACACTTAGGTAGCCTAGATTGCATTGAATCTCTTTATAAGTTTATGAGAGTATTTGGGAGTTATAGTAAGGATGTTAAGGAAAGGGCATGTAAGTCTATGGTAAGACCCCCATTAGAGTATGGTTGCTGTATATAGGACTGGCACCAGCATTACTTGATACGAGAAATGGAGAGGATTCAAAGGAAAGCAGCATGTTTTGTTCTGAATGATTTCTGATAAAAAGAGTATGTTATGAAAATGTTGCAAACTTTGGGTTGGGAAGATGTGGGAGTAAGGAGACAAGCTGCTCGACTAAGTGGTATATGATGGGGATGTTCCGTGTTGACAGTGGGACATGGAATTACATTAGTAGACGATTAAGCTTGTGTGGATGCTTTAAAGATCAATGATGACTGATTTTATTGTATGAAATTCTGATCTTACATGGGAACGACTCTAACTGGTTTCATGTCTTTATTTAGACAAATGATTTTTTTTTTTTTTTTTTTTTTTTACAAGTTACTTTATATGGCACCGACACAGATAGGTCTTATGGCAATGATGGGACAGGAAAGAGCTAGGAGTGGGAAGGTAGCAGCCGTGGCCTTAATTAAGGCACAGCCCCAGCATTTACCAGGTGTGAAAATGGGAAACCACGGAAAACCATCTTCAGGGCTACTGACAGTGGGATTTGCTAGTTGCTTTACATCACACCGACACAAATAGGTCTTATGGCGACGACGGGACAGGAAAGGCCTGGGAATGGGAAGGAAGCGGCCGTGGCCTTAATTAAGGTACAGCCCCAGCATTTGCCTGGTGTGAAAATGGGAAACCATCTTGAGGGCTGCCGACAGTGGGGTTCGAACCCACTACCTCCCGGATGCGAGCTCTCAGCTGCGCGCTCCTAACCGCACGGTACAGTGGGATTTGAACCCACTGGCTACACTTAGGTGACTACAGCTATCGAGCTCGGTGTGAATGAGTAACAAGGTAGTCTCATTTCACCACAAACGAGTCTCCCACATTCAATCAATCAATACAGATCTGCATTTAGGGCAGCCGCCCAGGTGGCAGATTCCCTATTTGTTGTTTTCCTAGCCTTTTCCTAAATGATTTCAAAGAAATTGGAAATTTATTGAACATCTCCCTTGGTAAGTTATTCCAGTCCCTCACTCCCCTTCCTATAAATGAATATTTGCCCCAGTTTGTCCTCTTGAATTCCAACTTTATCTTCATATTGTGATCATTCCTACTTTTATAAACGCCATTCAAACTTATTCGTCTACTAATGTCATTCCACGCCATCTCTCCGCTGACAGCTCGGAACATACCACTTAGTCGAGCAGCTCTTCTTCTTTCTCTCAATTCTTCCCAACCCAAACATTGCAACATTTTTGTAACGCTACTCTTTTGTCGGAAATCACCCAGAACAAATCCAGCTGCTTTTCTTTGGATTTTTTCCAGTTCTTGAATCAGGTAATCCTGGTGAGGGTCCCATACACTGGAACCATACTCTAGTTGGGGTCTTACCAGAGACTTATATGCCCTCTCCTTTCTTCTCGTTTATGATTGCCACTCTCACTGTCTCAATATCCTCCTGACAGGTTCAAGACATGCAAGGCACATAACCTCTCACTGCAAGTGTACCGGTATTTCCATAACATGGGGGACTTGTTTGAGTTTGATGGATGTATATAGTAATAATAATGAAAACCTACAACCTGTTTTCCAGTCATTGACTGGGTCAGGGATGTAATGAATGAAACATATATAGGCTCTTATTACAATGGGGTCGCCACTCCCAAGGTGATTTTTATTAATGAGTGATAAATGCTATGAAATGATAATGGAGAGTGTTGCTGGAATGAAAGATGACAGGGAAAACCGGAGTACCCGGAGAAAAACCTGTCCCGCCTCCGCTTTATCCAGCACAAATCTCACATGGAGTGACCGGGATTTGAACCACGGTATCTAGCGGTGAGAGGCCGACGCGCTGCCGTCTGAGCCACGGAGGCTCTGTAGTAATAATAATAATAATAATAATAATAATAATAATAGAGTTAAATATTCATGGTTCTCATGGTTCATCAATTACAACCTGGGAGACACTTGTGCAAAGACCTCTTCAGTTCACAGGGTTGACTACGTAGAGTCATATGGATACAGTAGAAACTGGTTTCTAATAATTAAATGAGGCAATCTTGAATGACTTACATAACTCAGAAGTGTGTTAAAAAAAAAAAAAAATCTTACAAGGGAACATCCACAATGGTGAAGTCGCCGATCGCGATGAAACTTAGAAAACACATTGAGGTACATGTAAAAACAATGCCAGCATCAATTTTAGGCGCCAACATTCATTAGCGCGTTAACTAAGGGGCCTAAAAGTTGCGACATTTCAAGTTCCGCGCGATCAGCGATGAATACCTGCTGGCCAATGCTAAGCCGGCCACACACACTTCCCGTCTGAAGAGACACCCTCTGCACCGCCTTTTACCCTCCAAGTGGTTCTCCCCGGCACGTTCCCCTCCTTTCTCCTCTCGCTTGCCGGCTGCTTGGCTGTGGAACGAGACCGGCGCTATATTTTGCTTCTTTACGTACTATAATTATTGAAATCCTTTAAATCACGTACCGTTTCACACATAATGATAATAAATAACCTAAACGTATTTACTCATATTTTATGCAAATGTTATATTTTAATTCCTGCTAATTCCGGTGAGTTGTCAATTCGTGGGTACAACCCCAAATTAAGCACCGTCGGGCGTGGACAAACGTGGTATAAGGTACCGCGTCCGACCTAGGCTTAAATTATTAGTTACGTCTGAAACACCTTGAAGCTGTCGGCAGTGTCATTTGAAACTTTAAATATCCTTTTATTTAAAGAAATTACGTGCCCGGGTAGAGGATCTCAATGAATGTAATGAGATGTTGTACCTCAGGATATCAGAATATGGTTACAGGTCCAGACCTTCTTTTCATGTCCACTCCCCTACCTCCATTTTGTGTACGCTATCAGTTGTGTAACAACGAAACGAAATCGCGAACAACAGCAATTATAAACTCCGAGTTAGAAACTGCTGGTATTTCCCGTATTACTTACTCTGGTATAAGGAATCTAGATAGAATGTTTTTATTTGTGCTTGTATTGAACGATGTATTTATGTTTTGCAGTGAAAGGCACAACACATTTAAATTGCAGCCATGGTTGTCGAACATAAATCAATTAAATGCATAGACAACTTTGATATGAGTATGACATGGAATGATTGACGCAATAAGCAACGTCTTTAAAAAGAAATAAAGATGTGCATTTATATATGCAGTAGATATACCGTAATCACAGGCAGAGCTGTAGTCCTACTTACTCGTACTTTTGCGCTATAGCTGACAGAGGTCTATGTATTCAACAAGTAGCCATATTAAAGTATCACACTACAGTCTTCTGGGTACAATGGCAGTTACATACGTAAAAGTGTACATGGCTATTGTACGAACTGGTACAACAACAAAAAATTACAAGGCACCACAATAAATGACACCATATACATTACATCGGGCAAACTCCCCGTCAATAAATAGTAAGCAAAAACAATTTATGGTCTATTCGACACATTACAAAATAGTGAAAAGACGACTGAAACAAAACACAATTAACAACAGGCACCATACTTTTCTCAAGGGACGTATGCTTTACAATAGTGGTGTTCCTCGTAGAAGTGTGTGACGCACAAGTCCTTTGTACACCACGCACATTTGACAAAAACCAGTATTCGGGCACAAAGAACATACCAAGCCAACACTGTCGAAGGAATACACTACCGGGTGTTCGAATTGTCCAGGATGATAATCAAGGTACCCACTGCTGTATCACGAGTACTTCCACATGTTTGTGAATCGAGGAGATGTCAGCTGGAAATGTAACAGTGATTGCAACTTTAAGATGGTGTTACGGTGATGCAGCACGATGCCGGTATTCATAAGTCGCAGCCCAGAATACATTCGTCTGGTGTATGTTTTCCAAATCCGAAACCCATACACGTCAAATGGCTGACAAACGGCTGTAACGCCGGCTGGAATCTTCATAACTTCAACTTCCGTGACATGAACACGCGCATTGTGGCCAGAGAAAGAATCTAACAATAAAATATTTTGTCCATCGGGTAAACTTGGTTTCAAGATGTCATTATACCAGCTCTGAAATTCTGCTTTGCCCATCTTTCCAGACGTGGTGCACACGACATGAATATTTTCGTGTGAAAATATTCGTTTCTTAACAAGGGAACCAAAAACGCCATTTCTTTCCTTTAAAACGATTAGCAACGGGGAGAGTAGCTCACCTTCTGCTGACATGGTAGGCAGAATCGTGTAGCTGTGCGTAGTAGAGGGAATTGATTGGACCACCGTGCTAATCGACTTTTCTCCTCGGCGCGCTAATGTTCTGCCGATGTACATTTCCAAATTAAAGCCGCTTTGGTCGCTGTTAAAAACATGTGATGGGCTGTGTAACTGTATTTTTTCTTTTACGGTTTCCACAAACATTTGGGCTTCCACCATAACGTCACTTTCCCTATCAAGTTTTCTCGTTGTTGTCACGACAGTAATTTTTCGGGATGTGATCCCAAATTTCTTTTTGAAGTCGTACACCCAGCGTGAGGACGCTTGAAAGTCATGGAGCCCGCAAGAGCGGGCACTTTGCATTGCTTAATGTTTGATTGTGACGCCATGGATGGTGGACGTACGGTACTCCGCGCCAAAGTTTTTCTTGCAATCCATCGCAATAAGACCAAATTTGTCTCGGAGAGAGCCTCCTTCATCCACAACTTTTTTCCAGGCGGAGAGCTGTGACACACTATGCAAACGACGGAAGTGCTTTTGCACAGTTGTAAATTTAAGATTTTTCCGTTTTCCACTCCTCCAGAAGTTGACTGCTCTTGTTTTATACTGTAAGTCTAAGGTGTCCGCCGAACTGGCACTGTCTTGGCTTTGTCCCGGTTCTGGCTCGCTATATTCAATATCCTTTTCGGTTTCCTCCGACTGATCAGACTTGTACGTCAAACTTGTAACGTCCTCCAAATAGAGACTGTCACCTTCAAGACGGCAACTTATAAGCTCTGAAAAAAATAAAACAAATAACTAAAATACATGCTATGTGTATATGTATTGACAGGAACAATAGAGAACACAATTGTTCGTTTAAAAACAACGAGAGTGTTATCGGTAATGAAATGAAATGTCGTATGGCTTTTAGTGCCGGGATATCCCAGGACGGGTTCGGCTCGCCAAGGGCAGGTCTTTCTATTTGACACCCGTAGGCGACCTGCGCGTCGTGATGAGGATGAAATGATGATGAAGACATCACATACACCCAGCCCCCGTGCCGTAGGAATCAACCAATTAAGGTTACAATCCCCGACCCAGCCGGGAATCGAACCCGGGACCATCTGAACCGAAGGCCAGTACGCTGACCGTTCAGCCAGCGAGTCGGACAGAATTATCGGTATCAACATATCATAAACCTACAATTTCACATGCAGCGCAAAAGACCACGCTTCAATCTACGTTATTACGGCCTATGTCCGCAGTGTGACATCTCCCCGTGAACGTCAAAACCTATTTGACAATAGTTGACTGCTTAACACTCACCCTCAATCGCGTCATAAAGGTGCAGCTCCCGAAAGTTCAGCGGACCTTCTTCACCGTGACTTCTGTGCTTTGCTTGAAGATGAAAAATAATTTTTCACACGCTCAGTGACATTGCCCTAAAGGACTCGTCGCAAACGTTTTCATAAATATTTCATAAAATGTAAACTGCCTATACAATGTGGAAATTCCAAGGGAGAGCTATGAGGAAGGCTGATAGCGTACGCAGTGTAGCACAGGTTCTGTTCGACAGCTAAGCAGACGGCAGCGCGGGGAGAGGGAAACGAGTGGTGCTGAACCAGGCGGGGCGGAGGGGAGGAGGAGCAGAGGTGTGGCACAAAGCAGTGTTCCGGCTAAGCAATGGTCAGGAGGAATTCATCGCTGTTTGCGCGGAACTTGAAATGTCGCAACTTTTAGGCCCCTTAGTTAACGCGCTAATGAATGTTGGCGCCTAAAATTGATGCTGGCATTGTTTTTACATGTACCTCAATGTGTTTGCTAAGTTTCATCGCGATTGGCGACTTCACCATTGTGGATGTTCCTTTGTTAGTGAAAAAATCTTATAAAATTTTTACCTAGCCGGTTGTGAGTCTGTCTGGGTGTGTCCCTCTTTAAATAGCATTCAACTATGATTTTGAGATTAATACTTTGAGGTGACCATAGAGTCATACAACATTAATGTGGTAAGTTAAACAGAACATACTATGAGAATATTAAAGTTCCTTACCCACAGAAGCTTCATTTTTCAACTAATTTAAAATGATGTTTGAACAGACATTACCATTCCATTGTCTGATAACTTGATGTATTAGAATGCAGTCAACTGAACCACATTAGGAGAAACTAAACACAAAGAAAGATTTTATGGGAAAAACAACAAAATAGGAAAATATTATATCAAAGGGAAGAAGCATTAAGGTAAGATTATCTCTTGTGCTACAGAACTCAAATTACTGTGCTGGTGATATTTACTACTACTACTACTAGGCTACTAGTCATGCACCAAAGAATAACATATATTTCTTTAAAAATAACAGAAATATCTTTAATTACAACTGAGAAACATAGTATCTACAAGGATGTAGGGTAAATAAACATTTTGCCCCCTTCTTTTACTTTTGCACAGACTGAGACAGTTCAAGAATACCAAACAGTTTCTCACACATGCATGGCATTTATATACAATTAGCTCTTGTGCAAGATTTGAGATATTCTATACAATAATTTAAATATATTTTACAGTTAATATAAAATATTACAACACTGGAAATTTAATACATCATTATAAATTCATGAATAAGAAAACATAATGAAGTCTATGGCACAGTACATGTATGCCTCAGGGCCTCTTAAAAATATATATGTGTAGTACAAAGAAGCACATGGACAGTGAGAAGAACATTATTATTCATAAAAATTGTTTTTCATACTAAGGAATGACTTCACAGCTGGCCTTTGAGCCTGAGATTATGCATTCTTGATACAAATTCTATGTGAAGTATATCCTTTAATACATACTACTTTCATCACATTACCTATAGCCTTTTAAGATTTATCACCTGTATTTAGTAGTTTAAAATGGCATGAAAATAGAGGATTCTCTATATGAATCTTTATATGTATATATAAAACATTTGAAAGATATAATCAAGGTTCAATTCCACAAATTTTTATGAAAACATAAGCTGGGCGATGCATATGGGAGTACTAATATTCTTACTTGAAATGTGTGCTGTTTACATGTAAACAACTCAAATACAAACTCCCAGCAATAAATTGCTCACAGAATGTACAAGATATTCACAATATTTTGAAACAAGGTTGGAAGAGAACGGTAGCCAACCAAGGGAGGTCAGACAAGAAGGATAAAAAGGAGAAATTTGGCACAAGTAAGTGAATGTCAGACTCAACTGGCAACTAGTGGTTAATAATAGATGATCCAATAATTCAATGCAAACAATATAACAAAATAATTACATAATATTATCAGGACAGTTTCAAGATTTTGGATTCTTTGAGTTTTTGGATTTCAAGATTCTGTATTTACTGTACGCTCACTTTTTAGTGATAGATTTTCGTACTCGGTGAGGAGTAAGAAGGGAGCACTGCCAGTTCCGGTAAATACTGCCAAATGAATGGAAATGAAATCTGAATTGAATCGATAATATGATGGATCGATATGAATTTTCTAAACCTTTATTATCTTAACGCCAACAACTGTGTCACACACACAATATATAATACTATATAATATTTCCCGATGCAAAACGTGTTCCTAGCATGAATTCTATAGATTGGCTTTGCTGTGTAAACAACAACAGTACGAGTACATAAAGTGTACGCCAGATGTTGCACAGCGATGATAAGTGATTCTTAGTTTGTGTTTCATAGGTTGCCAATACAAATCTCAAAGATAACCGAAGTCGACCGAAGTCTACTTACCTACTTCAACCAAATGTGAAATTTTTACCAGTTTATCTCATAATTACCGATTGCATTATTTAGTGTTAGATTATCTCAAGCACTGCATATTACAAAAAGAATAGGCTTAGGTGAAAGGCAAATACCAAGAAGAGTTTTCTAAATAGATCAAGATGTAGTACCCTGTTACTATTGTCCACCCTTTCATGATAATCAGACATGAACACACACACACCATATTTAATATTAAGTTATTATAACTAGCTATAATTCCCTCTGTATATCGGTGGTTGAGTGTCAGCCTCCAAATCTCATTACTATGGGCTCGAATCCAGAAGAGGTAGTCTGATTTTTCAAGGGAGGCAAAATGTCCATTTGGCACTATGTTGTAAAAAATTGTCAAGTAACAGATTTCGGGTGACACAGTTAGTGCCTGTAGACATGATACGTATGGGCTTCTGGACTTATGCCATGTCAAGAAAACAAGGTAGAAGACTTGATCGTGAACGGTTGAGATTTTCTTCTGAAGGCATGGAGCAAAGTTCTCTGCGATATGTTAAGAGTTTCACCTTGTTTTCATGACACGGCATAAGCCTAAAAGCCCATATCATGTCTACAAGTATGGGCCGTGAAAGCATCAATGTTAACAGTTAGTGCCTATTCAACAATATTAATGAAAAACTCACCCAGTTTTAAAATTTCCAAATAAGACCCCAAAATGAACAGCTAGCACAGCAATTCCTATGACATTCTTAAATGAATGAGAATACTGACATTTTGGGAATAGAGAGATATCTTGCACAATCTTCCAATGAAATGAGACCATAACTAAAGTGCCCTGGACATGCAAAGAGGTAGCCTCCACCTCCAAAATGAAACATTATTATCTACTTTCTACAAGCAAGGATTTCAGAACTTAATTTTCATTCAATGAATCTACAAAAGACAAACAATGATTAGCTATTAAGGCACTTCATAGCTGTTGTGTCCTTTGTAATATGCAAGTATACTCTGTTCCTACCTACTTTTGGTTTAGAAATTGAATATAAGCATCCTACAGAATAAACTCAAGAAATAGTATAAATATTTTCACAATATCATATCTCAAATTATTCCCCACAAATATAATGAAGTAATCACTGCAAGTGCAGAGAGAAAGATCAGTGAATAAAGACTATATATCTTAATTAGAAATGTAAAAGCACAGAAGTGTCTGCAGAATTAATAAGATGCAACAAACTTGAATCTTGTTAACAGAAAGGTCATCTATTGGGTGGTTCACCAGCCCCTTGCAATCTAGTTGTATGCATCCCACCACTTCTATCACAATTCTGAAATACATCAGTCCTTCTCCTTAAACTGGGGTAATATAACAAGATGTGTGGTTACAGACTAGAGGGGAGAGCACCACTATTAATTCATTATGAGTATCTCGAATGAACAGACAAAACAAGCATAGATACAAAGAACACGCACGTTACGACAGGAGGTGCACATACAGACCAGAAGCACGTATAGTATAGGTTGGGAACTGCACGCTGCACGTCAAGCCTTGCAGTAGCTCACATGGCAAGGGTGTGGTGAGAGACATAATAGTGGACAGTGCTTGAAGGTTCGAATCACATGCAAGTGGTTTTCATTTATTTTTAAACTGCCAATTGTCTGGGGTGTGGTAAGGTTGCATATTTGATAGCTTCCACAGATTGATTTATTTGGCCCTGTAAAGGGCAATACCTATTGTGGCACTGGGAATGGAGCAGGATTGGATGAGGGTGTGATTGTCTGCGGCTAGGACACAGGTAACCAGTTAGTTATTGTCATACATGTTCCAAGCTTCATAAACCACAGGTGGGGCAAAGTATGTCCCATTGGAACAATAACATGCAATGGGAGGTAGGTGTGTACCAGCATGAACTCCCCTCCTTCGAGACAAGTCACAACAAAACACAAAGCTTATTCACTGCCTTGTGATGTATTCCAGGAAAGAGTATGTGGATATGTTACACGTCTGTGGAGGAGTTAGACAGAATGTATACCAGGAACAACGTCTATATCAAGAATGCTATCCCGATAGACAACAATCGAAAGAGATGGTATTTCAGAGTGTGGATATCCTGTGACATCTGCTCACATCTGGCATGACCCTCACACTAGCACATGGGCCACTGCACAGGAGACAAACCTCAGCTGGGCATCTGTTATGTAGATATTACATACACAGTGGTTTTACCTATACCATCTACACTTTCATCAGGAGCTCAGCGGTCATGATTTCAAAGCCAAGCTGGCATTCTGTAATGGACCCTACGGCATGTGGACACTGATCCTGCCTCTTTAGCGACCACGTTATTTATGCACAAAGAGCGGTCCCACAACAATAGAACTGTTAATCGCCTTAATATGCATTACTGGAGTGTGGATAATCCCCACAGCTTTACAGGTACAATGGAGCATAAACATATGGTGTGGCATCATGGATGATCACCTCATTGGGACCTCTGATGAGAGAACGCTATCTGTGGTTTCTCTTAATGAACTACCACCGTTCTTGGAACATGTGCCCACTCCTTGACCGCTTAAGAATGTGGTCTCAACAGCAGAGTTCCACCGCACGCAGTGGAGGTCATCCGGAACCATCTCCATGCGCCGTATCCTGATAAGATAGAAAGCGACCTGTCCGCAGGCCTTCCAGATTGCCCGATCTTATGCCCTTGGATTTTCTTCTGTGGGGTCATGTAGAACAACTGGTGTATGCACAGGAGCTGGCCATTACTGATCACCTTAGACAGCTCACCACCAAGGCATGCTGATCCGTTATGCAGAGATGTAGCAGCGTGCCAGACTGTCCTTACAACATTGGGCGCAGCTCTGTTCGAGCAGGTACTGTGTTAAATGATGCAGGTAACGGAAATCCTGTCACGTTTCCTAGTCTCTTCCAAAAAATACTTTCATGGAATTCGAACCTTCTATCCCTCAAGCACTGTTCACTTTCAGATCACAAACCGCGTCTGCCAAGTGAGCTATTGTGAGGCTTGACATGCAGTGGGCAGTTCCTAGCCTATACAATACCTGTTCCTCGACTGTGTGTGTGCGCATGCACGCGAGTGCACCTCTTGTTGTAAGTTACATGTTCTTCGTATCTGTGCTAGTTTTACGCGTTCATTCAAATTAATAGTGGCGCTCATGATTTCTGCTGTTTTCTAGCCTGTAACGACAACTCTCGTTATATTACTCCCGTTTAGAGAGAGGGACCGATATATTTCAAAATTTGTAGTAAACGAGGTGGGTTGCATAAAACTAAACTGCAATGGGTTAAAACTAGATTATTTTGTGAGAAGGACTACAAAGTCTAGACGAATGAGTAATTCTATTTTTATTTTTTTACAATTTGCTTTACATGGTTACACCATTGTAGAGAATCTTAATGCTAATTTGGATGCTCTTATAACATAAATGTCTTAAAATAAGAAAATATGTGTAAGAAGTTTAATCTCCACTACACTCAATTTCTCAAGCAAATGTACGATTTACTGAGTTTAAAAGGTGGAAAGTATTTGATTTCCAGATATTTTGCACAAGACAGTACCTGAAAAATACCATGAAGAGAAATATGAACAATAATAGAGGATCAGCCAGAATTAATAACCACGGAGCTCAATAGTTGCAGTCACTGAAGTGCGGTCAGTATCCAGTATTCGGGAGATAGTGGGTTCTCTAGTGCTCTATTGGTGGAAAAATATCTAATTCCCTTCATGGGAATTTAGTATTACCATTTCAAACCCCACTGTCGGCAGCCCTGAAGATGGGTTTCCATGGTTTCCCATTTTCACACCAGGCAAATGCTGGGGCTGTACCTTAATTAAGGCCAAGGCTGCTTCCTTCCCATTCCTAGCATTTTCCTGTCCTATTGTCGCTATAAGACCTATCTGTGTCAGTGCGACGTAAAGCAAATTGCGGAGAAAAAAAAAAAGAGAGGCAGACGTATTTGAGAACCTTCTAATATCACCGTGCTAAGCCAGGATTAAACCCACCAAGTTGGAGTCAGAAGTCAGAAGGCCAGTGCCTCAACCGTCTGAGCCACTCAACCCAGCGATTTTGTTCATAGGATGAAGATGAAACAGATTGACGCTAATAATAACACAGGAGTAAGAGAATAATTATATCTAAATGTTAACTGGAGGGTATGTACAACAATGTTTTAGTTGAGTTAATTCTTAAAGAGTCTTTAAGGAATTTTCATTCCTAGAAAGCACATTAAAGCTTTTTAAATACGTATTTCACTAGTTCATTCTGATGATGGTGATGCATGTTGTTTAAAGGAGCCTAACTTCTAAGGTCATCGCCCCCCCCCACCCCCCGTTCATTCTTTAAATGAGATTACAAAAGCGAACAATGTTTTACAAATATACAAAATACACATCTGCTAGAGAACTGGGAACCACAATCCACATGGCCATTAGTCAGCCATGCCATGACTAGCGCCAGGCAGTTTCAAAATGACTTTGTATCAGCTAAGAAGTGCAATGTGATGAAAGACCAAACAACTAACAACATTATTTAACCATTATTAAAAATTCCAGATTGATGTTCCACCATGATGATGATGATGATGATGATGATGATAATAATAAAAATAATCATAATTTAGATTAATGCTTTCATGGCCCATAATTGAAGGCATGATAAGCTTTCGAGATTTTTCAGTGTCAGAAAATGAGGTAAAATTCTTTATGATTTGCAGAGAACTTTGTTCCTTCACTATTAGAGAAGTCTTGCTTGCAAACAGATCCTTCTTGTTTTCTGACACGGCAAAAGCCCAAAAGCTTATTATCGTGTCTATATTTCCTTGCTATGGGACCAACACAGGTCTTATGGCAATGATTGAGTAGCACAAGACAAGGACTGGGAAAGAAGCGACTGTGTAATTAAGGTACAGCCCCAGCATTTGTCTGGTGCGAAATTGGGAAAATATTTTTAGGGCTGCCAACAGTGGGATTTGAAACCACCACATCCTGAATGCAAGCTCAACTCTATGTGACCCAAACCACATAGCCACTGACTTGATATATTATAATTATTAAACAAAACAATATTATAGGTTTATATGATTTGTTAGTAAGCAAGCCATACTATTTTGATCCTGAAGGTGTTCGTTATAGGTTGTGTTTACTGTAAACATAAATGATATGGGTAAAGAACTGCAGTCACAGATATGGCTTTTTACAGACGATGTTATACTGTATTGAGTAATAAATAAATTACAGGATTGTGACTGCAAAAAGACCTCGACAATGTTGTCAGAGGGACAGCAGACATTCGTATGACGGTAAACAGGATGATTTTCAGGTTTCACCGAGAGGAAAAGCCCTCAAAGGTTTAATTATTATGTTGATGGGATGAAAGTACCCCATGGGGATCACTGTAAGTACTTATGTGTTAATATAAGGGAAGATCTTCATTGAGGTAATCACATAAATGGGAATGCAAATAATGTTTACATACTGGTAAGACCTCAATTAGAGTATATGTGGCCCTCAGCAGGATTACTTGATTAGAGAAAAGGAAGAGATCCTCAGGAAATCAGTACGACTCGTCCTGGATTGTTACCACTAAAGGAGTAGGGTTACGAAAATGTCTAACTTTCGGTTGGAAAGACATGGGAGTAAGGAGATGAGCTGCTCGACTAAGCAGTATGTTCTGAGCAGACTGACTGAAAAGAAACTTCACAAGAATAACAGTGTTAAACTGCGAGAATTCCCTTCCGACTGATCCTGATTTACATTGCCAATGATCATATCTGAAAATTAAAAAATGGAGATAATCCCAGTTTTTAAATAGGGTACTTATATGTGTTTATGGACCATTAAAGTCTTAAAAGTTCTCAAGAATGCATTCTGCACCATTCTGACTGAGAAAAAAAAAAGCCTGGAATATTATACTTGCATTTACAATCTTATAAAGTAGTAAAACTGTTGCAAATGATATGTGGTACTTTTACAGACCAACATTTGGTTTTACCCTAATGAAAAACAGACACAAAAGTAGTTTGTAGTACAGTAAAACTTGTCCTCAGTGGAAACCCAAGGGAACGGAATTGTTTCTGCTGTACGCAGGATTCCGTTTAATAAAGGTGGTTAAAAATAAAAATCATGAGTACAAACCTCCGTTAGATAATGCAGCAGTAGATTTACAAGATTCTGTGTGTTAATAGAGACAATAATGACAATCAAACACATATACACTAGTTCATCAGTACTAACACAAATCTGTTTTTGCTTAGAACTTCCTCACAGTGCACAATAGTACAGTACATACACATTACATGTTTTGTAGAAATAACACCAATGATAATACTGTCATTTACTTCTTCCAGTAATCCAGAATTGTACGCTGGACAACTATCCCTGGCAGCACAGCTCTCGGTTAAAATGTGGCCATGGCAAATAATGTCGAACAATTTTGCGCCATTTTTTTGTTAGAGAAAAACACTGAATGTCTTTCACGGCTGATAGGGCATGTCGGTAAGACTTCATGTTACATAAACCATCTTCTTCATTCTCGTCATCATCATTGTCAATTTCTGTTTCCTTTTCTTGGAGGAGATGGGTGACAAACTCTTCGATGTTTTCTAATGCCGCCTCTGTCTCAACTTCTAGATCAATAGCCTTGTAATCTTCTGCACTGACATTACCATAATAAAATGACACTGTTTGAGAGTTTGATGTAGCACATCATTATTTTCGTTTATTATGGTTTCTTCGCCAGGGTGTGAGACAAATTTGGTGACACTACTTCTGCAATCCAAATTACAGCATCAAGCACAGAGACGGATATTTTCTGGCCGAATGCTATCTCCGTCATCTTAAATCGACTCGAGTACACATGTACTGAAAGGGGTCAGGAAGGAAATTAACATTCCCCCCCCCCCCCGTTATAGTAACAAAATTTCCTTCCGTTTCCACATCCGACCGGTTCTGCTAAACAAAAGTAAACTTACATGAATATTAAACTATAATTCAGGGAGCAGAAAAATTTTCTGATATGGATCTAGTTCCAGTTTATACAGGTTCCGCTAAAGGCTGATTTTACTTTAGATGGAAAGCGTTGAAACCAGTGGGCATGAAATTAAATGAAGGTATATGATTAATTCTGAATACTGGTAAAGGTTTTCAGTCTATCAAGTTGTTATAACTTGACCTCACTAGACTCTGCAACTTGTATCTGCCAAATGCGAACAAGGGGTAGGGTTAGACTGCCAATCAGCACAAGGCATGAGGCTGGCCTTGGGGAGAGGAGGCATTCTAACACCAATATAAATCACTGATTCGATAGGCAAGATACTGTGCACTCAACTGCACAACCATCTGTTAAGCATCTGGCTGCAAAACCTTGCAATCCATAGAATATTAAAAAAATATTGTTGCAGATAACAGATTGTATCTTCCCTAGGTCCGACTCCATGGCTGAAAGGTTAGCGTGCTGGTCTTTGGCCACTGGGGTCCCAGGTTTGATTCCCAGCAGGGTTGGGAATTTTAACCTTAATTGGTTAATTTCGCTGGCACGGGGGCTGGGTGTATGTGTTGTCTTCATCATCGTTTCATCCTCATCACGACGCACAGGTCGCCTACGGGCGTCAAATCAAAAGACCTGCATCTGGTGAGCCGAACTTGTCTGTGGACACTCCCGGCGCTAAAAGCCATACGCCATTTCATCTTCCCTAGAATTTGTTTCTCTGCTGCTTTCAGTAAGGTAGGCATAATTCTGAAAAACAGCAACAAAAAAGCACTATGGAGCCAAAATTTGATTAATGGATTACGAGGCTGTGAAGGTGTGCGCTGTGCATTCACTGTGGGAATGAGTCACGTGCTGGTCTAGTGAGCACTCTTGAAATATTCAAATTCCATTTTCTAGGAACCGAGTGAGAGTTGCGCCTTGTAATTAGAACTGATGAAAGTTCTCTTTATGGCCTGCAAGTATACTGAAAACAAATCGAATCAGTGAAGACACACTGCCAAAGTCTCCTTATAAGACCACACTGTTCCATCTTGTGCAGTTTTTAAATTGTACATCTATATATATAAAATAAGAGTTTTGTCTGTACACTGCTCAGAATTTGAAAAGAATGGTATTTCTGTATCGGTCATGTCCACAGTAATAAGGAAATTGCACTTTTTACTTTTTCATAATTTCTGTCCGTATGTATGTACACGTATCACAAGAAAACAGCTAAAGAGAATTTAATGAAAATCGGTATATGAAGTCGGGGATGACCCACTACAATCTCTGCTATAAATCATTATATTCACGCTGAGTGAAATGGTAGTTTAGGGGAAGGCCTAAAATTCAATTCTCAAATATTTATATTGTTAGTGGTCCTATCGATAAATACTACATAACTAAAGTTATATAGAATTAAATTTCCGATCAACGGTCAACATTGTTACTGTATTGGCTATGATAACACAGATATTCATGAATTTGTATTTTTGTTGCAAGTCCATATCAACGCCGAGCCACGAGAAAATGGATAAACAGAATTTAATGAAAATCGGTATATAGAGCCGGGGAATAAGAAACTACAGTTTAAGTTATAAACAATTTTATTCACCCTGGATGAAAGGCGCCTAAAATTTATTTTTAAATACCTATGTTATTGGTCCTATCGAAACGTATTACATAACAAAAGTTATAGAGAATAGAATTTCCGATCATTTATGTTTTATTCACTTTTACCGTACCGACTATGATAAGAGTGATATTTCAGAGTCGGAAAAAAACTAAATGTGAAGGCCTACAATATCGAAAGCGCATAACTTTGAACTTTGATCAACAATAACATTACATTGACCATTGTTTGTTGTGATGTTCTTTGTCTCTTATGCTAATGCTCAACTCCGATACATGGGATTACTGCTGTGTACCGAGTATATGGGTAATAGCCTGACTGAATACTGGCGGGAAATAGCTGGGGATTTAGAAAACTTTCTTCTTTAGCATGCCATTCCTCTGGTTCATACATTTTCTGATACTGCTGGTACGTAGCACACTGATTCATTATAGTATTCCAGCTATTCGATCCCTATTCTGACACGCTGCTTTGAATGAGCAGTGTGCACACTTAAGGCAGAGGCTCACTTGGTGGTGGTAGTAGTAGTAGTAATATGACCTGGTTTAGAATTACAATTTAGGCCTATTCCAAATTACAGCACCACAATTCACTAAATAACTCAAAATTCAGCGCTGAAAAGAGCCCAAGAAGAGCTTCTTCCTCTTCACTTTTATTAATTTCTACCTTCATTTTATTCCAAATTAGCAGTGAAGAGGGGGTTTCTCCTCTGGCTTGGGGGAAAAAATTGCCTCCAAGTCAGATAGATTTTTCTACCGCCAGTGTAGTGAATTGAGATTTTCTGACTCATCGGGTACTCCTACGAAACAGATTAGTAAAAGGACATATCTTTTGCCCTGGGACTCTCCACTATTTGACCCGACACCCTCCTCCCCTGCCAAAAAAAGACGAAGAGTGTTCACGAATCACGGCTGTCTGCGGTCTGGTAATTACAGCTCTGCAAATTTGGACTGTTGGATTGGCAGCGTAGTACTGTTCGCTAAAAGTGAGAAAATATGTGGTTTTCATTTGATGGAGTATTTCATATGAAAGCATTGCTTTTACTCGCACCGTTCCTACTGACGTCATTGTAATGACCTATGTTGCTTTCAGTTGGGAAAACCGCTAAGACAGTCTTTCTGAGGATGTAAACAGGCAGGTGGAGAGTGAGTGTCTGCCATTATAATGAAAACTCCCCAACCTGATTGTGACTGATGGTAGGCAATCAGGCCTACCATTACAATGAAAATTTCCCTACCCCAGTCTGCTTATGAGAAAAGATGTTTGGTGATTTCCCTGTCGCATTTCTAGGGTAATGTTAAGAGCTATGCAATTTAATACAATCTTGCTCACAAAGTGTACACTACCTAACCTAGAATTCTGTATACAATATAGAATTCCATAGCGAAGCACAGGTACATCAGCTAGTGTCTTATAAGACCAGGCCTGTATAAGCTACTATTTTCTCTGCCATTTTCAACTACATGTTTAACTATGTTGCCTGTGCTCTTAATTTCACTAAAAAAAGTTCTAAGCACCAATCTAGCTCTGCATGCTCAGACAGATAAATTAAGAAGCAACATAAATCAGAACATTACCATAGTGCAAAAGAAAATCTACAGTTTTTAAAACAAGTTGAATCTACATCATTCCGAGAAGTTTAAGTTTCTACAGAATAGAGAAAACACTTAATTGAATAACACACAATAGAAATCCAATGCTGTAAACCTGTAGCTATCGAATATAAATTGCCCGTGGGATAATTAGGTTATTATAATGTTCACAGAATCATTATATCCTTTGAGGTCCCACGTTAGACACTGCTAATATGCATTTCAGGTCGTAAGTCAGACCTGGTTTGGCCTTGCTTTTAAGGTTAAATTTTTAGTAAAATTGCATCACCTAGTATATACAATAGCATAACTATTTCTCTGTGCAGTGGCAACAACTACGATTAATTAGTTTTGAAATAGAAGTGTTTCTCTGAAAATACATTTTCTATGTAATCACAATGTTTATGTTTCCCATCAAGACGGCATCTACTAGCCACAGCATGCATACTGACGATATTTATAAGCAGTTATGTAACAGTGATACTGATGTTGATTTTTCATCAGTAACTGAATATGCATCACCGATACCCAAGAGGACAAGAAAACAAAGTACTGTGCTATATGTTCAGACAGGAAAGTGAAGGGTGGTAGAAGCGAGATGTCATTTCCTGTGGAACCTATCTAATGAACCCAGGACTCCATCCTCAAAAGTGCTTCTGAAATTATGAAGATAAACAAGGTTGAGTGCAGGGCAGCCCAGCAAGGGATAATTGCGACACAGCTGTGAGAATGTAAATGGAGCTAACAGCGAGTGAAACGGCAGCGCTGGATAACTGTTGAGACCTGCGATAAAGGAACTCTGAAAAAGCTGATTAGCAATGGACCAGGCACCCAGAATGATGAAGTGGGTATTACTAGAATCTTCCATGGGCCTTTATGAAGAGTGCAACTGTTGCATGCCAGTCAGTGTAAGTCAGTCTTGGGTGTGGCAATTGCGAATTAAAGTAGACAGTAAGAGACTGTCGCGAGCCTGTGATGAGTTAGTCATTCGTCAGGAGTTAGACTGTTAAACTGACACATGGAGTTCAATGAGGCTTGTTACTGTGATCTGTTCTGGAACACCACTACACTGTGAGAAACCACGTGGAGAACAGGAGTTTGACACGCTGGTGTTCATATGTGCGTTACCATGAGTAAAAACCAAGTCGAGTGAAAAATCAAGAATATAAAGAACCACCTAATCGATACTTTATTTTTTGCCTCAGGCAAAATTGAATATATATTAACACTTACAGAACATGTTTCGACCACTTAGTGGTCATCTTCAGCTGTATAAAGAAAAAACTAAGATGAAAAAACATTAGGATAATAAGCACAAGTAATACTCTTAGGTTATAATGAAAAAAAACTGCTGTGTTGACTGTTGGTAAAAGTTATTTGGTGACTCCTTTGTTATAAAATGGCGGTCACCTGATCAGGACATCTTGCCTCTCGTTCTTATTTAAAGATGTTTATTCTGCGCTGCCCAGATGGTCTGTCTTTGAGCGCGATCTAGTGTAGTATCGAGGAAGGAGGAAGATTAGGCTGAGCTTCTGCGATGTCGTGTTTGATTATATCTCTTGTCCGTTTTGTCTGTTTCCTGTCTAACCATTCCAAGTATTTACTGATATGGTCATATAAGATTTTTTTTTTTTCCTCGTTTTGGTTAAGATTCTGTTCACCGTTTTCTAATTTATCAAGAACGATGTGGATGTTTTCCAGGTTGTTCATTAGACTTCCTTTATTGATCATACAGATGATTTGAAGGTCCTGTCTGATATTAGTGAATTTGTGGTTAGTTTCTTTCATATGAGTTCCCATGGCAGAGAATCTTATGTATTTTTCTGCACTGACATGTTCTTGATACCTAATTAAGAAGTTCCTTCCCGATTGTCCCACGTAAGTTTTTTTTACACTGAGTACATGTTAGCTAATAAATGCCAGATTCCTGGAATTCGTCATCCTTAAGTTTATTAGCTTTATTGTGATTAAAGAACCTATGTTGTGTGTTGTTGTTGGTAGAGAAAGCTAATTTGGTGTTGTGTTTTTTGAATAAGTTGGTGATCTCATAAATCCTCGGGTTATTAAAGGTGAATTTGGACATATCCCTTTGCCTTTTCTGATTGCTGTTTAAGTTTAATTTGTTGGTGATATTTGCATTTAGTAAGGATTTTATTGATGAATTTCAAACTAAAACCATTATGTAGGGCTTGTCGACGAATGAAAGATAGTTCCTCCTTTCTGTTTATTTCTGTTAGTGGTATTTCAAAGGCTCTGTTGACGAAACTATGGTAAACAGATTTCTTTTGTGAGATTGGATGTAAAGAATCGCACTAAATGCAAATATCAACAACAAATTAAACTTAAACAGCAATCAGAAAAGGCAAAGGGATATGTCAAATTCACCTTTAATAACCCGAGGATTTACGAGATCACCAACTTATTCAAGAAACACAACACCAAAGTAGCTTTCTCTAACAACAACAACAACAACAACAACAACAACAACAACAACAACAACAACAACAACAACAACACGAAACATAGGTTCTTTAATCAAAATAAAGCTAATAAACTTAAGGATGACGAATTCCAGGAAGCTGGCATTTATAAGCTAACATGTACTCAGTGTAAAAAAAAACAACTTACGGGGGACAATCGGGAAGGAACTTCTTAATTAGATATCAAGAACATGTCAATGCAGAAAAATACAGAAGATTCTCTGCCATGGGAACTCATATGAAAGAAACTAACTACAAATTCACTAATATCAGACAGGACCTTCAAATCATCTGTATGATCAATAAAGGAAGTCTAAAGAACAACCTGGAAAACATCCACATTGTTCTTGATAAATTAGAAAGCGGTGAACAGAATCTTAACAAAAACAACGAGCAAAAAAAATCTTATACGAGCATATCAGTAAATACTTGGAATGGTTAGACAGGAAACAGACAAAACGGACAAGAGATATAATCAAACACGACATCGCAGAAGCTCAGCCTAATCTTCCTCCTTCCTCGATACTACACTAGATCGCGCTCGAAGACAGACCATCTGGGCAGCGCAGAATAAACATCTTTTCCAAATAAGAACGAGAGGCAAGATGTCCTGATCAGGTGACCGCCATTTTATAACAAAGGAGTCACCAAAGAACTTTTACCAAACAGTCAACACAGCAGTTTTTTTTCATTATAACCTAAGAGTATTACTTGTGCTTATTATCCTAATGTTTTTTCATCTTAGTTTTTTCTTTATACAGCTGAAGATGACCACTAAGTGGTCGAAACATGTTCTGTAAGTGTTAATATATATTCAATTTTGCCTGAGGCACAAAATAAAGTATCGATTAGGTGGTTCTTTATATTAACTTCTTGATTATACCAACACCTCCTAGATAATACGGCCTAACAACAGCGTAGTGACGTCACGCTACGGAGGCGATGGCAATGCAGAGAAACGCAGAACATGGTTAAACACAGAAATGATTTTAATATTTTTTGCCAATGGAATAATTTATTTACTAACAAATAGCGTTTAAATTTGAAGGATATTGAATTATACTGTCGTTATTACCGTATTTTAGTGACTCTGCCATTAAAGATAAACAGCAAACAGTTATAAAACACGACAGAATCTAGCAATGTTAACTCACTTAGGCCGAATTGCTAACATCACAACAGAATGTTACAAACATATTTCAATTTAAATAGGCATTATGTGATCCTAAAAGAAAACTAGCACGTATAATATTAGCATAGGCCTAACATCTAAGCTGATGTAGCATCACTGGCAGTATTTGCACATGAGCCTACAATGTTTCCTCCCTTGAAGTTCATGTATGGTTTAATGGTTTAATGAGAATTTCACCTATCATCGATTTTACCAATTTGTCATTCTTTTCAAAACCTTTATGTATTCCAGAAAGTATGTAAGTTTCTAACCTAATATTGGACTACCATTCGGACTGGAGCCTACTCTTTTAAAAGTATTGACATATTGTGGCAACATTAAATTGCTACTGTCTCATAAATTTGTAAAATTCGCACGGCGCAACAGCCCTGAAGGGCTTGGCCTTGATCCTGCTCAGCCCGAAGGCCTGCAGATTACGAGGTGTCTTGGGTTCCGCAGAACGAATCCTTTCAGCCGTTATTCTTGGCTTTCTAGACCTGGGCCGCTATATCACCGTCAGATAGCTCGCAAATGTAAACACGCAGGCTGAGTGGACCTCAAACCAGCCCTCAGATCTAGGTAAAAATCCCTGACTTGGCCTGGAATCGAACCGGGGCCTCCGGGTAAGAGGCAGGCATTATATCCCCTCACCACGGGGTCGGCCATAAATTTGTAAACATGAGGAGATATCAGACAGAAGGTTGAACAAATAACAAGAAAATCATACACATATTCCTTTATGAATTAAGAAATGGCTATTAAATTAACTGTGGGAACATCATCCTCGGTGTCCAATTCACCAACTAGGACTAGAATTTATTGAATCTTTCTACACATTGTTACACTCATTCCTTGTGATGCAGCTATGATGTTTTGTAACTAAAGAATATACCGCATTTGTATTAGTAATTCTGTCCACATATACATTAGAAATATTTTTTACTTTAATAAAACCCATTTAGAATAAAGGCCATGTCTTATAAGATGATTACATATGCCATGCAGTATGGTTGCCTTGATGTATCGACGTACAGAAAAATTACTTACGTTCCCTTCATCACAGAACAACAACCATCAGGTAACAACGTGTTTATTGTACTTTCCAGCTGTGTTGAAATTCTGTGTATGAAATATGTACTATCTTCAATGGCCCTGTTTATTGCTCCTTTCTATTCTACATTTTTGCCTGGTTCTTTTAACTACTCCTCTTCCAAGACCATGATTGTCAGAGACAGCAGTGGCTTATATCTTTTCCAACTGCCCATCTTATTTATAGTCACATTCTGGCAGGATCAGTACCAGTTACTTCCCATAAAATATCACCGACTTTGAAATGTCTGTGGCATACCTGTAAAATAATGTATCACCGTGAGCGAAATTCGTGCATTTACAGAGTGAATCGGCCTACACCAGCAGCTCCTGTAGGTGGTATGTTTTAATGCGTATAATAATAATAATAATAATAATAATAATAATAATAATAATAATAATAATAATAATAATAATAATACCGTTGAAATAATGTATCCCATGATTGTGATCTAACATAACCTTATATCATTGAAGAGTAAATATACCTACATATCACCAGCTGTTGCGTGTAGTTAAATACGTCATAGGCCTATACTCATTATGATTGTGTGAGAATGTAATAATAATAGTTACTCACCATTGAGTTATTAGTAAATCTGTAGTCTTGTCTTGGAATTGCACGTAAACATATCTGCCGCATAACCTCGTCTTTCGTAAACTTAATGCATGCACTTCGTTATCACTGCCGGAATTCTCCTTAAAGTTGAGTACGCAACACATCAGTACCATTACGTACAACGGTATTAACAATTGGCACCATTAAACGAATTAAAACTCTTCTAATTTCAGCGTTACATGGCCAAACTCATTGCTGTGTTATTACTGAAAAGGTTCAAGCTTGCCTCCCGATTTTGACGTCACAGTATATTCCCAGAACAGTTGTGAGGCCTTATATATCTAGGAGGTGTTGATTATACTCATCAATACGGTCATGAAATGGACGACTTGTAACTCGAGTGAAAAACTCAACTGCGAGTGAACTTATGATTGATTATAAAAAGTAGTTCAAGAAATTTAGTGGTCAGTAAAACATGGTATCTCTTTGTGTAGTGGTTTAAAATTTAATGGCCCTGACAACCTGCAGCAGTAAAGAATGAAAAAGAAAAAATCACTAGGAGTGTTGTCGACTGATCAACAATGTATAATTGTACGATTTTTTAAAAGTACTAATTGTATAAAATAAATGTGTTACTTTTTCCCCATATTTCAAAGATTTAAAATTGGACCTGCGGAGGATGTGAATGGAATTATAATGGGACTTTAAAGGTTAAAATGAAAAGAGTTATAATACTTGTCATTAACAAATGGAAATCCCATACACTGTTCCATTTATTATATGAACAATACTACTAATTTCATGTTTTCACTCAACATAATATGTTTGTGAGGCAGAAGCTAGAACGAAGATAAGTGGAAACACAATTAACACCTCATATCTTGTGAGCATTAGTTTCCTATTTTTAAAGTCAAGTGTCCTCCATAAACTTAAGTTGTTGTATACTGATTTAACATGTTCGCGGCTAATGACGACACACATGCGTCATGACTCCACTTTCACTCAGTGCGTCACACTCCACGCCAAATATTAAAGCTCGTATGTTTTCCTCGTTCCACTTCATTACCAGTTCATGACGCATATGCTGCGTCAAACATCACCGAAGGCAAAGAGCTCACGGTAGTGCCGGTGACGCAGCGTGTGCGTCATGGCTCGTATGAACAGAAATAATATTGAAATAATTAAAACAATAATCTAAAATGCATAAGGACACAGAAATGAACTCCTTTAAACAAAAAAAATTATTACGGTACCACGGTAATGGTTGCCGATATCCGAGCGGCCGTGTTAACGTGTTAATGTAAAGAATTGGACACTTCTTAAGAGTCATGGGTATATGACACTTAAAACTAGAGAGAAGAAATTCTTAAATCAATACATACATATAAACAATGAAACTTCAGACATAAATAAAAATCAGACCTTTTCAAGTAAGACTTAAATTAGCAGAACAAAATTCAAAAGTAAACTTGATTATTCATTGTTGCAAGAGAACATACTCTAAGGCTGAACCCCGGCCAAGGTTCTTCCTAAGATAGGGGCACACTATGCAAATAAATGACTTAGTGTCCACCAAAACAAACATTCAGAGTGATGAATACCAATCTGTTACTGAATGTTCAGCAAAAACTGTGTATCTGATCCATGTTGGGCAATCTCAAATAACTTTTAGGTTATTAACTCAATACCAGTTTTGTAAGTTTTAAAATAATTTTGATGTTACTGCAATAGTAAAAATTATTCTTGATTAGAGCTACTGAACCTTTCAAAGACGTAACAACAATTTTAAATATTAAATTAAGATTAATCTTTACATTTTGAAAGTATATAAAAAGCTTCAGACCACTACTCAATGACTCCAATGCATTTTTAGCAATATAATGAAAGAAAAAAGCACTTATCCTGAATATTGCTTTCCTTTATACCTAATTTTCCACATTTATGTCATCATAACATTGAAACAGTTCTTGATCAAGTCCTGAGGTACTTTCTCCAACTCCACCCTCGATCATTCACACATTACAGTAAAACTAAGTAGACTATCAGGAACATTAATGAAATAACATACAAGTGAGCCAAGACATATTGTCCCTACACTATAAACAAAAGAGCACAAAGGTATTAACAAAAAAATTTTGATCAACCTATCTAGTTTTGGTCAGATATAATTCTTTATATTTTAATATCACAATGTTTATATTCCTTAGAATATCTTGTTTGTCATATACTACCAACAAATTATTTTCCTAGATGACTATGTGTTACATGTTTACTTGTAGAGCTTAATCAGTTGTAATCTAACATCAGCAATATTTTCAACTGGTAATAAAGACCACAATTTTCTGTTATCAAGATCAGTGTTAGTACCTAAGCACTCTTATTGATGTCATCCGATTATTTCTTAGGAACAATATGTCTTCAGCTACTTATTTTATGAAGGTCTCCTGATATTGGTGCACACTGAGAATGTTCACTGTCTGTCTTTGTTTGCCGAGTGTGTACTGACTTTAGAAAAGAAAATTATGGTATATCAGAGAGAACAACAAAATCATTAAAAAATTAAAAAATACAATAGAAATTCTACATTTACAGTTACTATATTCAACAAAGTGTCACCAATAAACTGTTTTTAATGTATTAAAACAATAAATAATGGAATCTTAAACCCCAAGACATACAGGTATTATGAGTTTTGATTCAAAATAGAAGAAAGCGACACAGAAAGAACGTCACCTTTAGTTTCAATATGATACAGATTTACACTAGGCATTTAAATACTTTTTTTGCAGCAACCTATGTGAGAAAAAACTCATTTCACTATATCATTTATTCAAAAAATAGCTTTTTCTCTTACTTTCTTTGCAGATAAAAATAATATCACAGAAAATATATTCATATATTTGTGTGAATATGTTATATATACATGTGGCTGTAAATTTTCAGTAACCAAATATGCCTGTATTTATGTTTTCTAAATTAATTTCATATGGCTGTTCATAACAAAATATGAAGCTGAATAGAAAGAATAGCCTTTTCAGAAGAGTTACAGCACACCCTTTGAAGAAAATGTTTCTGTACTCCAGTCTTTTGTTTTTTGTATTGCAATATGCAAATTAAATATTTCAGATAGTATATCTTATAATTTAATGAGTTGTTTTCTCTTAGCGTAATAAATGAAATTCCATGTCATGATGTAAATGTACAGAAAGTTACCATAGAGAGGAATCTCTCCTTGATAAACTACAGAACATGTAGACAAAATCCATTACGTACAGCAAATACGTATCTTAAAGCGAAGTGCTCAGTTTACATTCTGCCCTGAACAAACAATTCATTCATTTGTGCCTACTTTGCCTGGTATACTAAAAGCTTACTGCACATCACACTCGACACCTTCACAAATATAATGCAGAATAATATATACCATACATCCCTTTATCTGCAATAAATTTGAGTCCAATGAAGGGTTTAACCTTTAAACTTTCGAATGTTGTTCAGACCAAGTTCTTAAATAACACACACTGTTGTATCTCTATATGCATATTTCATATACACAAAACAAAAAAGTCATCTATCACAGACAAGGGCATACAATAATATCTAATAATCTAATACCAAGGTAAGAAACAACTAATATTTGTGAATGTTACTAACCTTAACTTCATACAGAATATATAAACAGTTACATCACATATATTGCTACACATGGCTAACTTATATAACTTTCTATAATGTGATTAGAATCAGTTAGTGTAAGATTTATATATTTTTTGGGGAATAACATCTTTTTAAACTCAGTGACCATAATCTATTTATCTGGTAATTGAACTACTTTCTTTTAGATAAACTATGGAGTCTTTGATTTATGTATTTAAATAAAAAGCCATTTAAAAGTAATATTCAATACATAAGAAATGATGCAATGTACTGTCTATTTTACACACAAAAAAATCCCATGTCATACTAAGCAGAACTAACAAATTTACTTTACATGAGGTCTAACTTATTTTCTATAATTAAAACTAAATATTCTAATTATTTTTCATATGCATTCAGAAAAGTACACAAGACTACTTGACAGAATTAAGTATAATCCTTCCATACTGAAAGAAGTAGGAAGACTGTGAAATAACATGTCATGGATTCATCTACTTGTGCATCATCAACTGTTTGGTAGCATCAACACTAATTTAATGAGATAATTCACATGAAAGAGAAGATATGATAAAACATGGAATATAACAATATTAATGAGAAGAGCCCAGGTTTGTAGGAAATACCTTAATCTACTTTTATAGCCAAATATCTACTTGGAATCGAACACAAATTTGAACAGTAAAGGAAGAGAAGAACAGAAATTTAAAATCATATCTTAATTTGAGTATCTGAATTTTAAATTTTGGTTTAAAGGTAAGTCACTAAGTGCACTTTTGGCTGAAGCTGGGTTAAACTTGTTTTCAGATAAAAATATTCCTTTTCTGTCTTGTGAAGATGTCATCAAGTGCATAGGAAGGCCCCATCCCATTTTTTATTTTATAGGAAATCACAAACTGCATTTCCAATTCAATTATGGCCAGGAAAATGTAAATTTATCTCAGGACCATGAAAATGTCACAAAGTGAGTTTTACCTCTAAACCAATAAAATATTCTCACTAACTTGGTGGAAGGAAATTAAAATTCAAGTCTATTTGAGAAACTGCATTTCAACTAAGTAAACTAAGACTATCTTCAAATCACCAGGGTTGCTGGAGCCTCTGTGACTTGCCTAGATGCCCTTCCTTATGCCACTTGACTCTTCCTGGAATCCAAACCTTAGCTGAACGGGTGGAAAGCCAGCACCTAAACTACTGTGGTATTTACGCTCCTCCAAATAGCATTTCAAGTATGTGAATGAAATTGCAAGAAATTCATATTTGGTCTACTTTCTCATCAATGCTGAAAGGATACCTACCAAGCAGAAAGTAAGGAAACCGTTGTGTTCTGCAATATTGTAAATAGTATTAATTTATTTTTTGTAATTCTTGTGAGATAAAGGGACAGTTAATGCTCTGAGTACCTTCATCAACAGAATCAATAGATATAATAGCAGACCCAAGACTACCCTAGAAAAAGATTCCACTCCTAAAGAAAAATCCACATTCACTTTCAATAATAGTAGCATTTACCAAATTTCTAATATATATATATATAAAAACCACATCAAAATAGCGTTTAGAACCTCCCACACCAACTCCAAACTCATTTTCAATCCACACACTGTCAACAATAACAACATTAATAATTCTGTAATTCCAGCTACAGTATGTAGGTCAAACAGGCCACAATTTTGTTCTAAGATACACCGAACATCGCAACGCTCTCAAATATAATCATTTTTCAGCTATGAGTGAACAACATAAAGCATCCAGCCATGAATACACCACAATAGATAAAGATCTTAAGATCTCGCATTATTTGCACAGAGGCACCTTGTTCTACGGTCTCGAGAGCATCCACATCGATTTAGAGCAGTTTATGAACCCCTCTCACAATTTAAATGAAATCAACGAAAAAGAGAACATTCTACTTGAAACATTCATTCCATATATTTGTCAGAACTTCTATATTAAAAACAAACCCTGCCTCCATCTCTCCAGATCACCACCACTCTCCCTCTGCTCCTCCCACCCTCGCAAACACACCTGAGCCAACAACAGACTCGATCGTACGAACGGGACCGTTAATTTTGAGAAGGCCAAGCCGGTTCGAGAGGACAACCACTTTTAAGTACAGTAAGTTTAAAGATTTTGTTTCACACCAATTTCACTTTTTTTACTCATCAGCCAAAGTTTCTCACACAACCTCGTTTTTCCATTACAGATTGGAACTTCATTAACAGTTTCCACTATAGTCACTTACAGTTTACCATGCACCTGTTACTTCTCTAACACAGCTTCTCAATTTTGTCGCTGCCCTCCCGACCATTTAAAATAAGGCAAACACATCCAGCCAACACTGAAAACAATCTAGAACGGGACCGCTAAATTGAGAAGAAATTGAGAATGCCGCTATTCTAAAATTTTAAATTCATCAGCGTTTTTCGATCACTTATCACATACATTTCATGTGGCAAGTTATCTCCTCTCAAACTTGGTTTCTCAAGCTTTTTCGCTCCCCTCCTAGTTATGCGTGGTGATGGTGTTTCTACAAAGACACACTGCCAGCCTGAATTTTCAACAGTGATTTCGTCTTGTTTTTGAATTGTTATCAAACTAAAAAAATTTAGACTAAGAGGTCCGCAACCTCACTATTGGCACTTATTGTTTTGTTTCCGTCTGTATCATTTATTTCATTTTATTTTCTTCTTAGGTTTAGCACATTTTTTTTTTTTAATTCAATAATGTTTTATATTAATCTTTTTTCACTGAATTTATCTCAGCGAGTTATTTATTGCTCCATCTAGTGATGTAAATATTGTATATTGTTATTGTTTTTATTTCCATCGTGTCTCTCTTCTTTTTCCTTCATTATGTTTTTAGCACATTTTCAGCTTGTATTATGTAGATTACTTTAACCCCGCCTTATTTCACTTATGGCGGCTCAAAACGAGTCGAAACATGTTTGAATTTTATTGCCCTATCTAATGATGGAATTATGTTTTGTATTAAATTAGGAGGATACATTTAATTCTTCCTTTGTAAACTGAGAGTGAAGATGACAGCGAAGTTTATATTGTTCACTACAGTTCACATAACACGGAGACGAAGTTGGAAAGGGGCTCTTGATACATCTGATGAGAGGGAAGGAAATAACCGAGTTACAGAGGTAGGGATGGTGTTATGAAATGGACGAAAAATGCCCCTAATATCAGTGCCCGAAGCAAGTTGCATTGAATACAAACATATTGAAAGAGGAAAGTTATCATAATTATTGTTTAATATTTTGAAATGGATTTTGAGTTAATTTTGATTTTGCAGGTTCTTTATTTCACTTTCAGCTCTTGTCTTATAGTGCTAATTCGAGATATAATATAAAAAGGAACCATATTGTTTCTTGACGTAGGACTAAACTGCAATATGATAATTGTGAATGTCAATGTTCTGGTTGGGCACAAGCATTTCCAATTCCTTGTTAATGTTATCTGATGTGGCATAAACAAAAAAGAGAAGAAGAACACATTCAATTTTGTCAATGTCACCTGTACAGCTATAGGGTACTTCATGAATCCATATACAGTAATTGATTTTATATATTTTTATAACATATTTCCATTTGTATATGATAGTTTCATTATAATGCAACATCACTGTGTAAAAGAGATTAAATTTAATGAAGAATTGTACTCAGTTTTATAACTATAACAACAAGGTGAAAAATGTTCTTTTTGGTCACTGTCTTAAAAAATATATAATTATTTTACACAAATTTGAAGTTCATAATAACATTTGAAGTGTTTGTTATCCAAAAACAATATATTTAAAATAAAGAACTGCAAAGAAATGGTTATTTTTGTTTTGTAATAATGGAAATTTCACTATTTTAAGTGGGCTACAATTGTAGCTGATGTGACACCACTAGAGGGTTAATTACAATTTTAAAAATTAACACAATTTTCATGAAGGAAATCACAGTTATATGTTAAGTGAGCAAGAGATGGATTTTAATTTCTGATTTGAGTGTAACAAAACTTTGTTAGCAGAAGTATTACTACCAGTATGTTAATTAAATGAGAGTTCCTTTTTTTCATTAGACTCTAGCCCTTTAACTAACAGTTAAATATTTTGTAGAATTTCCATTAAACACCAACTGCTGAAATCTTCCTTACTGTTGGTAATAATAATAATAATAATATCCCACGTTTGGTGCTGTTTACCTAGGTCACTTCACAAATGGCAAAAATTAACATTCCTATCCTTGGAAGTAATGCTGGATGGTGCAATTCCACACATCAATGTACACGAGGGAGCATCAGCCAAGCACGAAGAGAGTGCACTTAATATATGTTTTTGTGTATTCACTTACTACCCACTGTTAATACACATTTATCATCACCTTTTGTCAACACGCTTATACTGTACTAGATTTTCTTATTTTGGAGAAGGCTACAAATCCTTAATGCACTCTTCCTCATAGATATTACAAATTTTATATGTTATTATTATTATTATTATTATTTTTTTTTTTACAATCTGCTCTACGTCGCATTGACACATAGGCAACTACGGGATAGGAAAGAGCTAGCAGTAGGAAGGAAGCAGCCGTGGCCTTTATGAAGGTACAGCCCCAGCATTTGCCTGGCATGAAAATGGGAAACCATGGAAAACCATCCTCAGGGCTACTGACAGTGGGGTTCAAACCCACTATCTCCCGGATGCAAGCTCACAGCTGCGGGTCCATAACCGCACGGCTAACTCACCTGGTTTATAAGTCTACAACTGAAAATGAGTGCCTTAAAATAGTCTCCCAGTTAAAAATAAGAATAATTTTTCTAGTTTTCAAGAATATTAGTTATGAATATCATAAGAAATACCATTACTCTTGGTAAATGTTTGTACTGCTTACATCATACCCAACATTCACAAAATGATTGTTTTTGCAAAATTTCTCTTGCTATGTATGCAAGATTTAGAATAATTTTCATTTCCTTTTTCATTTATTTACAGTTAATATTAAAAATATACAGCTTTATGTTTTCCCCTTCCATGTTAGCTCTGTTATAAATCTCAAAAATTATAATCATAGGAGTAAAATGTTTCATGAAGGTGTAAGAGTATTATTCAACATATGGAACACATTTCTCCAGCCAGTGGCTTACTTAGAAAATATATAACATTTAAGGACAACAACAACAATATCTGGGATGCCATTTGGAGTTTTAACCACATATTTTATATCCTACAAGCAATATCTAGATTTATCAATTCATAGCAGAAACAGTTAAAGAAACTTAACATACATACTGGTATTTAGTTATAATTGATTTAATGTATGTTTTAACAGCCAATGGCCTTAAAAGGCGACAGAACACAGATTTGCTCCGGATAAGTTCTGCTGCCAGAAGTCGATGATGCTGACCAGTTGCATTTAAACAACCTCAAATGCTACCAGCTAACAGACTGTCCTATTGAAATCAGTAGCAACAAACATTCTGAAGTATCTAATTCACATCTACTAATTCAATTAAAAAGACATAAATATAAAATCTTATTGTACAGTTGGTAAATCCTAGAATCCAGGCTCTACTCAATAGTTGAACAGTATATATTATAACCACAAAATATATTGCCCAGGACCAGTTTTCTTGGAAAATAAATGATTGGTCACCATGGTTGACAAAACACTTTCTTTGGTGATATCTCTCCACTCCTCCCCCTACCCCCGATTAATTTTTTTTGTTCTTATACTGGAAATAGAAGGTAAGTTTAATTATGATTTAGTAGTAATTACTTCAGATTTAACTACTGAAGTGGTTTAGTAACAAGGTAACTTTTGTGTTATTCCTTATTTCATTTCAATTTTCCACCAACCTAGATTAGGCACACTACCTCATGATGATTAGATCACAACTCTTATTGGTTAGCTGCCCTCAAATGCTGAAGTCTGTACTGTGATCAGATTTCTGGGTCTGAAGGGCACATTAACACCTGAAAAAGTAGTAGCAAACAACCTGAGGTTTTGTGAACAGGCTGCTCTCAGCCAACTATATATGAGAGTTGCTATGGAGAAATTGTCGGGAACCACAGAACCATCTTACCTTAACCCATTAGTACCTGAATTTTTTTTTTTTCCTGAGATTTACTTATTTATTGTGTTTTGCCGCATAACTGATACCAAAATAAACTAATAAAACAAGTTTCTGAATTTTGGGACCACTAGGTCTTAAGATATTTGATGTTGCCATACCTATTTTTTAACGATTACTTTAGGAAGTTGAATTTAGGTTGCAAAGTGGGTTTCTTTAGTTTTCGTACAATAACATTATTGAAATATCTTAGCATTATTTATTGTAAGAATATGGAATATCAGTTTTTATTCACATCATAGTAAAAAAAATACAATTATTGAACAAAGGAGAAAATATTTGTTCGCAGTACGGAGACACACATGTAAGAGACTAAGAGACACATATGTAGGCTACAGTTCGTTGCCTGTCAAAACAAAACACTCACTGGAAAATTAAATTAAATCAAAAATAAGAAAATGAAGAATCAAAGAACTTTGGATGCAGTTACATACTATATTTAAATCTAAGAATTTCATTTTTTGTCCATATTGAACTGAGAACGTGAGATAGGAAACTTAAAAGGGTCCACCTTTTCAATACAAATAAATGTTATAAGTTTATTTACAACATATATTTACACTTGGAACTAGTTTCGACACTGTTTGGCGTCATCTTCAGTTAAAATGTGGGAAATAGGCATAGGCGTAAGCATGCAGGCATTTACAATATACAAGATGTTAAATCAGTGTGATTAAATGAGAGACATGAAATAGTGAATTACGATGTCAGTTTACAAAATGGTCATGAAGGGCGAGTCAAAATTGTATAAACATGAGTTAGGGCTCAAAAACATAATCACTTAAAAAACATATAAACCGCAACAAAACCATGCGGAAGTTCGAGATGAAATTGGCATTGGAGATTCAACTTATTTCATACACTTTTCCACTGAATGTTGCTTCCCGCGAGTGTAGTACAAAACATAGGTTAGATTTCAACAATCACAATCATCTCAAAAATGCACATAACATTTTAAAAATATTTTTGGGTTGAGATGAAATTTGGCAGTTAGGGATTGAATTCACTTATTCACTAAGCGTCAATTCAAAATCAGCAGTGAAGGGTGAGACAAAATTGCACAAGCGTGAGTTTGGACTCGGTAAATGCAAAACCTGAAACACATGCAACACACTCGAAACTGTAGGTTTCCGATGAATTTGGCACATAAAGGTCTGCGTTCACTCATTCATTGAATGTCACTGGTGTGGGTGTAGTTCAAATACAAGTTAGGATTTAACAGAACCAAGCCTCTTAAAACTGCACATGACATTTGAACCCATGGTGCGAGATGAACTGGCAGTAAAGGTTCGAATTTGTAGATATTAAGTAATGCCACTTCAAAACAGTCCTGAAGGGTGAAACAAAAGCTATAACTCACACGAGTTAGGACTCATTAAATAATAATTTCAAATACTATAATATATTCAATTTTTCGTAAGTACACTGTGAAATTGGCAGTTAAAGAATTAAAATTTGTAGACACTTCTTCGTCAGATGCCATATAGGTCAAGCGCAGCATAAGTATGAGACAGGGCTCAACATATCCAAACTTGTACAAATGCATATAACATATCTGAGATGAACAAGGTAGTTAAAGAATCACATTTGTTGAGGGTGTAGTAAACATATTCAGCTCGACAAGAATACATAAACATACTTAAAATCATTAACAAAGGCCCCCCTCTTAAACATTACTAAAAATTGCTTTATCCACCTTGACCAGTACTTCAACCCTAATTTCAATTTAAACGACATTTCTGAAAAACCCAATATCCTTTTTGACTTCCTAATTCTTCTTCTCAAAAATTCCAAATTCCAAAACCCCAATTCTATTTTCCATGTCTTACATAGTTCCCACCCACATTTTCTACCTCCAATAACCCACCCTCCTAACCCACCTTAAACTACCCCTCCTTCATTTCCCTATCTTATCCTTCCTCATTACCATCTAACTTCAATTTCTTTTATTCTTTCTCTTATTTCACTATCACTCTTCCTCGTTTAATTTATTCTCCTTTTTCAAAAATTTTTGTCTTGCGCCAACTTCGACTACTTCAATCATAACCTAAAAATTTTTTCTTTTTAAAAAATAGCGCACTGTGCATATAAGTTTTCATTTGTTTTCCGATATTGCGCTTTTTACTACATTTTTTTCTTCTCTCTACAATTGTTTTTTCAAGTCAACTGTTTACCAAGAACTTAACTGGATTACGGGTGCTCATTCGGTTGTACTAATTGGCGTCGTATATTTTTATATACGTACTTGGCTTCCCGCAGCCGTGACAGGTTCTGGACCTTCGAAACGTTCTCCACTTTACTTTGGTGTTTGGCCGCAGCGCGTGACCTTGAGTGTGCCGCGCTGGTTACCGGGAGCTGGCGGCTTTCTACTACAGATCTGTTCGTCTGCGAATTCAAGCCTTTTTGATCTTCGCATGTTGATTGTTAGTGTTGTGACTTTGTGCAGGACAGAATGTGGTGTCGTGTCTTTGTGCCTAACAGAGCGTGAAACTGACCTCCAACATTCATAAACATTTTACATGTTTTTTATGGCTGATGATGACCTAGACTAAGGTCGAAACCGGTCCCATTTAAATAGAAATGTGATTGCTACGTTTCTTTCTTTTGAGTATTGAATAGGTTGAACCTCCTTTCCAGTTATTTAATTTTTAACAAGAATACAAAATTCGAATTATGTAAGACGTTCCTCTGAGAGCTTAGAAGTTGACTGTGCTAATATTTGTGGTCTATTGTTGCAACGTTACGTGTAGGGTGGGGGCAGTTTCTATGTTCACAGTTCATTGCGGGACCTAAGGCGGTAAAGCTATGGCGCGAGATGAAGAGGAACAGAGCACAGTGGATAGTTTAGGTCGGGGGAACGGCCATTGTTGGATTAGGAGGGGAGAGGGAAGGAGCGGTAGGGGAGGAGGAGTGGAAGGAGGGGGACTATGGAGGGTGATGCGGTGAAAGTGTGTGGCGTGACAAAGTATTATGCATAATGTAAAAGATCTGTTTTTCAGAATATTAATATTTTTGAAAAATTCAATGAGAAAGTTGAACAGGATCTTTAGTTTCTCTGAGATATCATTTAAGTTTAGGTTTGGATTGAAATATTGATCTAAATGAATATAGAGGTTTTCAGTGACGTCTAGTAAAGAACCTTTGTTTAGAATTTCTAATACCTCAAGATCTTGATCTATTTCAGTAAAGTTGTGCTTAAATTCTTTTATATGTAGGCCGACAGTGGAAAAAAGATTGTGCTTTATGGCATTGACATGTTCTGCATATCTGATTTTAAAACAGCGTCCTGTTTGCCCTGAATAAGAGCTTTTGCAGTCTTGGCAAGAAAACCTATATACACCTGATTTTGAAAAAGGACTACTTTTACTTATTGATGAAGAGTTATGCAGGATCTCTGTGCTTCTATTGTTAGTACGAAAAGCTATTTTAACGTTGTGTTTTTTAAAAGCGTTAGTGACGTAAATTTCTTTATTAAAGGTAAATGTAGAAAACATGGCAGTCTTTTATTAGGGTGGTTTTTGGGCGGTGTCTGAATTTACTGATTATTCTTTCAATAAAGGTTTCGCTATATCCATTAAATTTTGCTATAGAGCGAATGGTGTTCAGTTCTTTATTTAAGTTTTTTCTGGACATCGGAATCTTGAATGCTCGATCTACTAAGCTATTATATGTAGCCGTTTTATGTGTTTGAGGATGTAGTGAGTCATTTCTTATAGTAGCGGCCGTTTGAGTGGGTTTCTATAAATACCATATGTAAATGAAGAGGGGTGCCTATTGATTGTTAGGTCTAGAAAGTTGGAGTTGTTTATCTCTGATTTTAAGGTAAATTTAATGTCATGATCAATGTTATTAACTCATTGCGGACCGTGGACGGCGTAAGACGTTCTAGCTTGCTCCTATGCTGCGGGCCGTGGACGGCGTAAGATGTCTAATGTTCCGCGTGAAGCAATGCTGTTTATATTCGTCATCTATGCATTCTTACACCTTAGTCAGCGTTACTGGTTGTAGCAGGAAGTTGGTTGACCTTTTTGAGATAACTCTCGCATTAAGTGGGCTCATGTTTATCTCAGCAGTTTTAGCTGGAAAATCTCAGAACTCCCTTGCGCGTCAAGTCGGTACTTGAGATTCCAATGCAGTGCGTGTCGTTCTTAGCGAATGTAGTATAATGGCTTATAATACAAAGTTTCTTACGGAAGATTAATTATTAGATATTGTTCACAATGATTATGCTGGTGATGAACTTATTCCTGAAATAGACTCGGATAGTGAAAGTGAGAGTGACGAGGAAATTGCGATTCCCGAATCCGATAGGCCTATAGAGAAAAGTGAAATGACTGATACATATCATCCTAGTTATTGTCCACCTGTTCCACCACTTACAGAGAATTCAGGTATAAACGTTCAAATAGAAAATAAGCAGGATATTTTGAGTAACGTGAGTATTTTCATGAATGACGAATTTTATCAGTATGTGTGTGAGCAGACCAATCTATACGCGAGTCAAGTGATAAGTGCGGTGCCCCGGCCTTTCACAGAGAATTCAATCATGCAATCGTGGAAACCGAGGAGTCCAAAATCCTGATATAAAAATGTACTGGACCGAAGACCCTGTTCTTCATACTCCGATATTTTCTAAAACAATGTTCCGAATACGCTTCCTTCATATTCTTCAATTTCTTCACTTCGGTGACAGTAATCATTATGCCGAAAATACAGATAGGCTGTATAAAATTAGACATATTTTGAAACGTGTCAGACCACATATCACACCTTAAATATTTACTAGAGGTAAGCATAAAGTATCATTTTTCTAACATTTGTAGTTTTAGGATTAATTGTAAATTGTATTAACTGATGCACGTCAAGAGGGCCGGGCATGAAAATGGCTGGTCCAGGCATTCAAGTGTCCCGCTCAGAAGCAGGTACTGAACATGTTAAGGTTTATGAGGGTGGATGGCGCGTCTATGGAGCGTTCATCCAGGATTATAAATACGTCATCCACGTACCTAGCCCAGAATTGGATATTAGCAAATTTGATGTTATTGTCGATGGCGGTGTGCTCTAGGAAATCAAGGTAGATTTCTGCTAAAATTCCGGAGGCTGGTGAACCCATTGCCAAACCATCTTGTTTGTAAATGATCTTATCAAATGTGAAATAATTATTGTTAATTAGTAATTTTAAGATAGTCATAAAGTCTTGAACTTCAAGTTTACTTAGTTGGTTGTTAGCAAGTAAGTTCTTTACGATGATCGGGAATAATGAGTTGGTTTTTATACTGGGATACATGTTAACTATATCAAAGGAGTGCATTGAATGATATGGTTGAAGTTTGAAACTGTTTAGTTTGTTCACTAATTCTACAGTCTTCCTGATGGATTTATTTGATGAGAATTTATAATGTTTATTAACAAATTGTTGGATAAATTGAGATAATTTATGTAAGGGGCTTGGTCTGTAGTTTATTATGGGTCGTATAGGACACCGGTTTTGTGGATTTTGGGTAGTGCTTTAGCTGTCGGCAGACCTGTGTTCATAGTGATTAACTTTTGTTTTTCTTGTTCAGTGAGGAGAAAAGATGTGTTTTTTTTAAATTTGTTTCAATTGCCTTTGAATTGATTGTGTTGGGTCCTTCTTAACTATCAAAATGAATGAGTGAACGCAAACCTTTATGTGCCAAATTCATCACGAACCTACAGTTTCGAGTGTGTTGCATGTGTTTCAGGTTTTGCATTTACCGAGTCCAAACTCACGCTTGTGCAATTTTGTCTCACCTTTCACAGCTGGTTTTGAATTGACGCTTAGTGAATAAGTGATTTCAATCCCTAACTGCCAAATTTCATCTCAACCCAAAAATATTTTTAAAATGTTATGTGGATTTTTGAGACGATTGTGATTGTTGAAATCTAACCTATGTTTTGTACTACACTCGTGGGAAGCAACATTCAGTGGAAAAGTGTCTGAAATAAGTTGAATCTCCAATGCCAATTTCATCTCGAACTTCCGCATGGTTTTGTTGCGGTTTATATGTTTTTTAAGTGATTATGTTTTTGAGCCCTAACTCATGTTTGTACAATTTTGACTCACCCTTCATGACCATTTTGTAAACTGATATCGTAATTCACTATTTCATGTCTCTCATTTAATCACACTGATTTAACATCTTGAATATTGTAAATGTCTGCATGCTTACGCCTATGTCTATTTCCCACATTTTGGCTGAAGATGACGCCAAACAGCGTCGAAACTAGTTTCAAGTGTAAATATATATTGTAAATAAACTTATAACATTTATTTGTATTGAAAAGGTGGACCCTTTTAAGTTTCCTATCTTACGTTACATACTATAGTCTATAGCAGGGCCTCTCAAACGCCCAAAATCTCACGCATGCAGATCGAGGCGCAGGAGCTCAGTGCACTGTGCATCGGTGCCGCTCGGCTTGGTTCGGACCAACGCTTTGTCTCTGGGCTACTCGACTAAGCTCGGCTCTACTCGGCTCAACTCAGCTCAGATTTGGAGCGCTACGGAACAAGTGGGGCAGAGGGACACAGGGGGAGCGAGCGAGACAGGTGCATGCACCCTGAGAGGCCCTGGTCTATAGAGTAATTACAGCAGTCAGTATTTTCACAGGCAGGTAAAATACTTGTACATTAGTCACAGAGATAGAGAATGGCAGTCTTTCATCGTCTTCATATCATCCTGCGTGTCCCAATAAGAACGCTTGGAGGTTAACTTATTGTATCGAGAAATGAAATGTATGGCGATAAAGCAATGAATTTCATCAGAAGTTTTATGTGGATCCGCAAAATTTAAAAACACTGCATACTTTTTAGTCTCTCAAACTAAATATTTGAACAGCTGGTTATCTGCAAATAATTAAAAAATGTCAACAAGTCATGGATTTTCACGTGCTATAACTAGGCTCCGGAAATATCAACAATCGCCCAATATCGAAATCAGCCCCTTTGGTCTATCTTGGTTTGTAATTTGATTTATTCTTTTCTCTATCAGTTATGCGCTCTTTCGCAGCATCGGGTATTGGAACAGATCTTGCATCAGTAGACAGAAAAGGCACTTCGTCCTCTGGTAACACACCCTCACTATCGTAACTAATCCCGATTCTTTAATTATTTACAAGCTTCATTTCAGCACTGACACAACTGTTGAGAACTGAGATTATCAGTAAGCACACCATCATCTACATCACCAGGAGCCCTCATCTGTAAGTACACTTACATCGGGTGGTTCCACAAAAATATCACCATCGAGATCTTCAGCCTGTAGCATATCCAGTGCTTCTAAAAGGGAAAATCCCTTTCTGCAATGAAGATGTATGAAATAGTATGAAGTATCATGATCTGATAGCTGCAGCAATTTTACAGAGTATAAACACCTAGGCAACACTAATGATTCAACAAGCACTACTACCGCATTGTGCGCCCGTACTATTTCAAATGCTTACAACATATATAATGAAGTGTGCGTAACACTACTGTAAACATAATCCAATTAAACAACTTCACTTATAGATTTTATATCCTTCTTATGTGAAGCCGGCAGCCATTTCGCAGGAATCTTAGAATAACCTTGTGTCACAATAGATTTTAAAATTAAATAAACGTGATTACTCAATTCTGCAGACTCTTCTCTAACTGTCGGATGACACTGCACTCTTCCATATTATTTCTTGTTGCCACCAGTACTAAAAAAAAGGCGCAAAAATCGTTGCTATATGGCAATGCATGGCGTAAATGGGTTAACCCAGATCCACTTTGCGTGCCATATATGGTACAGCAAACTACACCCTCTTTTTGGACTTCTATTATTATTGAAATCATGCACATTGCATTCTTTACTATGGTACTGTCATGTTCAGAGAAGTCTTGCCTAACACATTATGTGGTGTGTTTTAGTAAACGGTGTTCACCAGTATTGTATAGCTGCATATAAGTCGTGTTTTCATGAGTGCCAGTAACAGTAGCACATTTAAAGCGAGTAATTCGTATTTTCCATATATACTGTAGTTATTTATATGGACCCTGTTGTGCTATATTTCACTTTAAGGTGCATATTTATATGAACATTAACCAAGATATGTCTTGGTGATGCTTGTCGTCCTTTCAATCTAAGTAGTAGTTTGATAGTCTTTCTGCTCGGCACAGTTTAGCTCATAATTGTGTTAGTTCTGATGTTCCCTTCTGTCTTTCCATTCACTTCATTATTATTTATCAACCTAGAAAAGCATAATTTTTTAAAATTTTATCATTTTTAATCACACAGAGTAAGATTTTAACATAAAATTAGCATTACATTCTCCTATCTTTCCACGTGTTTCACATTTATGGGTTCACACATCTTTCTAGGGAAATTTCATTCCAAGAAAAACTTGACTTGTTGGAAAGTGATTAATTTTCTGATGTAGAAGAGGTATTCATTGAGCCCCCAAATGCTGCAGTTTTGTTGGACAAAGACAGTGGGAATGAAGATAAAGGTGGTTTCACAGATAATTTACCTGGTAGCAAGCTTAATGGGAAAGTGGAAATAGTAACTGATAAAATGTCAACTAACCATAGTGACTTTGAAGATTTGCCTACTGAAGTAGATCAACTTGAGTTGGAACCAGTAAGGCGCAGAAAGTTACCTTGAATTGCTGCAAAATGGCAAAACACTTTACAACCTATTAATACGCCATCTAAAGATGGAGTTGTGTTATGTATTGAACAGGAGGACATATTAAATTTTCCTTTGTACGGAACGATTCTAATATCTTATAATGTCTTGTAAATGGGGAAAATAAATCTTTGTACACATTCAGGAATATTTCTCAACAGCGACTTCATTGAACTTTGTGAAAAGTCATGCAATGAACTGTTTGAGTTATTTTTACAGAGGACATTGTTTACCATGTATTTCTGAATGCAACAGATATGTCAGGCTTTTAAAACTAGATTCCTCGAATATTTTTTGGCAAGAAATGAAGGTTTTCTTTGTTATTTTAATTATCTGGATAAAATAACATTCCTTCAAAGAGATTAAGTTGGAAGGGTGTGGGTGATGTGTATAATTCTATGTGGCAGCCGCTAGGTGGCGAAACTGGTTTCTTAAAATTGGTTATTTCATTCACTGTGATGACAACATGAATCCAAAATTGAACTTCTGATTGACCTTTTACGTGGACATTTCATGAACAACTTTTGAGCTGAGGAACACTTGTCTTATGAGTACAGGGTGCCATACTTTGGGAGACATTCCTGTAAACTGTTTATAAGAGGAAAACCTATTCATTTTGGTTTCAAGGTATGGTGCCTAAACACGTGTCTTGTAGATTTTTAAGTATACCAAGGGAAAAATCTAACGCGAATGCCCAGTATGAAGCAGAATCTGGGAAGTGCTCAGCCCCACTGGAAACAATGCTGAATAATCTTTGACCAGATCTGAAAAAAAATACCCCTCAAACTATAGCTTGATAACCTCTTCAATGGAATGGGATAGCTAACATACCTTGATACACAAGAATACGGTACTACTTTTACATTTTAAGAAAATCGCATTCCAAAGGATCATAACTTGAAATCTTCCTCTGCCATGAAGAAAGAAAAACTGGGTATGAATGAATACCTAAAGAGCTTGAAGGAAGGCGCTCAGGTTTGCCATTGGGTAGGTAATTTAGTTGTAGCATCTACATAGTATACGTATTTTTTTTTTTTTAATTGGCTTTACGTTGCACCGACACCGACAGGTCTTATGGCTTCGGTGGTAGGGTCATGTGAGGCGAATGGAGGAAGATAGGTTATCTAGGAGAATAATGGACTCTTATGGAGGGTAAGAGAAGTAGGGGGAGACCAGGACGGCGATGTTTAGACTCAGTTTCTAACGATTTAAAGATAACAGGTATAGAACTAAATGAGGCTGCAGCAGTAGTTGCAAACAGAGGATTGTGACTATGTTTAGTAAATTCACAGAGGCTTGCAGACTCAACACTGAAAGGCATAATGGTCTATAATGATGTATGTATGTAAAACAAAAGGTATTTCAGATCCACTTTTTCAATACAATAATAATTTACTGATGTGAATTATATCACATGCTGTTCATAAAAGAGTGGTACTAGTTTCGACACTAATTACGTGTCATCAGCCAGTGATACAACTAAGCAAAATACAAACATTAAAAAAAAACAATATTCCATAGTTTTGTACCATAATTTTAACTTATTTCAAATTCCTATTGTATGTGTGTCATGTGTTTTATATTGTTTTTTGCTTAATTGTATAACTGGCTGAAGATGACACGTAATTAGTATCAAAACTAGTACCACTCTTTTATGAATGGCATGTGATATAATTCACATCAATAAATTATTATTGTATTGAAAAGGTGGATCCGAAATACCTTTACTTCACTATAATCCCAGTTCAATACAGGCCATAATGAAATTTCTAACTTTCAATGTAAAACAAAAGACAGCACCACCGCCCAGCATCCCATGTATGTCATGGGCTTTTTCTCGGAAGTTACAGGTCGAATAAAAGAAATTAAAGCTCTCCCGGGGGTCTTCATTTGCACAATAACAAATGCTGAAAGTTAAAAATAAAATCTTGGGGGAGATCCAGGTTAAGCTATCAGTGACTGATATCAACAGGTTTGGACCACTGTAGGAACACACTGACAGAAAAGAATTAGGAACCGATGGTACAGTTTGACCCTGGTTCTTCTTCTATGTTGACCTACATTCCTTGGTTTCTTTATTGTTAAAACAAATGCTTAGGCATGTGCTGGGGACTGTGTATAAGTATAATATGTATCAAGTTGATATTATGCAGTGTATGAGGACGGTTTGAAAAGTTCTCGGAATCACCGCTAGATGTCAGTGCTAGAGCAACGAGGTTCCCGTGCAATAATCGCACATCCTTTGCGAGTGAACACGTGGCACGTCAGTGCTCTAGCTGCAGGAGTGTGGTAGTGACGACTCTTTGTTGTTGTTCCCGCGTAGTGATTTGTGATAATGGAAAAAACTGAGATTCGAGCAGTGATTAAATACTTTGTAAAGAAAGGTATGAAAGCAAAGGAAATTCATGCCGACTTTCAGAACACACTGGGGGACTCTACTCCTTCATTTTCAACTGTTGCCAAGTGAACCAGCGAGTTTACATTTGGTCGGGAGAGCTTGGATGATGATCCGCGTAGGGGACGGCCAAAAAGAGTTACGACCCCAGAATTTATCGCAAAAGTGCATAAAATGGTCATGGAGGATCGTCGACTGAAAGTGCGGGAGATTGCTGAAGCTGTAGGGATGTCTTCTGAATGGGTATATTATATTTTAACCGAAGAATTGGGTATGAAAAAAATTATCTGCAAGATTGACATTGGACAATAAATGCACCAGATTGGAAATGTCCGAACAAAGTCTGGCCTGTTTTCAGTGCAACCAACAAGATTTTTTGCGTCGGTTTGTGACTACAGATGAAACTTGAGTCCACTACTACACCTCAGAGACAAAACAGCAGTCAAAGCAGTGGAAACATGCTGATTCACCATCACCACCAAAGAAAGCAAAGGCAGTGCGTTCGGCTGGAAAGGTCATGGCCTCAGTTTTCTGGGATGTAAAAGGCATTCTGCTGATAGATTATCTTCCTACTGACCAAACAATTACGGGGCAATACTATGCAAACCTCCTAGACCAACTACAGGAAAAGATACGCGAAACAAGGCCTGGTTTGGCAAGGAAAAAGGTCATCTTTCATCAGGACAACGCTCTGTCGCACACAAGTGTTATTGCCACGGCAAAACTTCATGAACTGGGGTACGAATTGTTGCCACATCCACCTTAATCACCTGATTTGGCACCATCAGACTTTCATCTATTCCCCAAGCTGAAAATTTTCCTCGGTGGACGGAGATTTTCTACAAGGGAAGAACTGACAGCCGAATTGGAGAGGTATTTTGCAGGCCTGGAGGAATCTCATTTTCGAGATGGGATCAAGGCATTGGAACATCAATGGACCAAATGCATTAGTCTACAGGGAGATTATGTTGAAAAATAAAAGCAGTTCCACCGAGGTAAGATACTTCATTCTAGTACATTCCGAGAACTTTTCAAAGCACCTACGTACTAAGGTGTAAGCTTGGATTTGGGAGATTGAGGGTTTGAACTCCACCACTGGCAGCCCTAAAGGTGTTTATCCGTGGTTTCCCATTTTCACACCAAGTAAATGCTGAGGCTGTACACTAATTAAGGCCATAGAAACCTTACTCCCAGTCCTAGCCCTTTTCTATCCTACCATCCCTGAAAACCTAGCTCAGTGTGACATTAAACTGCCAGTACCCAAAATCATACTATTTACTGAACAAGTATGTACAAGTTCCACAAAATTTAGGCAGTGAGGTGTTTTGTTATCTATTAAATTGCCCTTGTACTTAATTTCCTATGCAACTGAATGTGGCTTTCTTCACACATTCATAGTAAATCAATGACATGACGTATATAATAGTTCCTATTATTTCTAAATCTATCAGGGTAATTTTTAATTATATATTTGGTCTTCATAGCGCCAAAACACTTAACCTGGGAAGAGTTAAAACACATCCACTTATTTTCTTTTTTATATCTGGAAGAGACCGGGCAAGTTGGCCATGCGGTTACGAGCGTGCAGCTGTGAGCTTGCATCTGGGAGATAGTGGGTTTGAACCCCACTGTCGGCAGCCCTGAAGATGGTTTTCCGTGGTTTCCCATTTTCACACCAGGCAAATGTTGGGGCTGTATCTTAATTAAGGCCATGGATGCTTCCTTCCAATTCCTAGGCCTTTCTTGTCCCATCGTTGCCGTAAGACCTATCTGTGTCAGTGCGATGTAAAGCAACTAGCAAAAAAAAAAATCTGGAAGAAACCTAGGAGAAAACGATAGATTGTTCTTCATCTTGCAGATGCCTAGAAAATTGGTCAAATCAAAAGCTTACTAGGCTATGGATCTGATGCCAAACTATTCCTTTTCTAAAAAGTTTAAATTTATCATAAGTTATTTCTCCAGTATGGTATAAAAAAATATATAAAACAAATAAAAATAACATGGATTCATGTTCATGAGTGGGAATGTGAGGAGTTATGATTTTATTTAGAGCATCATACCTATCGGTATAATTTGGTTCGGTCTGTAATAGCTAAAATATGCATGTATAGGCATATATTATTATTATTATTATTATATGTGAATGGTCCCTTTTGGAACACACGAAGCTTTATTTATGATTTCGTTTGCGGAGGATCCAGGATGCTTTCATCTGTTGACTAAAGATCCTTTTCCGTTCTTCCGTCCACTTGGTACCTGCTCTTTTTGGTACTTCATTCTCTGGAGTAACTTCCCACTTGTCAATTTTGTTTCTATATATATTTCGATTCAAAATGTCTTCAGGTTGAATTTGTGCATTTTTCATGTCCACTTTTGTTTGTTGTATCCAAGGGAAATTCTTCAGTTTATCAACTCTTTCAAGAACTTGGTGGGCTAGTCTATTTTCTGGAAGCCTCTTAACATGTCCATAAAATTTCAGCCTTCTTTTCCTGAGATCTGCCGCAATATTAGATAATTTTTCTGTAGATTTCCGGGTTTGGAGGCGGTACCCTTCTCCCGTGTGTCTTGGTCTTAAAATTTTCCTCATGATTTTTCGCTCTTCTTTTAGGATATTTTCCAGCTCGCCCTTTCTATGAAGCGTTAGAGTTTCCCCTGCATATAAAGCCTCAGGTCTGATTACAGTATTGTAATGTTTAATCTTAACGTGGAGAGACATACATTTTTTGTTGTAGATTTCTCTTGTTCTCCCATAACCTCTTCTGAGTTTTTGGACACGGTTGTTTTGGGCTATTATCTCTTGTCCGGTTGGTTTGAGAAATTCGCCCAGGTATTTGAAGTGAGGGACTCTATTGATTTTTCCGTATTTTGTATTGAGACTATGGATGTCTAGTTTTGCACAGAAAAATTCAGTTTTCTGGAAGGAGATATGAAGTTCGACCTTTCTGGCACATTCTTGGAGAATTTCAACTTGCTTTATTGCTGTGACTTCATCGCTGGACAAAAGGGCCAAGTCATCCGCGAAGGCTAAGCACGGAATTTCAAGCTTGTTTTTTCGTGTCCCAATGTTTAGGCATATATATATTAATCAGAGTTTTTAAGAGAAAATATAATGTGATAGTCATCCTTCATTAACAATGACTGATTCATGCGAATCACAGAACAGGACTTGGCACATATCATTTGCGCATTTGATTTTCCTTGCAGAAAATACAAAATGAAAAGTGCTGCAATTAAATAATATTCAATGCTGACCACTCCTGCATAGAAAAGTAGCCAATAAGCACAACACAACTTAACAGTTATAAAGGTGAACTACAGTAATTTTGTTCTAACTTATTAGTCTTTCAAAAGAGAATCATCACTAAAACAACAGTGGTTCAAATCCCGGTTAATGCACGTAGATTTTTAAAATGAATAGTCACATTCCTGTAGTTTGGATTTAATGTAATATTGGTGGTCTCGTGGCTATAATTACATTATCAATAGTCATGTAACATACAACCTTGGTTTCCTCTCTCAAAAGGAATGGTTTCAAGAATATTACCACCTTAGTCAAACTTTTAATCTGTAAGATTTTTCACAAACTTTATTGTTTTTAATAATATTAATTTGTCTAGCTGCCAACCACAATTTCTTGCACTGAAGTTAGAGAAACAACAAAATGATGGATGCCTAAAAAAGGGTTTATCCAACAGAAGTTCAATTTTGAAATTAAAATTGAATTTTATAATACACACTGTAGATTCTATGGAAAAAGTCCAGGATATAAGCCAATGTTAACATTCGGCAAGTAAACTGTGATTGTGACAATACTCTCCCGAATTTAAAGCTGTACAATCATAACATCTCAGTATATTTACAGAGATCAATCTATAGAAACTTCACAAACAGAATTTGTCAAATCTGGGGAATTAACCTTCTTTCCCAAAAAGAGAAACAATATAAATTTAGTAAAGTCTTATGCAGTTCAGTCATTAAAAAAAAAAAAAAAAAAAAAAAAAAGGTTCTGGACAATATATAAAACAATAAAAGATATAAACCTGAACTTGGTCTGAAACAGTGCGATTTTAGTTTACATAATGGGTATTTCTACAGAGCAAAACGAGTTATTAAAAATAAATAGTTACTGACATATATCATTATCTCCTAACTACATGTGTAGATATTAACTGCACTGTTTGTACAAATTACAGAATTAAAAAAAAATATCTGTTCTTAAATAACTATTGAAATTCTTAAAAAATTCTTCAAAGTGTTAAATTATCTATTTCCGTCCTGCTTAGAGAATGTTCACACATCCTAATTAGTCCATTAGTACAGAATCTGGCATGAGGATTCTCTGCGAACAACTTTCTCAACTGAGTGAGTGTATCGAAACTGTTCTTATGTTACAACTCTACCATTAGAATAGTTCATTTTTTAATCTTACATCATTTAAAAAGCGCATTATCCCTTGCATTTTTTGAAATGCAAAGGTTTTTCAGATATATGCATACAACTATGTGTACACGCTTAAAAACATAGATAAAAACATTCTTGCATACATACGTTACTAATCTTTCATAAAAATGGATTACTGGAATGGCCAGTAGGAGCAGGACTAGCACCAAGCTAGAAGGAAAAATAAAATCACATGTAATAATTATAATAACAACATGCAATTAAGAGTAAAACCTTGCTAATCCAATAAACAGATATCCCAATTTTAAAGATTACATCTATTTTCATCAATATTTGATGTACATTTTTATAAATAATGTTTACATGAGGATTTGTATTTTCATTTTCTGAAGCTAGAGTTTCAAAAATGTGCTTTCTGTTTAAGAAAATAGAAAATCTATAATGACTGGCATCTATGTGAACCAAAGTTTCGTACTGGATATATCTGATGTTCTGAATTGCAAACAACAGTTTACCAAAGTCATAAGCAACTGTATAATTCTCAAGGTTTTATGCACATCTAAATATGACAGGTTTTATATTGTCTAACTGCAGCCTTACTCTACTCAAAATCCTGAAAAGAATTTTACTTGGTTTACCTGAAATGGAGATAATCTTATCCAATACCTATAGAGTATGGTGCTTTTTCATCTTTCCATATTTTATACCACAACATTAGAGAAGTACCAAGGAAAAGTAAAGAGATAATGTACAAAATGTACTATGTACTCATCCTGATTTATATAGCTGAGACTTGGACTTCGACTAGTAGGCAAGAGAGAAGAATTCAAGCCAGTGAGATGAAATTCCTAAGAAGTATGATAGGAAAGACAGAGTGAGAAATGAAGATGTTCGGAAGGAAGCTGGGATAGGAAAGATAAATGAGAGAGTTGAAAAGAATAACTAAGGTGGTTTGGACATGTATAGAGGATGGAGGAGAATAGAATCCCAAGAAAGATGCTCGAGGCAAAGTGCGAGGGCAAGAGAGCAAGAGGAAGACCTACAACAAGGTGAATTGAATCAGTCAAGAGTGGCATACGAAGATAAAATTTTGACTGGGACAAGATCGTGGAAGAGGAATGGTGGAAGGAAAGAGGAAGATGGAGAAGTGACACACATACCTTGACCCAGCAGGAGCTGGATAAAGGGAAATGATGATGATTGTACCGGGCGGTACACCTCCATGCCGCTAATTTAAAATTTGCGCCAGTTGAAACTCCTCTGCTGGAGGAAGTCTGAACTTTATCTACGCTATTAATTCTCTACTTTCTCAGAAGATGTCACCACGTGGAAAATTTTGAGTTTTTGAACTGTGTCATTTTTGATGTGTTTTTGTTTCGCTTGAAGTAAGAAGTGTGAACTTTCTCTTCTAGAGGACACTACTGAAGATCAACAATAGTGCACCCTAGTGCGAAGTCAAAGAACTATTTTGTTGGAGAAATTTTTATTTCAAATGTTTGTTCTTTGCTAAATTTTTTTCAGTCATTGGTTAAGTTGGCAATATTAACCCCTTCTTTCCCCTTGTTTTTAATCTAGCCTATCTTGAATTTCTTAAATTAATTTTCCACCAATTATGTGTTTCTTCTTAGTATTGTGTAGGGGGTTTATTGATGAACCAATAAAATCCTCGTGGGAGGGTGTTCTCATTCCCCTAACGCCTAGAACCTTCCGCGAGAGTATTTAAACTGCTGATTTTAGGGTCTCCGGGCCACTTCTGTTCCATCTTTCAGTGTATTAAGTACATAGCAGGAGGCGGGAAGCGCCTCTTTCCTCGGCAGCGGTCAACAACAAGGTAATGGCCAATTAATAACTTTTTTTTCTTGGCTAGCTCAGCAGTTTAACTCTCGGGGCGGGTTCTAAGCGTTCCACCATGTAACCTTTTCCTAAATGTAACTACTCTTTCATATATTCTCTTTTAAAGCTACATACTGGGATAGAGAGTGCTAACCCTCTCGAGCTCCCACTCATATTGTTTTGAGGTGAACTTATTTTTCTCAACCTATTCTTTGTTAACGTAAAACAAATTGTTCTCTTCTTAAGTCACCTCTTTAGTATGGGATTAGCCCTTGTATTAACGGCCTAGTGCCAAGTAGGTCTTAATCAAAGTGTATTAGGAGTGCAAGTTCGCCTCCTCTCAAATTGTTACCTTAGAGGTCATTTAATTAACCTTCTTTTCATTTTATAGACCTCAGTAGATTGGGTATTCTACCCCTGTGTTTAGGTCCGTTGAGGACAACTTGAAGGTGGAGTTTGGTGTGGCCTGGGAGAGGCTTAAATTTGAGAGCGAGTGGCTCTTTTGAAAATTGAGTGTTGTACGCCTCGTGGAGGCTTTTCTGTGTAATTTGGAGCAAGGGCTCCCAGGCATGAATGGGGTTTTCTGCCCCTCTGTTGAAACTTGTGTTTGGGGTAAAACTGGGCTGATTGCCCTAGCATTGTGGAGTTAGGGCGCGAAGCCCAAATCTTGTAAATATTGTAACTACCCTTTGGACTTGCTACTTTGTACCTGCCATGCTTGTTATTTCTTTGTTTTAAAAAAGAAAATATAACCTTGTTAAATTTTAAATTAATTTTACTTTAGTAGCTTGAGACCTGTTCACCACCCCGCACCTTCTTTCACGCATAACTACCACAAAAACTCGGTAACAGTAAGTACAGCCGTCCATAGCGGAGCAAGTAACACCGGCTCCTTAGAGCAACTACGTGATGACGCCTGTCTTAGAGAACATAACACATTCACATTGATCAATATGTTAACCCTGAATAAAATTTAAATTAAATTAACAAACAACTGGATTCTTTATTTGAAACTCTTATTCCACTTCTTTGTAGATTTTCATCCTATGATGGAAGGTCCCACCCTCAACCAGTAATAACTTCAACTTCTCCGCCTACAATTCCTTTACACGTTATAATTCTCAGGTTAGGTCCGTATTGAAATGTACGTAAATACAAAGTATGTTACAAGTGTTATTTTTTTAATATCCACCTAAATCCACCTAAAAAGGTGGATATTAAAAAGAAATAACACTTGCAACATACTTTGTATTTACAGTTCCTTTACCAATCATGTCAAGTTCAATCCCCTCCCCTCCTGCCATTCCTCAAGACCTTGAGCCTACAGCATAAATGATATACCGAGTTAGTGTGCAGAGGACCACGCACATAAACACATCAGTCAACTGGCCAAAGAAGGACAGTCAGAATTTTATTACAAACACATGAGAGTACACTTCTTGTGTTTCTTTGGCATTCAATTAACTTTAACTTTCTAATTATAGGCAATTATACCACCGAGACATACACAATTATGGTAATCCTTATTGGCAGCAAACCAAATCACGAAACATCAATTAATAATCAGATATCGCCTTGTCCAATTAGACTTAACTAATGAGATCTCTTTTTTTTTCAAGATGACGGCGAGTGAATGTCTCAGTGTGGGTATCCTCTGTGCTACTTTAGTAATGTGTGGTTAAACAAGGATTTGCTGTCTCGAATTGTGTTGGAATTTCTTCCGAGGAATTTAGTGGTGATGTGGAGTGTAGCGAGTTAGCGATCTGTGACGATATAATGGTGAAATCAATGAGATTGTGTTTGTGCACCAAGTGGTCGGGCTGTGACCAGCTTACGCACACTACGGGGCCAGCTTCTTCAAGTGCCACGAGTGATCCACCTGCAGGTAAGCAATGGAACATGGAAACTTCCCTCGCCCTCCCACAGGCAGGAGACTGGTTAACTTCGGATCGTAAGTTTTATTTTCCTTCCTTACTGACGGCTAATCTATCTTGTTTTCTTATGGTCCCAACATCGACCCACGATTCGTTGAAATTACGTTGTCATGCACGCCGTTCCCCGTTAAGTTTCTAACACTGTTACTCCTGTCACCGAGCTCGATAGCTGCAGTCGCTTAAGTGCGGCCAGTATCCAGTAATCGGGAGATAATGGGTTCGAGCCCTACTGTCGGCAGCCCTGAAGATGGTTTTCCGTGGTTTCCCATTTTCACACCAGGCAAATGCCGGGGCTGTACCTTAATTAAGGCCACGGTCGTTTCCTTCCATTTCCTAGGCCTTTCCTATACCATCGTCGCCATAAGACATATCTGTGTCAGTGCGACGTAAAAAAAAAAAAGGGTTACTCCTGTTTGGTGATGTGCAAATTAACCCTGGGCCTACAACAAACAATGAGTTTTCTGTGTACTGTCAAAATATCAGGTCCATAAAAAAAAAGATTACAAACTGTGAACTTCATGTTCATGAATTAGCTGCTTTCGACGTTATCGCCTTAAATGAAACTTGGTTGACGGATTTTGTGTTAGGCTCTGAAATCCCACTCTCGAAAGAGTTTTCCTTATTCAGGGCCGATCGTAGAACTGGATCCTGGGGAGGGAGTGTTTTAATCCCTGTCAAATCTAAATGGCATGCGACCCTACGCTCCGACCTGATGAATGACTGTGAAGCTGTTTGGGTTGAAGTTACATTTCATAACATGAAGTATCTATTTGCATGTTTCTATACACCACCTCATTCTTATCTCAACTATTCTGAAGTTTTTCTTTCCTCTGTGCTTAAAGCCATTCATTCCAAAGATAACATTGTCATACTAGGAGACTGTCCGTCTCCTGGATTTCCCCTTTATTAGGTCAGCCTTCTAATAGCCTTGACAAATGGTATATGGACCACTATATTACTGGACTGAACTTCAAACAGCATGTCTTGGAAAACACCTGCAGAAATAGTCTTCTTGACTACCTGCTTTCCTACAATGAGCCCTCATCTGTTTCTGTGGAACGAAATATTTTTAACTCCAACCACAAATCCGTTGAAGCAACTTTCACTCTCACCCCTCCCTGTGCTCCGAGATGTCATCGACCTGTCGTTAGGAGCTCTGTGCCTGTGTGGCGTAAAGTTGACTGGCAGGCTGTGAATCGTACCCTGTCCCTGTTACCATGGCATTTGTTGCATGTGGGTGAAGTTCAAGATGCGGTGGACTTATTTTATGATTGGGCGCTTGCTGTGATCTGTGACCTCATTCCTACCCGTTCGATGTCCAGAAAATTCCCCCCATGGAAGAAGAGTGATACTAAAAGTGCTGAACAAAAACAATCGGTAGCCTGGAGACAATGGAAGAATGCACCCTCCGAGAGAAATTATAAAATATTCTCTGACCTTCGCAAACACCAGAAGTATTTATTAAGGCGGGATTACTCAGAATATATTAATGGAGCCTGCCTTGAAGTAAGACACAACAGTAAAAGGTTCTGGTCACTTATAAATAACAGAAGAGAAACAAACGAATACCGGAAGTAGTAACCTGGGACCATTCTATAGCCAGTGGAGCAGATAGACCTGAATTATTCAATGAATATTTTACCTCTAATTTTGTTAAACCTGTGCAGTATGCTGAGTTTCCTAAAATCAAATCTGTTACTTCCCATAACCTCAGTAATATTTCTACCACTGAATCTGAAGTGTACTCCCTACTTTCGTCTTTGTCAGAAAATAAACCCACTGGTCCTGATGGTCTCAGTCCTATCTTCCTTAAGAATGCAGCAGTAACTCTTTCATACCCTATTAGTGTGATATTCAGTCGGTGCTTCTCAGTCAGCTACTTTCCGAGCTCCTGGAAACTTGCTTATATCACACTCATTCTTAAAGGCGGACAGAGGTCGGATATCGCAAATTATTGCCCGGTCTCTATGTTACCTGCTTTATCAATCATTTGTGGGAGCCTCTGTGGCTCAGAAGGCGGCGTGTCGGCCTCTGACTGCTGGATACCATGGTTCAAATCCCGGTCACTCCATGCAAGATTTGTGCTGGACAAAGCGTAGGCGGGACAAGTTTTTCTCTGGGTACTCTGGTTTTCCCTGTCATCTTTCATTCCAGCAACACTCTCCATTATCATTTCATAGCATTTATCACTCATTAATAAATCACCTTGGGAGTGGGGACCCCATTGTAAAAGCAGCATATATATGTTTCATTCATTACATCCTTGACCCGGTCAATGACTGGAAAACAGGTTGTAGGTTTTCATTTTTATCAATCATTTGTGAAAGGATCATCCACCAGCATTTGCTTGCGTTTACAGTTCCATATATATCCCCTCAGCAGCATGGTTTCATTCCTGGAAGCTCCTGCATAACTAACTTGGCTATCCTCCTCCATCATGACATGTCTGCCATCCATGCGGGCTCTCAACCTGATGTACGCTATATCGGCATCGCGAAGGCCTTTGATACCGTGGATCACAAGCTTCTTACACACAAACTTTGTGAACGGTTTAATGTGCATGGGAGACTCCTAGCTCTAATTAATAGCTTTCTGAGCGAAAGACTACAGCGCGGGGTCCTTGATGGATGCAGTTCTTCTCCCACCACCACCCTCTCTGGTGTCCCGCAGGGCAGTGTCCTAGGTCCACTTCTTTTTGCCCTGTTTAATGACGACCTTATCGATACTGTTTCCCACCATTCATGTGAAATCCTTCTCCTTGCAGATGATTGTAAAATCTTCAAGCAGATCGATTCTCCTACAGATAAAATCCAATTGCAAAAATTTACTTGATTCACTGTCAGGCTGGTGTACTACATGGTGTCTTAAACCTCATCCCTCCAAGTGTTCCACCATTCACACTTCGTAAATCCCCTGTTCTACAAGAATATCACCTACTGAACCAACCGATTGCTCTTGTTGACAATCGAAAAGACCTAGGAGTGCATTTTGACAGTAAATTGTTGTTTGTCTCGCACGTAAACAGGGTTAACTCACGTGCTATGTCACTCCTTGGTTTACTCTACAGGTTTTCTGACATCACAGATGTAAATGCCCTCAGAGCATTCTACGTTTTCTGTATCTTACCTGTTGTTGAATACGCCTCTCCAGCCTGGTCCATTTCTGCTTCTTCAAATCTCAGCCACCTTGAACGTGTACAATTTTTTTTCTGTGCTATTGTCAGAGCCAGGGTCCCTGCATGTCGTAACCTAAGCACTATCCAAGTGACTGGGAAACAAACTCAAGACTCTTTCTACTCGGAGGAAAGTAGCTGACCTAAAGCTGCTATACAAAGCAGCTAATGGTCTATTTAGGTCTCCAGATTTAGTTTCCTTATTCACCCTCCACGTTCCATCCTGTAGTACCAGAATGAAGACCCTATTCCATATTCCTTACTCCCGGCTTCTTCTCACAGTATTAAACATTCCAGCAATGTTTAATACATTACCTATCGACAAGAACCTAGACATGTTCATAACGTTTCCTTCCTTCTGTCATGATATTTCTCATATAACTTAATTTTCCTTCTTGTTCTTTCCTGTTCTGCTCCTGTATTTACTGTAAATGTATTTTTCTTTGTTAATATCGTTGTCTATGTAAATATGTATTATATATGATTGTACAGTTTTTATTGTGTTTGTCTTTGTAAATATTTATTTCTCTTTCATTTTAGGAACCAAGTGACCTTGCCGCGGTGGGGAGGCTTGCATGTCCCAATGAAGCAGATAGCCGAGCCGCAGGTGCAACCATATCGGATGGGTATCTGTTGAGAGACCAGACTAACGAATGGTTCATCGAAAGTGGGGTAGCAGCCTTTAAGAAGTTGCAAGGGCGACAGTCTGGATGATTGACTGATATGGTCTTGTAATTATACTCAACATGGCTTAGCTGTGTTGATACTGCTACACGGCTGAAAGCAACGGGAAACTACAGCCGTAACTAACTCCCGAGGACATGCAGCTCTCTCTGTATGAATGATGTACTGATGACGGCTTCCTCCCTGGTAAAATATTCCGGAGGTAAACTAGTCCCCCATTCGGATCTCCAGGTGGGGACTACACGAGAGGGGGCGATTATCAGGAAGATGGATACGGACATTCTGCGAGTTGGAGCGTGGAATGTGAGAAGTTTGAATCGTTGTGGTAGATCAGAGAATCTGAAAAGGGAGATGGATAGACTAAAGTTAGATGTAGTTGGTATAAGTGAAGTACGCTGGCAGGAAGAACGGGATTTTTGGTCAGGCGACTTCCGAATTATCAACACAAAATCAAACAGAGGAAATGCAGGAGTTGGTTTAATACTGAATAAGAAAATAGGGCAGCGGGTAAGCTACTACGACCAGCATAGTGAAATAATTAATGTCGTCAAGATAGACACCAAACCAATGCCCACCACAATAGTGAGTGCAGGTCTATATGCCTACTAGCTCAGCGGATGACGAGGAAACCGAAAGAATATATGAAGAGATAGAAGATTTAATACAATTTGTAAAAAGTGACGAGAATCTAATTGTGATGGGAGACTGGAATGCAGTGGTAGGCCAAGGGTAAGGTAAAGTGATACAGTAGGAGAATTCGGATTGGGACAAAGGAACGAAAGAGGAAGTTGACTGGTTGAATTCTGCACTGATCATAATTTACTCCTTGCCAATACTTGGTTCAAACACCACAAACGATGGCTTTATACGTGGATGAGACCTGGAGACACTGGAAGGTATCAAATAGACTTCATTATGATTAGGCAGAGATTCAAAAACCAGGTGTTAGATTGCAAAACTTTCCCCAGAGCAGACGTGGACTCTGACCACAACTTGTTGGTCATGAAATGCCATCTGAAACTGAAGAAATTGAAGAAAGGAAAAAATGCAAAAAGATAGGATCTAGACAAGTTGAAAGAAAAGAGTGTGAGGGATTGTTTCAAGGAACATGTTGCAAAAGGACTAAATGAAAGGGCTGAAGGAAACACAATAGAGGAAGAGTGGATAGTCATGAAAAATGAAGTCCGCAGGGCTGCTGAAGAAATGGTAGGAAGGTATGAACGACATAAATACAAGAATGCTAGAAATGAAGAGGGCAGAAAAGAAATACAGGCGATTAAAGAATCACATGGATAGAAAGTGCAAGGTAGCTAAGGAAGAATGGCTGAAGGAGAAGTGCAAGGATGTTGAAGGTTGTTTGATTCTGGGAAAGGTAGATGCTGCAGATAGGGAATTCAAGGAAACCTTTGGAGAAAGGAAATCCAGGTGTATGAATATTAAGAGATCAGATGGAAAACCACTTCTAGGGAAAGAAGACAAAGCAGAAAGATGGTAGGAACATATCCAGCAGTTGTATCAAGGCGAGGATGTAGAGAATTTGGTTCTGGAACAATAAGAGGCTGTTGATGCTGATGAAATGGGAGACCCAATTTTGGGGTCAGAGTTTGACAGAGCTGTGAGCGACCTAAATAGGAACAAGGCACCTGGAATTGACGACATTCCCTCTGAGTTACTGACCGCCTTAGGAGAAACCAGCATGGCAAGGTCATTCCATTTAGTGTGTAAGATGTATGAGACAGGAGAAGTCCCATCCGATTTTCGGCAGAATGTTGTTATACCTATTCCCAACAAAGCCGGTGCTGACAGGTGTGAAAACAATCGCACCATTAGTTTACTATCTCATGCCTGCAAAATTTTAACATGTACTGTTTACAGAAGAATGGAAAAACAATTGGAAGCTGAGTTGGGAAAAGACCAATTTGGCTTCAGAAGAAATGTAGGAACACGTGAAGCAATCCGAACTTTACGTTTGATCTTAGAGGATCGAATCAAGAAGGACAAGCCCACGTACATGGCATTTGTAGATCTAGAAAAAGCATTCGATAATGTTGATTGGACCAAGCTATTTAAGATTCTGTAGAAGATAGGGATAAGATACCGAGAACGAAGAATTATCTACAATCTGTATAAAAATCAGTCTGCAGTGATAAGAATCGAGGGCTTTGGAAAAGAAGCAGCAATCCAGAAAGGAGTGAGGCAAGGCTGGAGTTTGTCCCCCTTCCTTTTCAATGTTTACATAGAACAGGCAGTAAAGGAAATCAAAAAGGAATTTGGAAAGGGAATCACAATCCAAGGAGAGGAAATCAAAAAGGTTGACATTTGTTATTTTATCTGAGACTGCAGAAGATCTAGAGAAGCTGCTGAATGGTATGGACAAAGTCTTGGGTAAGGAGTACAAGATGAAAATAAATAAGTCCAAAACAAAAGTAATGGAGTGCAGTCGAACGAAGGCAGGTGATGTAGGAAATATTAGATTAGGAAATGAATGTTGTTACTTGGGTAGTAAAATAACCAATGATGGCAGAAGTAAGGAGGACATAAAATGCAGATTAGCTCAAGCAAGGAAGAGCTTTCTTAAGAAAAGAAATTTGCTTACTTCAAACATTGATATAGCAATTAGAAAGATGTTTTTGAAGACCTTTGTGTGGAGTGTGGCATTGTATGGAAGTGAAACATTGACGATAACTAGCTCAGAAAGAAAGAGAATGGAAGCTTTTGAAATGTGGTGTTACAGAAGAATGTTTAAGGTGAGATGGATAGATCGAATCACAAATGAAGAGATACTGAATCGAATTGGTGAAAGGAGATCGATTTGGCTAAATTTGATGAGAAGAAGAGATAGAATGACAGGACACATCTTAAGACACCCAGGACTTGTTCAGTTGGTTTTTGAAGGAAGTGTAAGTGGTAAGAACGGTAGGGGTAGACCAAGGTATGAATATGACAAGCAGATTAGAGCAGATGTAGGATGCGGTAGTTACGTAGAAATGAAAAGGTTAGCATAGGATAGGGTGGCATGGACAGCTGCATCAAACCAGTCTATAAACTGATGACTCAAACAACACAACAACAACATATATTGCACATAGCTCGGATCTTTATAATTCGGCGCTATGCTGTTGCTGACCCTGAATAAATAAAAAATTAAAAAATTAAATAAAAAGGATATCATAACAAGTGAATAACAGTGCACACCGAAGATTTTAACACGACCTTTTAAGAGCATCAACCTTTTCTTAATAACATTTTAACATTCACATCATTCTTGGTTTAATTTTAAATGGTTTTAACTATGATATGTATGTGTCAATTTTTAGCAATCTACTGAAAATGATCCAATTATGATCAAAACATGAATAGATGTGATAATTGTGAAATTTAAGATTTTTAAATTCATATTATACCATAATGTATTGAATAGGGAGGATACTGCTTAATAATAAATCATTGTTATAGTGATTTAATGATTATGTCTTAGGTAAAACTCCAAAACTGGGAGAGTGGGATAGGACTAGCCCTCCAGAAAATTAATTAGGTTATGTCACTACCTTTGTCCCTTATCAAGGAAGACACCTCAGCACCAGAATTATGTCCACCAAATTCCACCCTTCTCATGAATGCCTTACATGTTCTATAAAACATACCACTGATTCATACAGTGATGACCACCTTGTGAGTATGGACATGGAAAACAGTGGTATACAATGTTCTGGATATTTACTGCCCTAAAACTTCCTGAAGAGATACTTTCATTTCTGCATATTAAAAAATGCAGACTTCACTAGACATAAGAAATTGCAAATCTTACAAGTGCTTGCATAACACATTCAGCACCAAAATTAGCTTGTGTGCCCAACACTGGACAACACCATCAATTAGAATATTTCCCAGTATGCCACACTATTTTTCCATATAAAGTGTTGAATCCAACACATGGACCACATCATCAAGGTGAATATCATACTTTTTCAGTGTGTCCAAAATAGCTCTAGAGCAGGTTTTTCTATCTGCTATTTGAAGCGCATCATCAGAATAAACCATCAATTTCTGTTCTGAAAGTTTGTTCTTAATTTCTTCTACCCTTTCATTTCTTCTTCTTCTTCTTCTTCTTCTTCTTCTTCTTTTATGACCACATAGGATCACTTTAGTCAGTCCGTCGTTCAGGTCTCTTTGAAGGGATTGTTCGGGCTTTGCGGTCCTCCCAGTACTTCTTCAGACGCTCCGATCTTCGTGCCCTTTCCTCAGTTGAAAATGTGCGTGTTGTTGGTTTGTTTTGTGTAAGGGTAAAGCGGAGGTTTGTATTCTTGAGTTTTGTATTCAATTTTATCTTATTTTTGGTGTCTTCTGTTGTAAGGCCTATTTCCTTCAGATCCTCTCTTACTTCTCTGATCCATTTACATCCTGTTGTGGTATTTTTTGAGACGAGATTGTGTTGTACTAGTTGTTTCAGAAGTCTCGAGTCCTGCATCCTCATGATATGTCCAAAGAATCCTAGTCTCCTCTTACGCATAGTATCTGTAATGGGTTCTAGCTCTTTGTACACGACTTTGTTAGGTATTAACCGCCACTGTCCATCTTTCTGATATTTTTTGTTGATACAGGTTCTTCCAATCCTCCTTTCAATTTTCTGAAGTCTGTCAGTCTTTGATTGTTTATTCAGGTAAAAGAGTGTTTCTGCTGCATATGTAGCTTCTGGTTTTATAACTGTGTTGTAGTGTTTTATTTTTGTATTTATTGATAGACATTTCTTTTTGTAAATATCCCATGTTAATTTTTGTGCTTTAGCTAATCTATTTGTTCTTACTTGGATTGAGATTTTTTCATTTAAGTTATGTGTTATTACTTCTCCAAGATATTTAAACTGAGTTACTATTTTGATTTTATTACCATTTATGGTGACTTCTTTTAGCTGTGTTGGTTTTTGGGGCATAATTTCTGTTTTTTCAAATGATATTTTGAGGCCAATTTTATTTGCAATGTTTTGAAGTTCTGATATCTGGGTTTTTGCTTCTTTTATGTCCACTGCTAGTAATGCTAAATCGTCAGCAAAACCCAGGCAATTTGTTTTGATTTTTCGGCCAATCTTTATTTTGGGGGGACATTTTCTAAACCATTCCCTCATTACCATTTCTAGAGCACAGTTAAATAATAGTGGTGAGAGCCCATCTCCCTGCCGTAGTCCAGTTTTAATTTCAAATGTCCCTGATGTTTCACCCCTAAACTTCACTTTTGACTTGGTATTGGTGCGAGTCAATTTTATCATGTTTATTAATTTGGGGTGTAGTCCAAGGTGTCTTAAAATTTTAAACAGAGATTCTCTATGGATGCAATCATAAGCTTTCTTGAAATCTACAAATGTTATCACCATATCTCTTTCATTTATCATACTGGAATATATTTTTCTCTGATAACCTTGGCACATGGAATATCTCCAGCTTCTGCAACAACTATTTTTCAAATACTTCCCAGTGCTTTAAATATTCAATGATGGGTAACATTACTCTGATTATGTAGGCCAGGTATAGTAATATAACCTATACAAGGTGAAAATGAAAGGATGCAAATTTTGTCCCAGTTATGACATGAATTGAACTGATCCTAGTAACTCCCTGAGTGTCTCCCAAATGGAGGCAGAGGATGGTAACCTAGTTGTATTTCCTCTTAAATGAATAATCACCATCACCACCACCAAGTAGGGGCATATAAGGGTTGGTGATCTGTAGGACTGCCGACATAATTTAGATCCTTTGTCCCATGACAAGAGGGGAATTTCGCTTGGTGCAAGTGGTTTCATATTATTCAGTAATTTGCAACTAACTTGTCTTTCGATACTCGTGTGTCTGTTAGATTATTATATGTGTATGGCTAGGTAGGCAAACCACTGAGGCATGGGTACCTATTATCACCTGCCATTCTGAGTCGAGTAGTTGTGCCGTTCTTAAACGTAAAGTTATAGCTCCCTTACGGTAAGCAACCTGCTAAGTGGAGATTGTATTGGAGGCTAGACCTGAGCCTTCACCCATGTCTGTTAAAGCAGTCTTTCATCATCATCATCATCATCATCATCATCATTGTACAGTTCCCCAGTTTCCTGGGAACTGTTAATGAACCTCTTCCACTTCTTCTTGTCCATATAAAACTTGCCATGGAGAACATCATCCACTGTCCATCCTCTGGTAACTAGATCAACCTTAATCATGTTGCCATTGATGCTTGCATGGCCCGTACTTACAGACAAGATACACGCTTTTGGGCTTATGCCGTGTCAAGAAAATAAGGTGAAATTCTTTACATTTCGCATTGCTCTGCGTCATCAGAAGAAAAAATCGACTGTCCACGAGAAAGGCTTCTCACCTTATTTTCTTGACACAGCATAAACCCAAAAGCCTATATCAAACCTTGATCATGTCCATCAGGTTTCAGGTCTTCCTGCAGGTTTTTTCCCTCCACCTGCCTTTCCAAATTTATTCTGGCTGTTCTTGTAGGCTCCATCCTCATCACATGCCCGTACCACCGTAGTCTGGATGTGCTGATTCGGTCTAATAAGGATGTCTATGTTCCGGCTTCTTTCCTCACCTCTTCATTTCTTAACTTGTCCATCTTGGTCTTCTGGATGGTGGATCTAAGAAATTTCATCTCTGATGCTTGCAGTCTTGATGAATCTCTTTCTGTGAGGGTGTGTTGATAGGGATTGCTCCTTAATTGTAAGCAACCCACTAAGAGGATATAGTTCTGGTTATGACGTCAACGATGAAAATAAAAAGCGCGACTTTTATGTAGTTTCGTTTCACTTTTCCTTACATCTCGTAGCAATAGGAAAATCCTCAAGGTCAATTCTGTTATTGCAAATTAATTATATTTGTGGATATTACGGTGATAACCTGTACTTAGGTAAAGATTCTGTAGACCCTTCGCAAACGATAGGTTAGAGATCCCACATGGCGCAGCTCGGACGATGTCACAGAGCTTAGAAATTCAACATGGCGCGCCTCCGACGATGTCACAGCGGCCTAAGAGATGCTGCCAATTTACGAATTAGTTACAAGACCAGGCTAGTGAAAAGTTTATTGGTCTGGCTTGGTTAGGTCCGGCTTGTAACAAGACAACTGGGCAGGGGGCAACAAAGTGGTCAATAGGCCGCTAGCATCCCACACACATCACAAGATACGACATGATTAATAACCCTGTGACTAATTAAAACGTACCCGGTGCACGCCGTGACTATTTTAACCTGTGCGATTTTCTCATTTTCAATGAAGTTGGCAGCCCTAGCCAGCCAATAGCAACACAGAAAATGGTGGCAAATATGAGTTTTATAGTGCCTCCATTTTAATTCTTGTATATAAGAATACTTCTAGGGGCCAGTTAGTGGGTCGAGGAGAAGCATTGGCGCCAGGAGGCTCGTAGTGAGGTTGCGCGTGAATAACCTGCACACAGCACTCCAGCCTACGAGATGCTTGCTCAAGATTAGCAACTCGTAATCACTCTTACATTCTCGCGTAACAGGCTGCCGCTATTATATGCTAGAGTATTCAGCTGTCTCTTTAAATTTAAAAAAATTTGCATATATTTTTCTTATGTTCGATCGATCCATGTGGGAAAATTATGGCCGAGGACAAATATTTTTTTGACGATTGATGTGATAAAACGATAGTTTGAGGAACAATAGATGCGGGGAAAATTAACACTGGTTTATATGGAACATTTTTGGGACCGAATAAACTGAACGATGGATACGGGAAAACTACAGTTCCGGGAACAATGCATCGATGTTCTACTGTACTTAAGTATTTATCATCCCAAGAACACACAGAAACAACAGAAGCCTCATTCTGAACAGTTAGAATTAACAAGGTTTCAAATTGTCATTAAGAGATATGACTTATACTTACCACAAATGGGTTTCCCACAGCATTGGCTTGCCAAGTCTTGGCTGGGAAGTTCATCGATTGACTAGTAGGGAAAGCACCCACAGCATTAGGAGGTAAACCACCATTTACTATCTGACCATTTGGTAAACCATTCATACCAAGAGTACCCCAGCCAAAGCCTCCATCTGAAAATTGAAAATTGCATTAAAATCTGCGAACTATGGATCTAAAATGGCAAGGAAGAGAAAAAAAGACACAAAAATAATATTTGAACACTAACTTTTTTCCTCACTCAACAACAGTGTGTTACCATACCAGTCAGGTTTGGAAATGAGAAAATGTAAGAGTGGCAGAAACTGATTAATTTTCCACTGAAATAAATAAATGGCAAAAAAAAGAAAAGGAGAGAAAAAAAGGGAGGGGGAGAAAGAGTCAGCTAAAGATATTCATGTCAAATAACACAAACTGTTTAAGATATCTAAACTTTGTTTCCTCTTTTAGTGATGTTCCTTGTAGGATTTTTCCAAAGTGTCAATATCCGCCGAGATATGATCCTTTGTTTTTTAATATGGAACTACATTGTTGACTACATTTAGCGTTAGAGTTATGGACACTGTAAATTCAGAGGTGTGATTATTTTTAAAATCCAGCAAGTAGTTCTTGAGGAAATGGAACATCTTCAAACAGGGTCAGCTCTATTAGAAGGAATCAATAATCATGCAGTCACGGCAAGTGTTACATATGAATCCAGAGCCAGCTGACATACAGGGGTCTTCCCCATCTTCTGAGAGCAAGGTATTTCCTCTTATGTGTACATAAATATGATATAACATTGTATGATTTAAAATGTGACATTTAACTACGGATGGGTTGCAAACTGAGCCGCGAAGAGTCAAAACTATGCCCCTGGAACCGACACTCAATTCCAGTGTCGACTCTGTTGATCATTAACGTCATCTATCAATTGTTTCTGGAACTGCTTGGATTTACAGTGGAACCTCGATTCTCCATTTCTGGAGGGACCTCAGGAAAAAAAACGTACAACACGGGAAAATGGAAAATCTGGGAAGGAATGAACCATAAACAATTTGGCTAAACATCATAAAAATGAAATATGTATACTTATAATCTTACAGACCTCCTAAACCAAACCGAACCACAGCCCCAATGGGCCTTCTGCCTACCAAGCAAACGCTGCTCGGTCCGAAGGCCTGCAGATTATGAGGTGACGCATGGTCAGTGTGACGAATCCTCTCGGCCGTAATTCCTCGCTCTCTAGACGGGGGTCGCCATCTCACCATTAAATAGATCCTCAAATAAGGTTAATCGTACAATGAGTGAACCTGGGACCAGCCCTCATATCCAGGTAAAAATGACTGACCTGGCCAGGAATCGAACCCGGGCCCTCCAGGTGAGAGGCAGGCAAGTTAAACCGCGGGGCCATCTTCAAACATTAATTGCCAGCACGCGACTTAAAAATCTCGAAACTTCAGTTCAGCAACTTTTATCAGCCAAACTCTTCAAAAAATCTAATATCCGTAACGCCAAGCCAAACAATCGACCACAAATAGTTTTTAATTCTCTAATCTATTAAAATAAAGCACAGTAGATAAAAAAAGCGCTTAACATGATGGCAAAATCTTTTTTATTTTTTATCTTCCATTGTAATTTGGTCACCGATATACTGTTTGTAGTCAGTTTATGGAAATCTTCCACTGTGTAAATTAGGTCTACATCGACTTTTAAAGGTTCCGTTGAACTCGAGAATATGGTTTTGAATGTAAGTATAGATTCTCAAGTTCTCGAATGCATTATATTCAATTCTGCCCGTCACTAATCACAAATTGGAAAGAGAAAAAAATATCATTAACACTTCCGAAATTATGGTTATTCATAACCTTGAGCTCAGCTGGAAAGCGCGCTCAATATACAAGTCAGTTTGAGTGCGAAATGATTAAAAAGTTTTTAAATGTAACGTGCGCAAATAAAATGACTGCAGTTTTTATAACTTTTTAACACAAAAACGTGAAATTCCCAGTCCTATAAAACCCCCCTTGGCTTTATGTATGTAAGGTGCAACATCCGTTCTGGTCTAGATAACAATCGTACACGATAATATTAAAACACTAAATTTGTGTTACTTAAGGAGCAATTTTGATTCCTGCCTGAAAGCCCAGTTACTATACAGTGCCCTGAGAGAAGTGCCGAAAACCTGTTCGGCGATACACTTGAAAAAAGTAAAAATAAAATAAAATAATAAACATCATCTAACACTGGACATAATGTAGATGCTTTGCAAGTATGAACATTTGACGAAACTCGTTCCGTCTTCAAGTAGAGCTGTCGAAATGTGCTCTGTCTCCTTCCAATTGTTGTGGAGACCCTCTGCTTTATGATTTCTGAGGATTCTCCAAAAAATACCACCTGAATGTGATGCTAAGATGGTCCCTTATGCAAGTTCACCGCTGATCGCTTTTCCAGTACAGTACTTCCTCAAATTACCGCAATGATGGGACGTTAACACCAAGATCCGGAAGCATGCCGGAACCGTCCTTTCGTGAGATACAGTTTCTTGCAAAATGCGTGATCGAGGATTTAGTATTTGACGGGACTGAAATTTCTGGACGGTTGATCCGGAAAACCATTTCTTCGAGAAACAGATAATGCGAGAGTTTTACAACATGATTTAATTAGGATGCTCGCGGGACCACAAAATTTGAATGAATAATACGGGAAAATGTAGTTTCCGGGAACGTATAATCGAGGCTCTACTGTATAGGTTCACATCCCTGCCCTGATCATCACCTGTAAACATGTGGTATGATAAATACAAGGAGAACCTTATTAGCCAGAAAATATAAAATACAGTGGAACCTCGACTGTCTGTTTTTGGAAGGACCACGGAAAAACAACAACATACAACACGGGAAAACTGAAAATCCGGGAATGAATGAACCATCAACAATTTTGCTAAACATCACAGAAATTAAATATGTTGGCTATACTTACAATCTTACAAACACCCCTAAACCAAACCAAACCAATCTACAGCCCCAATGGGCCTTCCGCCTACCAAGTGACCACTGTTCGGTCCGGAGGCCTGCGCGGCGACACAGGGTCAATGTGACAAATCTTCTCGGCCATTGTTCCTAGCTCTCTAAACCGACGTCGCCATCTCACCATTAAACAGCTCCTCAATCAAAGGTAACAGTGGAATGAGTGAACCTGAAACCAGCCCTCATATCCAGGTGAAATTGCTTGACCTGGCCTGGAATCGAACCCGGGTCCTCCGGGTGAGAGGCAGGCAAGTCAGACCGTGGGGCTGGCTTCAAACATTAATTACCAGTACACAACTTAAAAAACTTGAAACTTTTCATTCAGTTTTACCAGGAAAACTTCATCAGTTTCCTCTGAAAACTTCTTTCAGTACAGCAATTTTAATCAGCCAAACTCTTCGAAAAATCTAATACCCTTAACGATAAGCCAAACAACAATTGACCACAAGAAGTTTCTAATTCTCTAATCTAATAAAATAAAGCACATTAGATACCGAAGCGCCAAACATGATGGCGAAATCCCTTTCTTTTGTCTTCCATTGTAATGTGGTCACCGGTATACTGATAATAGTCAATTTATGGAAATCTTGTACCGCATAAATTAGGTTTACATCGACTTTTAAAAGTTATGTTGAACTCGAGAATATAGTTTCGAATGTAAGTATCGATCCGCAAGTTCTCGAATGCATTATATTCAATTCTGCCAGTCACTAATCACAAATTGGAAAGGGAAAAATATATCATTAACACTACCAAAATTACGGTTATTTGCGACCATGACTCAGCTGGAAAGCGTGCTCGCTGCACAAGTTGGTACGACTGCGAAATGAGACGGTTTTTAAATGTAACATGCGCAAAAAAGTCTGCAGTTTTTATAACATTTTAACACAAAAACGTGTAATTCCCAGTTTTATAATAGGACCAAAACAGTAATAGGCAATCCCAAAACCTCCCATGACTTTATGTACAGTATATAAGGTGCAACATCTGTTCTGGTCTCTGTAACATAATCGTATACGATAATATTAAAATACTAAATTTGTGTTACTTAAGAAGGAGCAGTTTCGATTCCTGCCTGAAAGCCCAGTGACTATACAGTGCCCTGAGGGAAGTACCGAAAACCTGTTCAGCGATACACTCGAAAAAAGTAAAAAATATGCAACCCTGGACATAATATACAGTAGACGTTTCGCAAATACGAACATTTGACGAAACTCATTCTGTTTTCAAGTAGAGCTGCCGAAATGCACTCTGTCTCCTTCCAATTGTTGTGGACACACACTGCTTTATGTCTTCCAAAGATTCTCTAAACAATACCACCCGAATGCAATGCTAAGATGGTCCCCTTTGCAAGTTCACCGCTGATCGTTTTTCCAGTACGGTACAGTACTTCCTCAAATTACCGTAATGACGGGATGTTAACACCAAGATCTGTAAGTATGCTGTAGCCATCCTTTCGTGAGATACAGTTTCTTGAAAAACGGGTGATTGAGGATTAAGCGTTGATGGGACTTAAATTTCTGGAGGGTTGATCCAGGAAATCGTTTCTTCGAGGAATCGATAATGCAGGATTTTTACAACGTGATTTAATTAGGATGCTCGAAGGAACATGTAATTTGAACGAACAATACGGGAAAACGTAGTTTCCGGGAACGTATAATCGAGGTTCTAATGTACTGTTTTGGGTTATCATCGTTATTTGTAATGTAGCATTTTGGTGGTGGTGGTGGTGGCAGTGATGATGATAATCTACACCTATAAAAGCCAAATACCTCTCACTGATCATGAAATCTCCAGATCCAAAAGACATACAAAGCTGAAATTAGGAACATAGGCTTATCTCTCATACTAGAGGTGCACTAGAAAGGATTTTTTACAATTCAGCTTCTGCTCTGGATTTAGGGTCTTTGCCACAAAAGCATTCTCATCATCGTCATTGGCTGTAACTCGATCCGAGTATATATAACTTCTTCCTGCATACATTGACCAGTTCAACTCACTTTTTGGATGTGTTTATGATGACTAAACAGACCAATGCTGGCATAAAACATACACCCACACAAATCACACCGAATGGATGGAGGGCAGGGCTGTAACTGACGGAGTTTTCTTGCTTGTTGCTTGGCCTCTTGATGTCTGCAGCGTTCTCTTTCAAACTAGTTGACAGCGGTGGATGTAGTGTTCCGCCACAGTGAGCGGTCCACAGCACATTCTTCCCATGTCTATATATCTATACCAGTTGTCTTCATGATGTGTTTCAGCTGGTCCTTAAAACGCTTCAGAGGGGCTCCATGGGGTCTACTGCTAGAGCAAAGTTCACCATAAAGAATTCGGCGGGGAAGCCTGGTATTACCCATGCGGTAAACATGGCCTAAACATCTCAGTTGAGCGATGATTGTTTCCTCAATGCTATTTAGCTGCGCTTTGCCGAGAACTGTCGTGTTGGTCACATAGTCCTCTCACTTAATATGCAAGATGAATCATTTTCTGTTGGTGGAAGCACTCAAGTTTTCTGATATCACGGCGATAGTGTGTCCAAGTTTCACAGCCATACAGCAGCGTGGAAATGACAACAGCTTTGTACACCACGAGTTTGGTATGCAGTTTTAGGTTGTTATTCATGAAGACTCTGTGCATTAACCGTCCGAATGCTGCATGAGCAGTCCCAATTCTTTTATCAACGTCTTGTTCGCAGGTACACCGTTTAGACAAGATGCTGCCAAGATATGAAAAGTGATCAAAATGTTCCAGTGTTGTGTCTAAGATGCAGATACTGAACTCAGGAAGAGTTAATCCAGGGGCAGGCTGTGCAAGTACCTTTGTTTTTTTGCATTAATGGCTAGACCAAAGCGATCAAATGCAGTTTTAAAGCAGTTGACTGATTGTAATAGTTCTGCAGGTGTTAGAGCAGGAGATGCGGTGTCACCCGGGTAACCAGAGTACGTCTTTGTGAGCGAAGTCTTGCCAGAATGAAAAGGCCTCCACCAAAACGAAATTTAATCTCCATTTCTAAGTTGTTTGCAGATGATTCATGCAGCATGGCAGCCATGTACAGTGCAAAGAGTGAAGGAGCAAGCACTCAGCCTTGTTTCAATTCACGAGTGATTGGGAACGAATCTGATACTGAGTTACCATGAAGAACCTGTCCAGACATTCAAAGATGAGTTATTTATAAGGTTCAACCCATTAAATACTAATTACGTGTTGTATAGATGTTATTTATAACATTTATTTAACATGGGACCGGTTTTGATATTTAAATATCATCAGCCATAAACAAATTAATCACAAACAAATGAGCAAGGACATAACAATTAAAACTGGTATTCTTTTCCGATGCAGTACAGATGATCTAAAATTCTCAGTTCAATCGGAAGAATTTTTATCAGCCTTGGACAGCGTGTTGAGATGTTAACCTTGTGAGAAGGAAAAGAATACTGAAGGACAACCTATTAGCACTGACTGTTTCTTATAATTTCACATACATCAATGTAAATTTTAACTGGCAAAAATCCAGCCTTTCAAAGCAATGGGTATTGAGAAGTCTACAAGTGCATTACATGATCAAGGTGTGTCTACTAATTTACATTCTCAATTTGACAACATTTGAATCAATGTCTTAGCAGACTGCCAGATTGTTATTCAGGGATTCGAATGCAACCGTTAATATGGCTTGTCGTGCATTGGCACATGGACGGACCAGCCAGAGCTGTGTACCAAGTGATTCCTATAAGTTCTTGATGTTTTATTTGACGTATGGTGTATATAGGCGTTTTAAAGATTTTTGGCTTTGAAAAATATGTCAGAAACTTCTATTAATCTTTGATTGGTAATTATTGCTTAAGTTCTTGTGATTTTATTAACACAAAGTGTGAATGGGCGAATAAAGACTTTTGGGCTTTGATAACATGTCAAAAACCTTCTTTTAATCTTTGAATGGTAAAAAAACTATGTACATATTCCAATGTGTCACTTCTTCTTCTTCTTCTTCTTCTTTTTCTTCTTCTTCTTCTTCTTCTTCTTCTTCTTCTTTCGGTGCCTATCCGTTTCGGATGTTGGCGATCATGATGGCTAATTTCATCTTGTTTGTGGCAGCGCAGAACAGTTCAACTGATGACATACTGCACCAGCCTCTAAGATTGTCAAGCCAAGATATTCGTCTTCTTCCAGGACCTCTTTTACTGTTGATTTTCCCCTGGAGTATTTTTTGGAGTAGGTTGTATCTATCTGTGTTGCGCATTATATGCCCAGATACTGCAGCTTTCGGCATTTCACTATCTTGATCAACTGAGGTGTTGTGTTCATCCTTCTCATTACTTCCACGTTTGTCATTCTCTGGGTCCAAGATATTCTCAGGATCCGCCTATAAAGCCATGTTTCAAAGGCCTCCAGCTTCTTCTCTGTGTTTTTATTTAAGGTCCATGTCTCTACACCATATAAAAGAACAGAAAATACATCACAGTGCAGAAGTCTGATTTTAGTCCCTAAAGTTAGATTGTGGCTTTTAAACACATTACTCATTTTCTGGAACACACTTTTTGCTTTTCCAATGCGTACCTTGACTTCTTGTGAGCAATCCCAGTCTTCATTTATTATGGTTCCAAGGTATGAATATTGTTTTACCCTTTCTATACTCTTGTGATTTATAATCAAGTTTATTCCAGAAATATTTTCCTTACTTATAACCATGAGTTTTGTCTTTGCGGTGTTTATTTCAAGCCCGTATTGGCTGCTGACTCTTACAATTCTATCCATTACTGTCACTACACCAGTTTTAATTATTATGTCCTTGCTCATTTGTTTGTGATTAATTTGTTTATGGCTGATGACATTTAAATGTCAGAACCAGTCCCATGTTAAATAAATGTTGTAAATAACATCTATACAACACGTAATTATTATTTAATAGGTTGAACCTTATAAATAACTCGTCTCTGTCCAGACATGCCAGCATGAAGAGCTTGAACCAATTCCACATAATGTTCAGGACATCCTAAATGCCTCAATACTTTTCACATAGTAGATCTTGGTACTGAATCAAAGGCTTTTTCCAGATCATAGAAAACTAAATACAGAGGCTGTTGTTCTTCTTTGCACTTTTCCTGGAGTTGTCTAGCACAGAAGATCATATCTGTTGTGCCTCTGGAGGTTCGGAAACCACATTGAGACTCGGGCAAAATCCTCTCTGAGATAACTGGGAGCCAGTTTAATAGAATTCTTGCGAGAATTTTACCTACGATTGACAAAAGCGTTATACCACGGTAGTTCCCACATACAGTACAATCACCTTTCTTGAAGATAGTGATGATGGTAGCATTCTTCAAGTCGTCAGGTACTTCCAGTTTCCCAAATTAAGAGGATGAGTGTGAAAAGTCTAGTCTTCAAGGGTATACCTCCATTTTGTATCAGTTCCAGAGGGACGTATTCAGGACCAGGAGCCTTTCTTGGTTTCAGTTGATTGAGTGCTTTGGCGAAATCTCTGTATGTAGGTGGTTGTTGGGGCTGCTGAGCGACTTTACGAAGAAAGTCCTTAGCAACATTGGAGACACAATTTAGAACTGAAGAGAAATGTTCCTTCCAACGCTGTAAAATTTCTCCATTATCAGTTAAAATGAAGGAGTTGTCAGCAGTCTTCAATGACCCCGATGAAGATCAAATTGGACCATATATCTCCTTTATGCCAGCATAGAAGTTTTGCAGGTCACGGGCGTCAGATAGTCTTTGCAGTTCTTCAGCTTTTTGTTGCCACCAGTTATTCTTAATTTCCCTAATTTGTGCCTGACATTTTCCTTTAAGTTCCAAATTGGAAGATGGATCTTGAAGATAGGATAGGTGGGCTTCCCGTTTGGCATTGATCAGACATTTAATTTCTTCATTATTTTCATCAAACCAGTCCTGTCTTTTTTTCCTCACAACACCAATTGTTTCCTCAGCTGATTCAGTGATGAGCTTCTGAAACGTGGCCCATTCCTGATTTGTACTATCACTGCTGACTGGATGACTAGCCAGTTTGAGATTGCATTTCTGTAATCTGTAGCAATGGATTCAATTTGAAGTTTAGAAGTATCAAATTTCTTTCTGGGCAGATTGTGGATGGATCTTTTTGGTTTGCGACAGATTGATATTCTCAACCGGCAAAAAAGGAGCTTATGATCTGTCCAACAGTCATCTACGTTTCTTGCGGTTTTTGTAACAAGGCCATTTTTTTTTTTCATGAATTGCCTGGTGATGATATAATCAAGAATGTGTCAGTGCTTTGAGCGAGGATGCATCCAAGAGGTCTTGTAGCGATTAGGCAGGCGGAAATAAGTGTTAGTAATGAAGAGTTCATGTTCAGCAAATAAACCAAGGAGCAGTAGACCATTGGCATTACAGTTGCCAAGTCCATGTTTTTCCATCACATTGCTCCATAATTGGTGATCTTTACCAACTCTGGTGTTGAAATCGCCAAGTAGTAAGAGTTTGTCTCTTGGTGGTACTTTGGTGATGGTAGTGCTCAGCAGGTTGTAGAATTGGTCTTTAGCTTCTACATCAGCATCCAAGGTGGGAGCATACGCAGAGATGAGTGTCATAGAATTGGCTCCAGAAAGTGGGATTCGGAGAGTCATAATTCTTTCATTGAATGTGGTTGAGTTAGCTGATAATCATTCACCAATGTGGTCTTCACAGCGAATCCCACACCATGAATGCGGTATTTTTCCTCATCTTTTCCCTTCCAGAAGATTGTGTAGCCTAAGCTGAACTCTGTCAGTTTACCTTCGCTAGACAGTCTGGTTTCACTTAAGGCAGCAATATCAATGTTCATTCGTCCAAGCTCATGGGTGACAAGTACCGTTCGTCTCTCAGGTCTGTTACTGTCTTTCAAATCAAGTAGGGTTCAAACATTCCAGGTTCCTATAATCAAAGTTTTGGTAATCTTCGTTTCTCAACCGCATAAGGGGTGACCTGCTGGGTGCGGCCACCCAACCGGCTGAGTGATGATAATAATAATAATAATAATAATAATAATAATAATAATAATAATAATAATAATATTTGTTTTAAGTCCCACTAACTTCTTTGGCGGTTTTCGGATACGCCGAGGTGCCGGAATTTAGTCCCACAGGAGTTCTTTTACGTGCCAGTAAATCTACCGACACGAGGCTGACGTATTTGAGCACCTTCAAATACCACCGGACTGAGCCAGGATTGAACCTGCCAAGTTGGAGTCAGAAGGCCAGCGCCTCAACCATCTGAGCCACTCAGCCCGGCAGGCTGAGAGTGGGACTACCGATGTTTAGCCCACATTTTCCAGGGCCTTCCCCATTCAGTGTGGGCAGCGGTGATCCTAAATAGGCCTGCCCAAACACAGACGCAGGACCGAATTCCTGAGTTTTCACGGGGTCTCAGAAAGACGACCATCACACACCTACTGTCAACATGGAGGTCCGAACTAGAGGCTTCCAGTTTCACCCAAAAACCTGCCTCCACCATCCTTATCCCATCGCCGTTGGACTTGAATTGAAGGGAGTGACAGCAGGAAAAAAATGCCACAAGCAGGATTTTGTTTAAGATGGATCAGAGCTTGCAAGGAAGTAACCCACACACTATGATCTCAGAACTATACCCTGCGGCACAAATTAAATGTGACATGCAGGTTCTAGTACCACGACTGCAATGGACTGCCGCAGACTCGAAATACCATTGAGTTGCGCCTTCACAGCCAGTCCGTCTGGCATGACCTCATCTGCCTCCAAGATCGATGAGAACCACAAAAAGGAGGTTCCTCTGTCCGTTTTGCCGTTGGGCCAAAGACACAGTTGATGGGTTCCAGTGTCATTTCCTACACTGAGGGGACCATCACCCCACTCAAAGGGGCTCATCCGTCCGATGCCGTTGGCCCCTATGGGGGGGTCGAGTTATTTACCGCCGCTCGACACTCTGCGTTAGCTGTTTTTACAGTTGGTTGCCAAGCCAGCTTATACAGGCTAATACAGGCAAAAATCAAATTTGTTGCACAAGGACGGGACTAAGCTCATGTTAAGTCTTAAAGCACGAGGAACAATTCTCAGCAAGTTCCATGGGACAACAAAAACTTCATTTTAAGGTCTTGAACCAACTAGTTTTGAGATACTGGCACCACACTGCCACCGCTCTACAGCCAAGTACTGGAGAGCAGATGCTAACAGACTCACGAATGAGGCAATCGTAAGCATTACAATCAATCACAATCACTACAGATCTGCATTTAGGGCAGTCGCCCAAGTGGCAGATTCCCTATCTGTTGTTTTCCTAGCCTTTTCTTAAATAATTTCAAAGAAATTGGAAATTTACTGAATATCTCCCTTGGCAAATTATTCCAATCCCTAGCTCCCCTTCCTATAAATGAATCTCTCTTTTAGTCCAGCCCTTCATAAGGGTGTAGTGGCATCACGCGACAATCCTTTTGGTGATCTTCCTCCAGGAGTTTCTGCTTTGGGCATGGTGACTTGCTTGCTGTAAGCTCATCCTGGTCAAGTTCTTGATCTGGTCCATCCATCGTAACGGTGCATGACCTCTAGGTCTTCGGCCTTCGACTTTTCCCTCTATGATAAGTATTTTCATTGCCTCCTGTCTTCTGGCAATATGACCAAAACATCCGCGTTGTTTTTGATTGATAAGGATTGACAGTCTTGTTCTGATGCCGAACTGTTGCAGGATTGATTCATTAGTATGGTGTGCTGTCCAGGGTATTCGCAGTAATCTCCTATAGCACCACATTTCTAGAGCATCAATCCTGCGGCGATGCGCCGTCTTCATTGTCCAAGTTTCTGCTGCATAGGTCGCGATAGGGAAGATCAGAGTTCGAATGAGGGTGAGCTTTGTCTTAGAGGTGATGGAGGTGTTCTTCCAGATGCAAGTAAGTTTTGCTGTTGAATTTCTTGCAATCGCAATGCACTTGCTAATCTCAGGTTCACAGTCTCCAGTATTTGTGACAAGAGATCCTAGATACTCGAAGCGACTGACAACCTCATAATCCGCAATTCTTGTTATGGCAGGTCTGTTATTAAAACGGTCTACAATCGTCACTTTGGTCTTTTTATTGTTGACCATATTCTCTGCTTCGCTCGCCTAGCCTCCACATGATGGCTTCTAGTTCATGATCATTTGTTGCAATTATCACAGTGTCATCCGCATATCTGAGATTGTTAATTTTCCTGCCACCAATTGTGATGCCTCGAATATCTCCCTCATAATGTACTCACTGTATACATTAAATGGGAGGGGGGAAGGAATGCAACCTTGTCGCACTCCAGCACTAGTAGAGAAGATGTCTGAGAAGTCGCCATTAACTCTCACTGTCTCAGTGTTCGAAGAGTACAATTGTTGAATCAGGTACACTAAATATCTCGGCGTCCCCATCTCAATGAGTATAGCCCAGAGCTTTGACCATTTTACCTTGGTGAAGGCTTTCTTGTAGTCCACGAAGCACAGGAACATCTTGATATTGTACTCCCTTGTCTTCTCTATGAGCTGCTGGATGTTTAGGATCTGTTCACGAGTTACTTTGCCTGGAACAAACCTGATTTGTTCCTCTGAGATTTGTGGAAGAAAGGTCTTCAGCCTCTCGTTCAGCACTGTGAGCATGATTTTACTGGTAAGGGAGATGAGGGCTATCGTTCGATAGTTTGCACAGTCAAGTGGAGAACCTTTCTTGAACAGTGGTATGAAAACGGAGTGGCACCACTGGTCTGGCCAATTTCCAGATGTCCATATTTTCTGACAACTTGTGAAGGATGTCGACACCTAGGTCACCCATGTTCTTGAGAATTTCAGCAGTGATTCCATCTTGACCTGGAGCTTTCCAGTTCTGGAGCTCTTTTATTGCACGTCTCACTTCTTCTCTAAGGATCGTTGGTCTGTTGGGTTCTGGTAACCTGGCATTGGTTGTGGGTCATCAGTGAACAGCTTATGCAGTACTCTCTCCATACTTTGGCGATGCCCGCTGCATTTGTGATGATATTCCCTTGGTCTTTAGTAATCTGAGTCTTAGGCATAAACTCTCATGCTAAGTATTTCAACTTGTCGTACAGTTCTGTGCTGTGATTTTTGGCCGCATGTGCCTCTAGTTCTGCACACAGTTTCTTAATGCCTTCATTCTTGTCTCTTCTACAAGCTTGTTTGATATCACTGTTCATTTTTTAAAATTATTCGTCCTTGTTGTTCTGGATCTGTAACTGTGAGCCGGATGTTAAGTCTCATTTCAACCAGTGCCAAAGTTTCGTCAGTCATCCAGTGTTGTCGCTTCACTAAGGTGTTCATCTTTGGGACCTTGCTCGCTGCATCTGTGATCCATTCTTCATTTCTCTTCCAAGCCATGTCACAATTTCCCTCTAGGTCAGATGGTCCCGTGCTTCGTAGTGTTTCTTGGAAAGTAATTGGCTCAGGGGCAGCTAACTTTTTCGAGTTTATTTTGACGACTAGTTTGCTCAGTTTGATTCTAAGGTAGGCCCAGAGTAAACGATGATCCAATCTGCATTCAGCACTAGGTTTTGTTTTCACATCACGGAAGGAGGTTCTCTACCTTTTAACGACAAGGATGTAATCAATTTGGTTCTTAAAATGTCCATTCAGGGAGGTCCACGTAAAGAGACGACGTTTGTGGTGTTTAAACATGGTATTCATAATGGAAAGACTGTTGTCGGTTGCAAACTGTATCAACCGATTGCCTCGCTCATTACGTGCACCCAGGCCATACTGTCCTACAGTTTCTTTCGCAAGTGGTTGTCCATCGAGGTGGTTCCTAATTTTGCATTGAAGTCTCCCAATATGATGGTAATACCTCTTGGTTTAAGTGATGCTATTGTGATTTCCATGTCTGCATAGAAGTCTTCAATAGCTTGGTTGTCTGCAGCGAGGGTGGGTAGATATACCCGGATCAGGTGTAGTTTATATGGTTTGGTGTTGAGAGTGAGGGTCAGTATTCTTTCATTGATAGGTCTGTATTCTTCAACATATTGGGATATCCGCTTATCAACAAGAAACGCGACGCCATTCTGACCTGTATCATTTGCCCCGGTGATGTATATTACTTGGTATCTGTTTGAAAATGCCCACATCCTTTCCAGTGAGTTTCTAACAGTCCACAAATGTCGATTTGATGTTTCTTTAGTTATCTTTCTACAAAGTGAAGTTTTTCCGTCTGAAGTAATCCTCTCACATTCCATGTAGCTACCGGTATTGCTTTACCTTTGTGAAGTTGGTCTGCATTTGTTCGATCAGTAGCAGATTTACTGTGCGAGGCCTGATTGTTCACCTCTGCACATCCGGTCGCACATTTCACATAGTTCGGCCTGGACCCAAACTGACGCCAATCGCTACTCAGGTTGGGCAGCATACTAATATTCATTTCTTGACTCTGCATGATGCGCTCATGGGATGATAATGAGGTGGTTTCCCCTTGTCTTTCTGATCCTATGCCATTGGCCATCCAGTGGCTCTTCCGCCTTTAAGGGCAGTTTCTCACCCCAAGGACAAGAGAGTGCCCTGGACCTCTACCTCCTCATCTGCCCTCCACGGAGGCAGTTGGCACTTGGTAGAGGGGGACCACTTATACCGGTGGTCACTCGGTAGATACAGTTTAATATCATGCCTGGGACAATAAATGAATATTTGCCCCAATTTCTCATCTTGAATTCCAACTTTACCTTCATATTGTGATCTTTCCTACTTTTAAAGACACCACAAACTTATTCGTCTACAACTTCAGCTTGGGCAGACTGCAGGAAGAAGAGAAGTTCATGGTGCTCACTGTCAGTTGATTCACTCACAGCAATACGATCAGCATTCTATCAGACAGCTTTATACCGTTAACTGAACTACCTTTCATTTGTCATACACTTTTTTTCTTTTATATCTGTCTTCTATAACTTATTCTCAATACATTTCACCTTTTCACAATGCCATAGTTGTTCTACCAGGCTTCCCGTTATTCATAGCTGACTATTTTCCTTTCCTTTTCGATATCCATCTTCTATACCTACAAAAGCACAGACGAGCTTCTGCGTACACTCATTTACAGCAGTACAATCAGACGTACTTCTGTGTTCTATCACACAGATTCATACGGCTCACTGAAATTTTATTTGTCTTTTATGTTCTTTTATTTTATTCTTAATACTTTCCACCTTTTCAGACTCATTTCGATCACAACGCCAGAGTTGTTCAACCAGGTTTTCCTTTCTGTTTACCTACAGCTCCCATATACTGTACCAGGGGTGCATGGCGAGATTGCCAGGCGAGCACTTAGGTTGGGAGAGAAGAGCTCCCGCCAGGACACTACTAATCAGTATTAAAAACATTGACCCTCTTACCTTCTTCATAACCAGCATCACCACCAACAATGTCAGAACTATCACGATCACTATTACAATCGCTTGACCTACTGTCATCATTGTCATTGTTGCCAAGTTTATTACAAAGTAGCGTAGTTGACTTTTTTAATGGTCACTGTTCCATTACAGACTATAAATCCCATGTTAAATCTGTATTGATGGCTGAACTTCTTACAAAATTGTACAAAACTATTTTAATCCTTCTAGTCAATACTATATATTTTACATCCAATTGAGACGAAACTTCACAAGGAACTAATGTTTGCAGTCGAGTTAAGGACATATCACTTGTCATATTATGCGACCTATAGTCTTTTGCTTTAAGCCAAGTAAGTTCAATTAGATTCAACTCTCACACCTAGGGTGAGAACACGTCTTCCGGAACGCGAAGGGGTAACTTTGCGCACTTTCACCTACTTCGGCGTGTCTACAGTGTGCTTCATATCTGCTATGTTCGAGCGGAATCGTAATTATTTTGTATTCGGAGATTTTAGGAACGCCATAATTCACAATATCACGTAGCAGGCAGTGTCCAGAGAGGTAGAATCCGCAACCTCTGGCGATGCAGACAGTTGGCGAAAAAGCGTGGCTTATAGCCTATAATCAATTCGTACACGCCAATATTACATGTAATTAATCTCATAAAAAAATGTATGAAGCGTGGACCAATTCCCAAATTTCTAAAACACCTTCAAAGAAAAAACTTTTCGACTCCTGATTCATGTAGAACTCAAAAGAAAGTTAATGAATTTTTGGTTAAAAAACGAAATCAAGGCACATTATAAAAAGAAATCGTTCCTAAACCTACAGCTTTATAAGACGCATCTTGAAATATCCTCTAGTATGTCCCCATTAGAATGGAGTTCATACTCTAGGTTTGTCAATGAAAAGGTATATAACATAATGAACAAGAAACAGACAACATTAGACAGCAAACTGATACAATTGCATAACACTAAGAACAAACTGAGTAATGTTAACAGTAAAACTAACCCCCTCTCCACTGAATTAAATCATTTTCCTACAACAGTGAACTTATCTAATACTGACTTTTCAGATAATGAATTATCCCTCCTTGATAAAGGGCTGAAATTAAATTGGCCTAATCCGAAAAAAAAACAAACAAAAAAAAAAAACAAAAAAAAAAAACAGACGATCTGATTACTACAATAACGGAAATCTAATCTAACATTCAAAAACTCCCCGTAGAAGTGCATAAAGACATTAAATATGAGATAAAGAAGAAGCTCCCTTTTCTGGCAAAGGAACTGAAAACTACGTCGAACCTGACTCTTAGCAAACAAATACATGATGTAAGAAATAAAATTAATAATAATAATATCATCGTCACTAAAGCTGATAAAGGCCCCACCATAGTATTACTACATAAAGATGATTACATTAAAAAACCAGAAGATTTCTTTGCTAATAGCAGTTATGCTATTATTAATGAAGATCCCACCCCCAAAATCCAACAAAGTTTGAAGAACCTATTGAAAAATCTACCGTTCTTATTACAAGAACACGAATATCAGAAACTTATAATAATGAACCCAAAACTCCCAACTGCAAAAGCCTTGCCAAAAATCCATAAAAAAGACGTACCTATACGCCCTATTATTAACTGCATGAACAGCCCTTCTTACAAAGTTTCAAAATTTCTGCATAATTTTCTCAGTAAACACTTTAAATTCAATAATACAGCTTATATAAGAAATTCCGTTGAGTTTTGTGAAAAATTATCGAAATTCAATCTTGAGCATAATCACATAATGGTATCCTATGATATTACTAATATGTATTCCAATATTCCGGTAAACAAACCAGTCAAGATTATTAAAACAAACCTTTTAAACCACAGTAACCTTAGCAAATGCGAAATAGATAATTTCATCAGTTTGTTAGAATTTGTACTTAATAACTATTTCACCTTCAATAATAGAATATATCATCAAAAGGGCCTAGCAATGGGTGACCCGATCTCGGGCATTCTAGCTAATATCTTTATGGATGATTTGGAAAATAACAAAATAATCAATAATATCAACGGTCTTCAATTATGGTTAAGGTATGTGGATGACACTTTTACCATTACAGATACACAGAAAAATGTTAGTCGCAGCATGCTAACATCCCTTAATGAGCTTGACAATTGTAAAATATTTGTGTAGTACTGGTGAAGTAGAGGTGTCCGTAGAAACTCTTACTAAAATATTGTTGAAATTAGGATAGGCTTAATTGCAGTTTGGAATTGTGTAGTTCTTGTGTATTACTTTCGATATTCAGTAATTAACAGCAGCTTTTATCCTGTTAGGGGTTGTAGGATAAAAAAAAAAAAATAGAGCACGACTAAGTAGTATTGTAGTGTAGTCGTATATTAATTACCTTATTGTTGTGTACTATCCCAGACAATATATCCCTCCGTTCATTTTTTTTTTTTTGCAAATAAGTTATTTTATTTTTTAATTTAAAAATTTTCCCCCGTAAAGAATGGCTAAGGAGCGCGAGTGTACTTATTGTGGGTGTGGTGAGGCATTGAGGGGTATGAGGGAGGAGTTGGAAAGTTTGAGGGAGATAATTAGGATTCTCACAGAAGACAGGAAGGAAGATAGGACTCCCTCAAACAATGTACAGGTTACAGTAGGTGTACAAGAGGGAGGGGAAGGAAAGGGAGGAGTTGTAGAAGACAGGTGGTCTAATGTTCTAAGGGGAAGGAGATTGCAGGCCAAGGGCTCTATTCAGGATCAGAATTCAGGACAGGTGTCTGTGCAAAATCGGTACGAGTCACTCCAGGTAGAACAACAGAGGGAAGATGAGGGACAGGGAACTGTTGCTGAGATGCATGGAAGTAGGAGGAAGGGAAAAGGTAGGAAAGGGAAAGGTAGAGTAGAGGATAGGAAAAGACAGGTGGAACAGGGTCATGGGAAGGAGAAAAGGGAGGAGGAAGTAGCTTCTGCAGCTATCAGGAAAGATAGGGCTGACCAGGAGGGGAGGGGATCAAATGAGGTGGGTAGGGTTGAGGCTCTGGTCATGGGGGATTCCATCGTTAGACACGTGGGGAAAGTGTGTGGAGGAAAGGGAACTAGGGTAGAATGTTATCCAGGAATTAGGTTGAGGCAGATGTTGAGGAAAGTAGAAGAGAGGGAGGAGGGGAAGGAGAAGGTGGTAGTGTTTCACGTTGGTACCAACAACGTAAGGCAAGCTGATATAAGTACCAACATAGTTGGAGATGTGTGGGATCTGGTAAATGCAGCACGGGTGAAGTTTAAGAAAGCGGAGATTGTTATTAGTGGAATACTGTGTAGGAGGGATACTGACTGGAGGGTGATTGGGGATTTAAATGAGACTATGGAGTGGGTATGTGGGAAACTGGGAGTGAAATTTCTAGATCCTAATGGGTGGGTAGGAGATAGGGATCTGCGCTCGGATGGCCTTCATTTAAACCGCAGTGGTACGTATAAGTTAGGAAATTTGTTTGGAAGGGTAATAGGGAGGTACATTCAGGGAAACGGGATGGCCTAGGGAGCGGTGATAAGGGAACAGGGAACTGGAAATCAAGTAGGGATGACATAAAATTGTTAGTGTTGAACTGTAGAAGTATTGTAAAGAAAGGAATAGAATTAAGTAATTTAATAGATATATATTTACCAGATATTGTAATAGGAGTTGAATCATGGCTGAGAAATGATATAATGGATGCAGAAATTTTCTCACGGCACTGGAGTGTGTATCGTAGAGATAGGATAGGAAAGGTGGGAGGGGGAGTTTTCATTCTGGTGAAAGAAGAATTTGTAAGCTACGAAAAAGTTAAAGATGAGACACATGAAATTCTAGGTGTAAGGCTCATTTCTAAAGATAATAGGCAACTTGATATATTTGGAGTGTACAGATCGGGAAAGGGTAGCACTGATGCGGATTCGGAATTATTTGATAGGATAGTCAGCTATGTGGGAAACGACATGGAAAGAAATGTGATTGTAGCAGGAGATCTGAATTTGCCAGATGTCAATTGGGAAGGAAATGCGAACGACAGGAAGCATGACCAACAAATGGCAAATAAGTTAATATGGGAAGGACATCTGATTCAGAAAGTGATGGAACCAACCAGAGGGAAAGATATTTTGGATGTGGTGCTGATAAAACCAGATGAGCTCTATAGGGAAACTGAAGTAATAGATGGTATTAGTGATCATGAAGCTGTTTTTGTGGTAGTTAAAAATAAATGTGATAGAAAGGAAGGTCTTAAAAGTAGGACTGTTAGGCAGTACCATATGGCTGATAAAGCAGGTATGAGGCAGTTTCTAAAAAGTAACTATGATCGGTGGAAAACGGTAAATAAAAATGTAAATAGACTCTGGGATGGGTTTAAAGAAATTGTTGAGGAATGCGAAAACAGGTTTGTACCTTTAAGGGTGGTAAGGAATGGTAAAGACCCACCTTATTATAATAGAGAAATAAAGAGACTAAGAAGGAGGTGCAGACTGGAAAGAAATAGAGTTAGAAATGGCTGTGGAAGTAAGGAGAAATTGAAGGAACTTACTAGAAAATTGAATCTAGCAAAGAAGGCAGCTAAGGATAACATGATGGCAAGCATAATTGGCAGTCATACAAATTTTAGTGAAAAATGGAAGGGTATGTATAGGTATTTTAAGGCAGAAACAGGTTCTTAGAAGGACATTCCAGGAATAATTAATGAACAAGGGGAGTGTGTATGTCAGGATCTTCAAAAGGCAGAAGTATTCAGTCAGCAGTATGTAAAGATTGTTGGTTACAAGGATAATGTTGAGATAGAGGAAGAGACTAAGGCCAAAGAAGTAATAAAATTTACATATGATAACAATGACATTTACAATAAGATACAAAAGTTGAAAACTAGAAAAGCGGCTGGAATTGATCAGATTTCTGGGGATATACTAAAGACAATGGGTTGGGATATAGTACCATATCTGAAGTACTTATTTGATTATTGTTTGGCCGAAGGAGCTATACCAGATGAATGGAGAGTTGCTATAGTAGCCCCTGTGTATAAAGGAAAGGGTGATAGACATAAAGCTGAAAATTACAGGCCAGTAAGTTTGACATGCATTGTATGTAAGCTTTGGGAAGGCATTCTTTCTGATTATATTAGACATGTTTGTGAAATTAATAACTGGTTCGATAGAAGGCAATTCGGTTTTAGGAAAGGTTATTCCACTGAAGCTCAACTTGTAGGATTCCAGCAAGATATAGCAGATATCTTGGATTCTGGAGGTCAAATGGACTGTATCGCGATTGACATGTCTAAAGCATTTGATAGGGTGGATCATGGGAGACTACTGGCAAAAATGAGTGCAATTGGACTAGACAAAAGAGTGACTGAATGGGTTGCTATATTTCTAGAAAATAGATCTCAAGAGAGTTAGAGTAGGTGAAGCTTTGTCTGACCCTGTAATAGTTGAGAGGGGAGTTCCTCAGGGCAGTGTTATCGGACCTTTATGTTTTCTTATATATATAAATGATATGAGTAAAGGAGTGGAATCGGAGGTAAGGCTTTTTGCGGATGATGTTATTCTCTATAGAGTGATAAATAAGTTACAAGATTGTGAGCAACTGCAACGTGACCTCGAAAATATTGTGAGATGGACAGCAGACAATGGTATGTTGATAAACGGGGCTAAAAGTCAGGTTGTGAGTTTCACAAATAGGAAAAGTCCTCTCAGTTTTAATTACTGCGTTGATGGGGTGAAAGTTCCTTTCGGGGATCATTGTAAGTATCTAGGTGTTAATATAAGGAAAGATCTTCACTGGGGTAATCACATAAATGGGATTGTAAATAATGTGTACCGATCTCTGCACATGGTTATGAGGGTGTTTAGGGGTTGTAGTAAGGATGTAAAGGAGAGTGCATATAAGTCTCTGGTAAGACCCCAACTAGAGTATGGTTCCAGTGTATGGGACCCTCACCAGGATTACCTGATTCAAGAACTGGAAAAAATCCAAAGAAAAGCAGCTCGATTTGTTCTGGGTGATTTCCGACAAAAGAGTAGCGTTACAAAAATGTTGCAATGTTTGGGTTGGGAAGAATTGAGAGAAAGAAGACGAGCTGCTCGACTAAGTGGTATGTTCCGAGCTGTCAGCGGAGAGATGGCTTGGAATGACATTAGTAGACGAATAGGTTTGAATGGCGTCTATAAAAGTAGGAAAGATCACAATATGAAGATAAAGTTGGAATTCAAGAGGACAAACTGGGGCAAATATTCATTTGTAGGAAGGGGAGTTAGGGATTGGAATAACTTACCAAGGGAGATGTTCAATAAATTTCCAATTTCTTTGAAATCATTTCGGAAAAGGCTAGGAAAGCAACAGATAGGGAATCTGCCACCTGGGCGACTGCCCTAAATGCAGATCAGTATTGATTGATTGATTGATGATGTCAAATTCACTAAGGAAGACGAGATCAACGGTTCTGACTTTTTGGATTTAAACATTTCAAGAGAGAATAATAAATTCATTTTTCAAATATTTAGAAAGCCTTCTTGTGCCTCCATCACTATAAGAAACGATTCCTTACATCCGCAATCTCATAAACAGGCTGCATTTTTTAGTCTTGTCTATAGAGCATTAAAAATCCCGCTTACAACTGAAAATCGCAAAAGAGAACTAAACTTTATCAAGGATTTGGCCAGAATTAATGGCTATAATCCCTTGATGATTAATAAAATCATCAACAAGATAAAATTAAAAACCGCAACGAAACCGATTCCGGACAAGCCTAAACAAACGAACCTACACGAACCCAGGCTTATTTCAAGTTACTAACCCTCTAAAGAAATACGATATTAATATCGCTTATAGAACCCGATATACGAACCGTAATATATTCTTCAATTCAAATATAGTTAACATTAACCACAATAAATTCTCGAACTCTGGTATCTATAGGCTTAAATGCACCCATTGTGGTTTTTCTTATATCGGACAGACCGGACGTAGCTTTTTGACCAGATACCTTGAACACTACAACGCTTCGAAACATAAAAAGTATTCCGCCATGAGCACCCATATGGAAGAAACTGGCCACAGTTTTACGACAATTGAAAAAGACCTTCAAATCTTGAAATACGTCAATAAAAGTAAACTTATGACAGAGTTTGAGAACATTTATATATTCTTAGACCAGTATTTTAATAGAAATCAAAATTTAAATGATACTTCAGAAATTAAAAGTCCAATAATCGAAAAAATTCCACAACTACTTTCTCTTTTCAATATAAATAATAATAACTTTATGAGAATTTTTAATTATACAACCGCTAATAATATTTCCTCTGTAACAACAGCTACTGCTCTACCGCCCCTTCATGCAACACCCCCTCCACGAACATTCGACCCGCCCAAAGAATCGGTTGCCCCTCCGCCTCACATGACTCACTCCCCGCCTCTACATATACATATAACACTAGAAGCAGCAATAAAGCTACTCGCCAGTTTACTTCACGCAGCTAACACTAGCGGACACCTCACACTAGTCCCAAGGGTAAGCCTCCTCTTTCAATTTTTTCTTTTCTCCTTCTTCATTTTCCGTTATAACATAATTTTATTTTCCTCCCTTTTCTTTCATTCCAGATTTCAAACTCCAATTGTGCCATAATCTGCTTCATTCATCTACGGATTGCCTGAACTCTCCCTTATTCAAGATCACAGTTACTCCTTAATGAGTTCATCATTGATGTTCTACATTGTATATGTTTTTAATTTTATGCTAGCGCGTGAATGTGGACTAGTTCAACTTGTATTTCCTTCTGGCATTGTGATTCTCTCTCCTACAGAATTTGCAATTACCGGTGATCACGTCATATCATCCTTCGTTACGGCGTCATGCGCCTTTTGACTGGTTCTATTTGACTCGTACTGTTCAATTTACTCTAATTCAACTTTTGTTTTCGCACAATTGTAAGAACTCCAACGTCAATAATTAATCCACGCTTCACACATTGACGTATATTTTAATTGTCTACAATATCTATTTTTGTTTTTTACTTTAACAACCCCATGATTGTTTTTAACTCCACAGACTGCCATCGTTCAATGTATTTCACCATAAATTCTTACTGTAAATCTGTACATACTGTTACTAATTAAGCCTAATGTTATCATATTACTTTTTATTACGACATTGTTATTCTTTTAACAATTTTAATCACTTAAGTTCAGGGCCCTGACCTTAGTCTTTGTACTATTGGCTGATGATGTTCGCAATGCCGAACGAAACATGTTCCGTTATTTAAGCCATTTTTTAAGACACCTCATGATTATTTTATAATTCAATGAGTGTATTATATTGTATTGAGTAGGTGGTTGTTAATACAAGAATTTTATAATTTTAATATTTTAACACGCCAATATTGTCAATGCCGATGAAACTACATTGTTCGTTTTTTTTTTTTTTTTAATGCTGAGGCCAAATGCACACGGAAGCGAGAGACTTCCTTCCCCTGTCATAGGAAAGTTCTAAAAGCCACGATGTTGAAGGACGTCTGGCACTTTCCATGCCAGTACAAGGCATCTAAAAATGCAGACAGTACAGTAGGCCTAATCCAAAAAATAAAGCATTTGCACAGGGGAGCCAGCATAATTTTTCCTCGTCTTTGAATCATGTTTTCTTCCTTTCGTTGCGTGAGCTTATGTTTGTCATTGTTTTATACAAGAGCATTATCTGAATAATGTAAATGCACCTTGTTGGATAAATTTCTGAAATAGTGTTTGCCATGGCATTTGAAAAGTTTAAACTGAGAATCAAGGTGATTGCATACATTAATGGGTGTTAGAAATGCCATGGCAGGAAATCGTACAAGTATAGTCACTGTACTGTTGTTCTAATGTGGACGGAAGCTGTATTTGACGGAAGCGAGAGACTTTCTCCCCTCGTCATAGGAAAGTTCGATAAGCCGCGATGTTTTAAGGACATCGGGTACATTCCGTGCATGCACAAGGGATCGAAAATGCATACAGTACAGTAATCCAATTAATAAAGCACTTGCACAGGGGAGCCAGTATAGATATCTCCTCGTCTTTGAATCGTTTTCTTTCTTTTGATTTAATTGCGTGAGGTTATGTTTGCCGGCGAGTTATCGAAGTGCATTATTTGAATACTGTAAATGCACCTTGTTGTATACATTTGGAAATAGTTTTTTCCATGATATTTGAGATCTTTAAACTGTGAATCAAGGTTAACTGCATGCAGTAACGGGTCTTAGAATATATTGTTAGGCCGCTAGGGTTAGAATTTCCGAAGTACATGTTGGCGGTTAATTCAAAATCACGTAATTCGAAGTCCGATTTTTGCGTCCCAATGACTTCAAATTAACGAGGTTTCACTGTACTCATGTTATAGAGATGGTGTAGTATATAATATTACAGTATTTCGCAGCCCTCTAAGTGTAGGGTTAGTTATAGACACAGAGAGAGATTTAATCTGAGCCGCATCATCACATAACTTTATAATTAATGCAATTTAGTTTCAAGCCTTACTGTGAATTGTCTTCCTGCTCCGTCTCTCTGACGCCATATTATGCGTATATTAGATCTAGCTCGCTATGGCCTATAATTAACTAACTACGAACATTATGGTAATATCCATTGAAACGTTTGTTATGCCCGATTAACTAAAAGGCTCCACTCATAGCATGCTTGGTGCTATATACTTCCTCCAGCACTACAAGCTGTATACATCAACCATTAATAAACCACCCAGTGATGAACAACTAGCCCAGAATTATACACATGATGTAACACCGTAAGTAACCACTGCTGAGATTGAAAATGCGCTTAAACAACTAAGGAATTAAAAAAATCCACTGTGGAGGATAAAATAACGAATGAAATGCTGAAATTAGGTGGAAGAGATCTGCTAGAAGCCATGAGAATACTCCTCAACAAGTGTATTAACTCTGGAAGAATACTAGAAAATTGGAAAAATGCTGAAGTGATACTACTGTTCAAGAAAGGTGGCAAGGAAAATTTAGAGAACTATAGTCCTGTGAGATTGTTATCACACCTTTACAAACGCCTGACTAAAACTGTAACCAACCGCCTCACAAGAGAACTCGATTTTAATCAACCTAATGAGCAAGCAGAATTTCGTAAACTATTGAACACATCAAGACTATGTTATAGACAAGAAAGTTTCCACCTTTTCAATACAAATTTATTTATGTAAAATTCAATCTACAGTACCGGTTTCGACCTTTTTACACAACGGTCATCCTCAGCTGTACACTATTACCTTCACATAAGTTTTTTTGAATAGCCTTGTCCATTATAAAATCATGATATAGAGTACGTCTTATGTTCTAATAGGGCATACTGATAAATCAAGACATCAAGATTCTTCTTCTTCTTCTTCTTCTTCTTCTTCTTCTTCTTCTTCTTCTTCTTCAGAAAACCACTGAGTACATCATCAATATTCATCTGGCCTTCAATGATTATAAAAAAGCTTTTGACTCAGTGCAGATTTGGGCAATCATGAAGGCACTTCAAAATGCCATGATAAACTCAAGGTATATAAAGCTCCTGGAACAATGGTAGTCAGAGAGGACAAAGACTCCATCACCAAAAGGAGCTCGACAATGTGACACAGAGATGAGATATCTATTAGGTTAACCTATTCAATACTAATTACGTGTTAATGTTACTAATAACTTTTATTTAACATGGGATCGGTTTCGACATTTAAAATGTCATCATCAGCCATAAAAAAAAATCACAAATATATAAGCAATGACATAATAATCACAAACTATTGTGGATAGACATTGAAATATTAAAAATCTTTAACCGTCCATTCACACCATGTGTTAAGATAAATCGCCATAACAGAAGAGCAACAGCATAATAATTAAATCTGGCGCAGTGACTCATTGAAGTATGCATATAGTCTCTCACTATTCTGTGATCTCAGTTCAATACGGAAACATCAATGAAGCTCATATCTTTGAAAGGTGACACAATCTCTCCAAAGCTGCTTACCCTTGCCTTGGAAGATATATTTAAAACCCTTCACTGGGATAATAAAGGAATAAAAATCAACGGGTTATATTTGAACCACCTGCGTTTTGCCAATGACATTATGCTCATAAATGAAAATTTACATGAGCTAGAAAGCATGATCCAAGCATTAAAAACTGCCTCTGCTAAGATTGGTTTGGAAATGAACATTAGTAAAACGAAAATACTAAGCCCTGACAGTCAACCACTTAAAAATGGGAAACCAATATATAGAAGCTGTCAGTGAGTACATCTATCTTGGACACCAGATAAAACTTGGAAAAGACAACCAACATACAGAAATTCCTTGCAGAATAGGTATGAGTTGGATAGCATTCCGAAAACTAAGATTCATCCTGACCAACAAGGATGTTCCAATTAACCTGAAGACCAAGGTTTATAATATGTGTGTGCTGCCAGTTACTACTTACGGTCTGGAAAGTGCTTGCAAGCTTCAGCGAACACAACGAGCCATGTAGCAACAGATGCTAGGGATCAGCCTTAGGAATAAGATCCATTCACAGGACATCAAGAGAAGAACAAATGTAACAGACATCCGAGAGAGTAGCAAGATTAAATTGGCAATGGTAGGACACAGAGCTCGACAAGACTACAAAAGGTGGACCCCTAGGATTGTTCGCTGGAGACCATGGGAACAAGAGAGGCATTGGAAGACCCCAGAAGAGACAGCTCGATGACACAAAGCTGTTGGCCGGAACACGCTGGTTCCAAGTGGCTCAAGACTGAAGACGATGGAAGCATATGGAAGAGGCCTATATTCAGCATGGAATTGAAATAGGCTAGAAAAGAAGAAGAAAGCACAGGATAGCCAGTCCTCCCACAGAAGGGTTAATAATATGCTTTTGTGTAATATTTCCTTCCTTTTCCAGAGCATTTTTATATATGCAAGTTGTTCCCCACGATTTACTCACCTCCGGGCGGGGGTGATTACTTCAGTATTCCTTGCGTTCCTTGAAAATTATTATTGTAAATTATATAAATAATTCCCCTGAAAGCTCACTGATGGGGGATAAAACGAGTTTTGGAAAAGACCGCTTCAAATTATACAGGAATTATCACCGAGTACATCATCATCCGCCCCTGTGAACCATGTGACCTTGCCGCGGTGGGGAGGCTTGCGTGTCCCAATGAAGCAGACAGCCGAGCTGCAGGTGCAACCATATTGGATGGGTATCTGTTGAGAGACCAGACTAAGGAATGGTTCATCGAAAGGAGGGTGGCAGCCTTTCGGTAGTTACAGGGGCGGCAGTCTAAATGATTGACAGGTACGGCCTTGTAATAATACTCAACACGGCTTAGCTGTGTTGATACTGCTACACGGCTGAAAGCAACGGGAAACTACAGCCGTAACTAACTCCCGAGGACATGCAGCTCTCTCTCTGTATGAATGATGTACTGATGATGTCTTCCTCCCGGGTAAAATATTCGGATTTCCGGGTGGGGACTACACGAGAGGGGGCGATCATCAGGAAGATGGATACTGACATTCTGCGAGTCGGAGCGTGGAATGTTAGAAGTTTGAATCGTTGTGGTAGATTAGAGAATCTGAAAAGGGAGATGGATAGACTAAAGTTAGATGTAGTTGGTATAAGTGAAGTATGTTGGCAGGAAGAACAGGACTCTTGGTCAGGCAGACTACCGAATTATCAACACAAAATCAAACAGGGGAAATGCAGCAGTTGGTTTCATAATGAATAAGAAAATAGCGCAGCGGGTAAGCTACTACGACCAGCATAGTGAAATAATTATTGTCGTCAAGATAGACACCAAACCAATGCCCACAACAATAGTGCAGGTCTAGATGCCCACTAGTTCAGGGATGACAAGGAAATCGAAAGAATATATGAAGAGAGCGAAGATTTAATACAATATGTAAAAGATGACAAGAATCTAATTGTGATGGGAGATTGGAATGCAGTGGTAGGCCAAGGAAGAGAAGGTAATACAGTAGGAGAATTCGGATTGGGACAAAGGAACGATATGAGTATAATTTAGTCCTTGCCAATACTTGGTTCAAACACCACAAACGACGGTTGTATACATGGATGAGACCTGGAGACACTGGAAGGTATTAAATGGACTTCACTATGATTAGGCAGAGATTCAGAAACCAGGTGTTGGATTGCAAAACTTTCCCAGGAGCAGACGTGGACTCTGATCACAACTTGCTGGTCATGAAATGCCATCTGAAGTTGAAGGAAAGAATGCAAAAGGATGGGGTCTAGACAAGTTGAAAGAAAAGAGTGTGAGGGATTCTTTCAAGGAGCATGTTGCACAAGGGCTAAATGAAAAGGCTGAAGGAAACACAATAGAGGAAGAGTGGATAGTCATGAAAAATGAAGTCAGCAGGGCTGCTGAAGAAATGTTAGGAAGGAAGAAAAGATCAACTAAGAATCAGTGGATAACTCAGTAGATACTAGATCTGATTGATGAACGATGAAAATACAAGAATGCTAGAAATGAAGAGGGCAGAAAATAATACCGGTGATTAAAGAATGAAGTGGATAGAAAGTGCAAGGTAGCTAAGGAAGAATGGCTGAAGGAGAAGTGCAAGGATGTTGAAAGTTGTATGATCCTAGGAAAGGTAGATACTGCATACAGGAAAATCAAGGAAACCTTTGGAGAAAGGACATCTAGGTGTATGAATATTGAGAGCTCAGATGGAAAGCCACTTCTAGGGAAAGAAGACAAAGCAGAAGATGGCAGGAACATATCCAACAGTTGTTTCAAGGTAAAGATGTAGATGATTTGGTTCTGGAACAAGAAGAGGCTGTTGATACTGATGAAATGGGAGACCCAATTTTGAGGGTCAGAGTTTGACAGAGCTGTGAGAGACCTAAATAGGAACAAGGCACCTGGAATTGATGACATTCCCTCTGAATTACTGACTGCCTTAGGAGAAACCAGCACGGCAATGTTATTCCATTTAGTGTGTAAGATGTGCGAGACAGGAGAAGTCCCATCCGATTTTCGGAAGAATGTTGTTATACCTATTCCCAAGAAAGCCGGTGCTGACAAGTGTGAAAACTACAGCACCATTAGTTTAATATGTCATGCCTGCAAAATTTTAACACGTATTATTTACAGAAGAATGGAAAAACAAGTTGAATTGAGTTGGGAGAAGATCAATATGGCTTCAGAAGAAATGTAGGAACACGTGAAGCAATCCAAACTTTACGTCTGATCTTAGAGGATCGAATCAAGAAGGACAAGCCCACGTACATGGCATTCGTAGATCTAGAAAAAGCATTAGATAATGTTGATTGGACCAAGCTATTTAAGATTCTGTAGATGATTGGGATAAGATACCGAGAACGAAGAATTATCTACAATCTGTATAAAAATCAGTCTGCAGTGATAAGAATCGAGGGCTTTGGAAAAGAAGCAGCAATCCAGAAAGGAGTGAGGCAAGGCTGGAGTTTGTCCCCCCTCCTTTTCAATGTTTACATAGAACAGGCAGTAAAGGAAATCAAAAAGGAATTTCGAAAGTGAATCACAATCCAAGGAGAGGAAATCATAAAGGTTGAGATTTGCCAATGATATTGTTATTTTATCTGAGACTGCAGAAGATCTAGAGAAGCTGCTGAATGGTAAGGACGAAGTCTTGGGTAAGGAGTATAAGATGAAAATAAATAAGTCCGAAGCAAAAGTAATGGAGTGCAGTCGAACGAAGGCAGGTGATTTAGGAAATATTAGATTAGGAAATGAATATTGTTACTTGGGTAGTAAAATAACCAACGATGGCAGAAGTAAGGAGGATATAAAATGCAGACTAGCACAAGCAAGGATGATCTTTCTTAAGAAAAAAAATTTGCTCTCTTCAAACCCTGACATAAGAATTAGAAAGATGTTTTTGAAGACTTTTGTGTGGAGTGTGGCATTGTATGGAAGTGAAACAAGGACGATAACTAGCTCAGAAAGAAAGAGAATAGAAGCTTTTGAAATGTGGTATTACAGAAGAATGTTTTAGGTGAGATGGATAGATCGAATCACGAATGAAGAGATACTGAATCGAATTGGGGAGAGATCGATTTGGCTAAATTTGACGAGAAGAAGAGATAGAATGATAGGACACATCTTAAGACATCCAGGACTTCTTCAGTTGGTTTTTAATGGATGTGTAGGTGGTAAGAACGGTAGGGGTTGACCAAGGTATGAATATGACAAGCAGATTAGAGCAGATGTAGGATGCAATAGTTACATATGAATGGAAAGGTTAGCACAGGATAGGTTGGCATGGAGTGCTGCATCAAACCAGTCTATGGACTGATGACTCAAACAACACAACATCATACAGCAATGCGATGCACAATACTCATACACAGATCAAGATTTTCTCACCTGATACTCCAAAGTTTGCTTGTGCTGGTCGGTTAGTCCTGAATGGATTGGCGCTGTGTGTAACTGAAGGGTTGGAGTTGCTAGGTGTACCACTGGAACTGGAAACTGGTACCCAAGGATTAACACTGTTTCCTACAAAATAAGAGGAGTGGTTACAGGTCTTCATTGTAGCAAAATGATAAAACAGAAGCAACAAAATGTGTTTTTGAAATTTTTTTAACTTATTGTTTAATAATGTGATACTCATTTTAACTCAGTCCATTTAACCACTTAACCCTTTCAGACCGAGTACGCACAATTGTGCGGGTTCGTATTTTAGTTATCCCTGACCGTATTTGATGTTTTTTCGGCGCTACACCGGACTGCAGTGATTGTGCAGGACACGTGGCGTCTATTCCAATTGATTTTAGTATGCGCTTGACCGCCAGGGCGAAGGAAGAAGTGTTTAAAAAGCACAGTTGATCGGCGAGATGGCAGGAAGCAGTAGTGCCGAAAGTAAGTATTTATTTACTGCGTTTATATTAATCTAGAAGCTTTACTGAATACCGGAATATATTGAAGGAAGTGTGTAAATTGGTTAGTGAACGTAAATTTTGAAGCTACACCATCGTACGTGATACAACGAGGTTTTGAATTTTAATACGCACAATTGTGTGGGTCCTGTTTTTCGGATATTAGTTTTTATTTTGTAAAATAAACTATTAATATGTGTATTGAGGAGCATTTTAGTCAGTTCTTGACGTACAAACAACAATTCACACCTCCAGTTTTCTTTCAGGTCTGAAAGGGTTATTATGACCATACTGGTCCCATGCTTTGTTTCATATGTCTGGTCTAGAGAAGACATGTACTTGATCTGTGAACAGTGATACTAATTCTCTTTGTGTATTGGATTTTTGGCAACACTAAGTTGAACCCAGAACTTCAAGTTCCTATCAGTTATCTTAATAACCATTATGCAGTGATTCAAGATTTATTTAATCTGTAACTTAGTGTTGTAAGAAGCGATTTTTCCTCATGTTAATTCATTCACAATTTTTGGCCAGATTTTCATTTGTATTGTGCATTGCTTTGTCAATGTCTGTTTTTCTTAGTTTAATGGCTGAAGATGACACAGAAAAAACACTGAAACTAGTTCCATTTATTAATTAAAACATTGTAATTTAAATATTATAGCATTATTTTGTAGTGAATAGGTGGACCTATTAGTTTGCTCCTTTTCTATTCTCAGTTCCATATGGATACACAATGAAGTTCTTAAATTTGAATATAGAATTAATCTTAAGTAACGCCATTTAAAGTTACAACATGTTGTAACATAAGTTTGTGCAACTGTGTATCAGTTTATTGAATAGATGGAACCTCTTAACTCTCTTTTTAACACTGAGTAACACCATCGCTCAAGAGAAAGAGTAGTTCAGAATTTAAGTAACAAAACGTAGTGGCCAGAGACTTTTTAGGCAATCACTTATTTCAATTTGTATTCATATGATACATTTTGTATACAGTGCTCAAGACTGCAGAGAGGAATGTTATTGTAACAGGTGATATGAACTTGCCAAATGTTAACTGGGAGGGTAATGTGACTGACAGAAAGCATGACCAACAAATTGTAAGTAAGTTGATCCAAGAAGGACAGTTGAATCAGAAAGTAATGGAACAACTAGAGGGGAAAAAATATTCTAGACCTGGTGCTGATAAAATCAGATGAGCTCTACAAGGAAACTAAAGTGAAAGATGGTGTAAGTGATCATGAAGCTGTAAAACTAGGGCTATTAGGCAATGCCATATGGCTGATTAAGAGGGGGATTGGGAAATGTATACAAAAGCTATTATGACCAATGGAAAATGGTAAATAAAAATGTAAACAGCCTGATGGCCAAGCAGGCATAAATTTTTGAAAATGAAACAAAGTCTCTCATAGTGCATTGGCACTGCCGGTGGCTCCAAGTAGCCTACGCAGTGGCCTCCATAGTATGCACTAGCCATGCGTCTTCGTAGGTGTGCTATTTACCAACTGATGAGCCCAACTTAGCACACTGGGGCGAAACGCTGGCAACCAGGACTGAGTTAGTTGGAATATTTATAATGTCCAATAACGGACCAAGTATATTGATATCATAAATTTACTCATTCAGGACCAATATTTCAGATTCCCTATGGGAATCAACATCTATATCATGAGGTATGTTTCGAGCAGTCAGTGGAGAGCTGGCGTGGAATGACATAAGTAGAAGAATAAGCCTGAGTGGAGCTTTTAAAAGTAGGAAATATCATAATATGAAGATAAAGTTGGAATTCAAGAGGACAGATTGGGGCAAATATTCATTTATAGGACGAGGAGTACGGTACTGGAATAAATTATCATGGCAAATGTTTGATAAATTTCCAAGTTCATTGAAAATATTTAAGAAAAACCTAGGTAAACAATTGATAGTGAATCTGCCACCTGGGCAACAGCCCTAAATGCACATCGTTGATGATTGACCAATTGATTGATTGATTGCAAAACAGAGCTTTCAAATAATTTAATAATAGAGTTTTAAAACAGTTAAAAATGTTATTACTAATGGAGTTTAGAACACTAATGCCAATCGATTACTTCCAGAAATCAATTGTAATCGAGATAATTTTTCGCCTTGCAATACATTTTTATTATCGTTTCCCGATACCTATGACAAACATAGAATGTGACTACACTAAGTAGGGTATGTTTCATCTCTTGTTTGAGACATCTTAAGGTATCATAACAGTATATACATATATATTTAAGAAAGGTCAATGCGAGTTCAAAATCAATCTAGAAACATTTTAGAAGTTTTTAAAAACATTGTGGCACTATTTTTATTTGATATTAGAGTCGTCTTCTTAAATTAGACACTATCTTCCTACTGTTATATTATGATGGCATTTTAATCTTAATTTATTTAAAATCTTCATTGAACTGTCTGCTAGTGTTTGATGTTAAAAGTAAAAGGAATTCTTAGCTGGGGAAACTCCTCTCGACCGCAACCGACGAATGCTACGGATGTATTGTCTGTTAGCCAATGTGATGGTTTAAAAAAAATGATTTGTTTGTGGCGTTGACCTCTGTAGATCTTTTGCCACTACTTTCACCATGTGAGAGAAACGTGTGTGTAAGTGGAACTGCGGAAGTGCAGAGTGTTGAATGTGAGGAAAGGAACGTTAAGGACGACACAAACATCCAGTCCCCAGGCCAGGGATATTAATAATTTACAATTAAAAACCCCTGACCCGGCCGGGAATCAAACTTGGGGCCGCCGAGTGACAGGCAGACGCATTGCCCCCTACACCACGGGGCTGGACAATGTGATGTTAATTTTGTATTTGGGATTCCAAGGGGAATTTTCTAAAAAATTCTTGAATCAACAGTTAGTTTCAAATTTTTACAAAATCAGGCCAGAAGAAACCATATTCCTTAAAATGGCAAAAGATAACACAAGAAAAGACCAATAACATTTAGATTTAAAATGAAATCAAATTGCTACACAGGAAAAAAAAAAAAAAAAAAAAAAAAAAATTAAATTTCAAATTATACAATGTCCATTTAAATGCTGCTTCCCTGATGGTCCCATTAGAATGCAATTAAGTCTGAAAATACACTAACATAAAAATACAGAATATATTAACTAACAAACAAGAAACCTTAGACAAGAAACTAAACAATCTTGAAACTTAAAACCACGATAAACTCTTAAAGAAAGATCAAATTTTAAATACAGTAGAACCTCAATTATTTGTTTTTGGAGGGTCAACGGGAAAAAACGTACAATACGAGAAAATGGAAATTCCGAGAGTGAATTAAAACCATCAACAATTTGACTAAACATCACAATAATGAAATATGTATACTTATAATGTTACTAACACTCTTAAACCGAACCAAACTACAGCCCTAAGGAGCCTTATGGACTACCAAGTGACCACTGCTCAGCCCGAAGGCTTACAGATTACGAGTTGATGCATGGTCAGTGTGACTAATCCTCTTGGCCATTATTTTTGGCTGTCTAGACTGCAGTCGATATCTCACTGTTAAATAGCTCCTCAATTAATGGTAATCACTTAGCCTGAGTGGACCTAGAACCAGCCCTCAGGTAAACATGCCTGACCTGACCAGAAATTAAACCCAGAGCCTCCATGTGAGAGGCAGGCAGCTAGACTGCAGGGCTAGCTTCAAACAATAATTACATGAGTTAAAAAGCCTGATACTTTACATTCAGTTTCCCATGAAAACTTCTTTCAAGTCTGTAACTTTGATCAGCCAGCTTAACGAAAAATATCTAATAAATAATCGCAAGCCAAACAACAATATTGATGATAAGTAGTTTTTAATTATCTAATCTATTAAAACAAATCACATCCGATGGAGAAGCATCCAACGTAATGGCAAAACCTCTTCTTATTTTGTCATCCATTGCAATTTGGTCACATGTATGGTGTTTATAGTAAGTCTTATACTGCATAAATTAGGCCTACATTGACTTTTGACTTTTAAAGGTTATCTTGAACTCAAAAATTTTGGTTTCGAATGTTCAAAAGTTCTCGAATGCATTATATTCAATTCTGCCTGCCACTAATCACAAGCAAATTGGTGAAAGAGAAAAAAAACACTTCAAAACGCCACAAACAAAGCGCATCGAGACATTCCCTGTAATAGGCAGTATAAATGGGAAATGATACAAACTTTTTAAATGCTATGTTATGCATCATAAACGACTGCGGTTTTTATAAGAACATTTTAACATAAAATTTGAACATAAAAATTCCTGACTTATATTAGGATCAAAACAGTAATAGGCAATCTCAAGACCTCCCATGGCTTTATATACTATGTAAGGTGCAACATCTGTTCTGGGCTTGTGAACATAACCGTATCTGATCATATTAAAGTACTAGATTCGTGTTAGGAAGGAGCAATTTCAGTTTGTGTCTGAAAGCCCAGTGACTATATAGCACCCTGAGAGAAGTGCCAAAAACATGTTTGGCAATGCAACTAAAAAAAATGCAAAAACATCTAACGTTTGGACATAATGTAGATGTTTTACAAGTACGAACATTTGATGAAACTCTGTATCTTCAAACAGAGCTGTTGAAATGCGCTCTTGTCTCCTTCCAGTTGTTGCAGCCACTCTCTACTTTATGATTTCTGAGGTTTCCCTAAATAATACCAACCGAATGCAATGCTAAGATGGTCCCTTACGAACGTTCACAGCAATGATGGGATACTAACACCAAGATCCATGGGTAAGTTATGTTGTAGCTGTCTTTTCGTGAGATACTGTTTCTTGAAAAACTATTGATCGAGGCTATAGCGTTGATGGGATTGAAACTTCTGGACGGTTGATTGTTCTTCAAGGAATGGATACTGCTTCTTCTTCTTCTTCTTCGTTTTGCCTCATGACTGAGGCATCGTGGCTATCATAATATTCAGCCCTCTAGCCGATGAACCATACTCCGCCATTCTTCCCTACCTAAAGCTTTCAATGTGGTTACTCTGAGAGAACACTGTAGGGGGCCGTTCACCATGTCAATCCATCACGTTGGTATTCGTCCTCGTCTGGTTCCCTGGACTTTGCCCTCAACAATCAGCTTTTGAAGACTACCACCTCGGCGCATTATATGTCCAAAGTTGCATACAATCCGCTGAGAGACCTTACACGATAGACGAACTTTTATCTGAAGTTGGTTCAGGATTGATGTGTTCGTGCGATGAGCTGTCCAAGGAATCCTTAACATTTTCCTCCAGCACCACATTTCAAAGCTTTGTATCTGTTCACGATCATGTTTGAGGATGGTCCACGTCTCTGCGCCATACAAGAAGACTGAGAAGACTAGAGATTCAACGAGCTTCTTTTTTGTCTTAATGGTGATGTTGTTATCTTTCCAGATCTTTCGCAGACGGATCATTGCTACCTTTGCTATTTCAATTCTTCGTTTTATTTCATCTTTGGAACCACCAGAATTGGATAGTAAGGAGCCTAGGTATACATACTGATGTACAACTTCACACCCTCCAATCTATTTGATATGTGGACTGTTGCTGTTCTTACGATCAACAATCATGACTTTGGTTTTCTGTCGATTTAGGCGTAATCCAATTTCTAGGCTTGCTTCCTCTACTCTCTTGATCAGCTCTGTCAACTCTTCAGATGATGCTATCATGGTGGTGTCATCAGCAAATCTCAAGTTGTTGATCTTGCATCCCCCACTTTGTCCCAGCCATCTAATGCAGTTCTCATTGCATATTCACCATCGATATTGAAAAGTAACGGTGACAGGATACATCCCTGGCAAACTCCAGCCCTTGTACGAAACTGCTGAGACTGTTTGTTTTGAATCTTCACAGTGGCTGTATTTTCCTTATACAAGGACTTGAGGAGATCAATCAAATGGAGTGGCAAACCCATGTCATCCAAAATTTTCCAAAGATGGTTCCATTTGACAGTATCGAAGGCCTTTTGGTAGTCAATAAAGCACAGATATACCGGAACATTGAATTCTCTAGCCTTTTCTATGATTTGTCTTAGGCTTAAGATCTGTTCTCAAGTACCTTTTCCTTTCATAAATCCAGTCTGGACTTCAGGAATTTGATACTCTAGAAATGCCTGGAGTCTCTTGTGCAGGATATGAAGCATAACTTTACTGGCATGTGAAATCAAAGCAATTAAGCGATAATTTCCACATTTTTTCCTCGATCCTTTCCTGTGGATTCGGAAAGAGATTGACTGTACCCATTCCTCGGGCCATCTTCTAGAATTCCATATTGCTTGGCAGATTTTCAACAGCATTTCAATTCCAGCATCATCTGTAGCTTTCAAGACTTCTGCACTTATTCCATCAGGTCCACACGCTTTTCCAGTTCTCAGCATTTTGAAAGCCATTTCTACTTCATCTCGGAGGATACTGCAGGACCACATAATTTGAACAAATAATCCAGGAGAAGTTGGTTTCCGGGAATGGGTGGTCGAGGTTCCACTGTACTAACAAAATTGAACAAACCTTCCATCCACCACTTATGAATGTAACCAATACAATCTTCTAACAAAAAAGAATTGCAGATACTTAACAAAGGCCCAAAACATAATAGGTTAAGTCCCAATCACAAAGAGAATACATCATTACCATTCCAGAAATAAAGCAGGTTTTTTGAAAAATTCTAAAAGAAAGACAAGACAAAATAAGATGTGACGAAGGAAAAATTTTCAAAAACCAAAAAAACAAACACATTCCATGTAGCAACCAAATATTTAACAACTTAAAGCAAAAATGTACTGATAACTTAATAATCACTACAGCAGACAAAGGTAATTTAACTGTTACCGGTACTACGCACAAAAAAGAATATCTAGAAAAAACTGAATAACTTTTTGGACAGTACCTTTAGTAAGATTAATGAAGACTCTACAAACACAATACAGAAAAAACTCAGATACTAAAAAATATAAGTTTCATCTTAAATGACAGCAAAACATCTAAGCCAATTAGCAAGAATCCCAGAATACTGCTAACAAGAACTCAGCCTAAGATACACAAAGATGAAAATCCCATAATGCCAATAATTAATTTCAAAAATAGTCCACATGAACATAATTCATTCACAATTTTTTATAGAAATACTATACTTTTAAAAGTACTACATCAATAAAAAAAAAAAAACCTCAACAGAATTCTATAATGCCACTCAAAATATCACACTACAACCATCATATACCATAAATTCATTTCATATCATGAACATCCCCTCCCTGCGAACCATGTGACCTTGCCGCGGTTGGGAGGCTTGCGTGTCCCAATTAAGCAGATAGCCGAACCGCAGGTGCAACCACATTGGATGGGTTTCTGTTGATAGACCAGACAAACAAATGGTTCATCGAAAGGGGGGTAGCAGCCTTTCGGAAGTTGCAAGGACGGCAGTCTGGACAATTGACTGATGTGGCCTTGTAATAACACTCAACATGGCTTAGCTGTGTTGATACTGCTACACGGCTGAAAGCAACAGGAAACTACAGCCGTAACTAACTCCTGAGGCCATGCAGCTCTCTCTGTATGAATGATGTACTGATGATGGCTTCCTCCCGGGTAAAATAATCTGGAGGTAAACTAGTCCCCATTCGGATATCCGGGTGGGGACTACACGAGAGGGGGCGAACATCAGGAAGATGTATACTAACACTCTGCGAGTCGGAGCGGGGAATGTTAGAAGACTGAATCGTTGTGGTAGATTAGAGAATCTGAAAAGGGAGATGGACAGATTAAAGTTAGATGTAGTTGGTATAAGTGAAGTACGTTGGCAAAAGAACATGATGTTTTGTTAGGCAACTACCGAATTCTCAACACAAAATCAAACAGAGGAAATGCAGGAGTTGGTTTATTAATGAATAAGAAAATAGGGCAGCAGGTAAGCTACTGCGACCAGCATAGTGAAAGAATTATTGTCGTCAAGATAGACACCAAACCAATGCCCACCACAATAGTGAGTGCAGGTCTATATGAATACTAGTTCAGCGGATGATGAGGAAATCAAAAGAATATATGAAGAGATAGAAGATTTAACACAATAATATGTAAAAGGTGATGAGAATCTAATTGTGTTGGGAGACTGGAATGCAGTGGTAGGCCAAGGAAGAGAAGGTAATACAGTAGGAGAATTCGGATTGGGACAAAGGAACGAAATAGGAAGTCAGCTGGTTGAATTCTGCACCGATCATAATTTAGTCCTTGTCAATACTTGGTTCAAACACCACAAACAACAGCTTAATACGTGGAAGAGACCTGGAGACACTGGAAGGTATCAAATAGACTTCATTATGATTAGGCAGAGATTCAGAAACCAGGTGTTGGATTGCAAAACTTTCCCAGGAGCAGACGTGGATTCTGATAACAACTTGTTGGTCATGAAATGCCATCTGAAGCTGAAGAAATTGAAGAAAGGGAAGAATGCAAAATGATGGGATCTAGACAAGTTGAAAGAAAAGTGTGAGGGATTGTGACGAAAAAGGTTACCTGCTGGTCGGCTGGAAGAAAGCGCGAGAACGCTGGCAGAGCTATTTTGAGAAACTTTCAACTGAAGAATTTCCCCACCCACCAATCCCAACCACCCCTGCTATTGAAAGCCCAGCGCAGAAAATTGACGTCACAGAAGTTCAGGCTGTTCTGAAGGAGATGAAACGAGTGAAAGCCACCGGCCCCGATGATCTTCTAGCAGAGTTCTGGTGCTCTGAACGATGTGATGCGGCAATATAGCTAACACAGCTTTTCAATCAGATCATCAAAGAAGGTCAAATACCATCAGATTGACGACGGAGCATTACCGTACTGAGCCATATCCTGCCGGCCCATAAGAGATACTCGGATTATTATTTGACATATGTAAATTTTATTGATATGAATTGCAGTCATATATGGTAAAGTAAGGAATCGCAGGATAGCCGAGACCGGAAGTCTATGGAGCCATCAAGTCGCGGGATATTGCCCAATACTTCCTCGGGACCGTGAGAATGGCTTAGTGTTACTAGGAGTTGGCACATCACGGAACGTGTACAAAGTGCTGACCAAGCAAAATATTCAGCCAATGAGAACGTGAGGATATGGCAAATATGGAGTCTACATCGTGCAAAGTTATAATCCCAGGTTGACCAATGTGTACAGTTGCTTGAGATAAATTCTGTTATTTGGCGGATTTCCACAGGTCTATAAGTGAAATATAATCAGGAATACGGTATAAGAATTATAGGAAGAGATTTGATATAATCTGAACTGTGTTTTATTGATATGTTATAATTGATATTGTGTCATTATAAATGGCAAGCATTCTGATTGGTGGTTTCTCTAGACAAGCGGGAATCCCATAGTTGCAACGGCGTTACCTACACTTCCTTAGCACCCCAAGGTCTGGAGAGCGTCACTCAGGTCGCGCAGTTTGGACAGTGTAGAAGTGTAACTCTGATTGTGGATACTGACGTGAGGTGGACGTTGTTCGATGTGCTCCGAGAATTGTATTTAAAAGTTGCCACATGAATATATCATTAACAGAGTATGGTTAATAAGACCAATAAACTATGTTTCAGTCGTGCAGTGGAATAAAGTAACTGATGCAGAGTTAATTGCAGATTATATTATCGCAAAGTTCACTACCAATATATAGACGGTGATAATTAGCCGCAGTGTAGAAAGTGCAGGAGAGACGTTCCATTGTCTCATATTTTCGTGTCGGTCACGTTTCGCGAGGAACTCTCGATTACATAAAATCAGCTTCATGGTCCGTATCGCACTTCAATAGATTCACAATTAAGTATTTAATTTATTTTCCACCTAGTCGATACAATGATTGCTTAAGGCAATTTTTAATGGTCAAAAGTGGTACATGTTTTGTATATTATCAACATCTTCAGCCACATAACACTGTTTAGATGAAAAATATATAAAATTGACAAAATAATGCTTTAGAGGAACATTAAGGACACTTCCTCTAAAGCATTACTTTGTCAATTTTATATATTTTTCATCTAAACAGTGTTATGTGGCTGAAGATGTTGATAATATACGAAACATGTACCACTTTTGACCATTAAAAATTGCCTTAAGCAATCATTGTATCGACTAGGTGGAAAATAAATTAAATACTTAATTGTGAAGGAACTCTCGATTCGTACTGCGTGCCGCTCTCAAAAACTGTGTACATAAACCCTCAAGTGTAAAATTTACCGTGTATTTATGTGTCAGTGTGTTTGGCTGAGTTTGTAGCCACAAAAAGGGTTGTTCGGCACGTGCAGAATTGAGTGGTGAAGAGGGGTATAGTGTGCATTGGTATCACCCAAATATCACTATAAAATTTGTCACAAATGGAACATAATAATTGCTTTTACACATATCAAGTGAAAAATCCCTGGCAAATTAAGAAATTTGATTTTTGGAGAATATTATGTATACGTACTTTACCACTTTACAAGTACATTTGGTGTTGCGCTCACAGTGACACACGTATGTCTTTTGTCTTACACTTTCAACGATTTTGTGTGCGATATCTGTGTTCACTGAAGTTCTTTGCTTTCGTTTCATTGCTTCACTTGTCAAACATCATCCTTTCATGAATTGTATCACGATATGCAATATTTTAATAGGCGACAAAATGGTATGGCCAATGTACATAAGAAAAATTCAGTGAACTAGTGATTTATTGGTTCGTTCGAACAGAAATAAAAATATTTATTGGTCCAGGGATCATGCTATTTTTCTTGTTGACCTCCATTTTGCTGTTTGAACTAGCCGCTCTAGTCATATGGACAAAGATAATAAGAATCTACCGACACAGCATTCCCATTCCACGGTGCTAGCCCTGGACCTGAAGAAAGTAACAAAAGACGGCACCAACAGCGGAGTACGACATAAACCAGTCCTGTCTACAAGCCTTAAGTATGTTTTCATATTTCTCAAATAACGACGGTATTTCTTAATTTGCCAGGGATTTTTCACTTGATATGTGTAAAAGCAATTATTATGTTGCATTTGTGACAAATTTTATAGTGATATTTGGGTGATACCAATGCGCATCGTACCCGGTGAAGAGATATTCATCCAAAACCTTCTGTGTTGCAGTGTTCAATAACTTTCAGCAAGAAGATAGCTTCGCCTATGGAAGAAGGAAGCGTATTTCTACGTGTTGAAGCAGTGATTAACATGGAGTAGACACCCAGCAAGGCAGAGTTGTGAGCTGCTGCCATGTATCCAGAGAGTCGTCCAAGATAAGGCGCATGTGTTAATTATAGAATGTTATATGGGTTATGTTAAAATACTAGTGCAGTTTAGAATAGGGATTTTATTTAACGTAAAGTAAGCCTGATGGCATGTGTTTGTTTCACTTTAATATTGTTGTATATACGGATAAAAGAGAAATACATGTTCTCCTTATTTTTATTTATGACTAGATAGTTCGGATAATGAGGGATTTGTTAGGATTATTTTGTTGTTCATTCATGCATGATAATTCAGTTTAGTTTTATTCCGATCATTCCTTGTAGATTAGTGCTAGGAGGATTAGACTGACAAGTTCATCCAATTTTCAAAATTAAACACTTGCTACGTTATTTTATTTTGGTCATTTAGAGAGACAGTAACAGTTAATTGCATGACGCATGGTATTTCAGAAGCTGTACGTCAGGAGCTGCATAACAACGTTGAAAGAATAGGGTCTTCGAATTTAGGTTGGAATCTGTTTTTGCCCAATGATTTGCACAGGAAACGAACCGGGTCTCATAATGTAAAAGGCTGATGTGATTTGTGAGAGATATGAGAAGTTATAATGCATGCGGAGTAATAAAGTGATTATGCAGGCCGAATGCATGCCTGATAAGTGAAAGAATAATGTGCAGTGGATATGTACCTGCTATTGTTTTCTGAGAGAACATTAGTTATCAGAATTGAAGGAATTGATTCCAGACCAATGAGTCTGATGTGTGTGAAATTGTCAAGCATGCTAGGAAGGAATACGATTGTACGTGAGTTTCCGTGTAGCCGACGAAAGATGATATCTCATTGCAAGCTGATATATTGACCGTGTTTCTTAGACGGCATGAATGAGATGGTATTCCCGTGTTACAATCTTGGCGGACAGAATCCAAGGCTTAGTACAGTGTTGAGTTCCAACAGTTCCTTTCAGCTCACAGCACACCAGGAAATACGTGACGGATGATCGCACTGTTGAGTGCGCAAATGCAGCAGAAGAAGGCAATGTTGCCCATTGTTTTCCACATGAATATTGATTGGATAATTATATGTTTTTCCCTTACAGGATGGTGTTTTATGATTTTTCATGTTGTTTGAATATGTTGTCTTGTTGTTTAATGGGGAACAGCCCGAGTGCTGAGTTATATTGATGGTCAATCTAGTTCTCACTAGATCTTTTGTGGTGAACCGCGATTCACGTAGAATCTGTGTAGTATGCAAGACTTTTCTCTTTATCCGATGTAAATAAATGTGTTATTTTGCTTATTTTGTTTATTGTAAATATAACGTAGGAAATGCCACTAGTATTTTTCATAATTCATATCATGTCCCATTGCGTCTTAGTTTTTCTTTTCATCGTAACTTTCCTTAAACTTATATTATAATTTTCCTTTAATGTTTAATCTTGCGACGACTCTAATTAAATTCGTAACTCGTATCAATGCGATATTTTCAAGTGTCACTCCATTTGAAATAAATACGTATCTGTATATGCGTACATATGTTGTCATATAACATGAAAAATGGACAATAAGAAGATTATTTCTGAAAGTATGCAAGTATTCAATGTTGTGCTTGATACTTCATTTCACTTTTGTTTATTTGAACAATTAATGTTGTTAATGTCCAGTTATTTCTTTAATTTTGAGATTTTGTAATGACATTTTATTATTTGATTTTCGAGTAGTATGATTCGGGGATATTTATGATAAACTCATCCTACCCCATATTATTGTTTCTCATTCGAGTTATACCTCCATTTTCCTATCATTTACTTATATTTAAGTGTAGAACTTTGACTTTTAGCCTGACCCAACAACGACCAACCCACTCTCTGCCCAACCCTGAGTTAGTCGGATGTTCATACAGGAATGGAGGCATTGTCCTAGAGGGTATTTACCCCTGGGTACGGTACAGTATCAATCTTCAAGAAGAAGGGAAGTTCTGCTGATGTTCTAATTATCGCCCGATCAGACTTCTGAGCCACGTGATGAAGATCTTCGAATGTATTCTCGACAAAAGGATTTGCCAGATAGCCAAACTTACAACGAACCAAGCTGGATTCGTGAAAAATTGTGGCACAACAGATGCAATCCACGCTGCACGGCTGTTAGTTGAGAAACACCATGAAAAACATAAGCCTCTTCATCTCGCTTTTCTGGATCTTGAGAAGGCCTTTGACCGGGGGCCACATGGACTAATCTGGCTAGTGCTGCGAGAACACAGCATTCCAGAGCACCTTGTTAAGTGGGTACAGATGCTCTACGTAGAACCAAGGAGTTATGTTCAAGCTGCCGCAGGAGTGTCCGACGATTTCCGCATCACTGTAGGAGTACATCAAGGCTCTGCCTTATCACCACTGCTGTTCATTCTTGTAATGGACACTGTTACATCAGACCTGCGCAAGCCAATACCATGGACACTTCTCTATGCTGATGATGTCATGTTGGCTGCTGAGAATAAGTCTGATCTCCAGCGCCAAACAGAAGAGTAGAACAACCGACTAGCGCAATACGGCCTGTGCCTCAACAAAAAGACAGAGTACAGGACATTCAATCCTCGAGAAGCTGGAACCATCCACGTTGATGGTGAAGATCTACCACGAGTAGAGAAATTTTAATATCTTGGCTCCACACTCTCTGACGATGGCAGACTTACTGATGAGGACAACAAACACACGATACACGCAGCCTGGCTGAAGTGGCGAATGACAAGGGGTGTCACCTGAGACCGTCGGATGAAGGACCACCTGAAATCTACGATCTACCGGACTGTTATCTGTCCCGTCGCTCTCTACGGCACTGAGTGTTGGCCTGCTACGAAGAAGGTAGAACGTCGACTAAGCGTCATGGAGACAAAGATGCTTAGGTGGACGGCTGGCATCACTAGACTGGATCATATTTCAAATGACAATATTAGGAAACGCTTTGGCGTTGCACCGATCCAGAAGAAAATGCAGGAAAACCGTATGCGCTGGTTTGGAGATGTGTTGCGTGCAGAAGACAATACACTGGCAAAGTCAGCGTATACATTGGAAGTCGCTGGAAAGAGGCCCAAGGGACGATCAAGACAGCGATGGATCGATACAGTGCACAACGACCTGAAAGCTGTAAGACTACATCCTGACATGGCCCGTGACCGAATTAAATGGAGACAACGAATCCACACAGTGGACCCTGCCACCAGGAGGGACAAACACTAAAGAATAAGAAGATCAAAGATAATGTAATATCAAAGAGATAGTGCTATGGCTTAGATATGTCGCTAACATTTTTGTCATATTAGATCAAGAAATTAATAATAGCTCCACAATTTTAAATCAGTTAAGTAACACAGACTCACATATAAAATTTACATAGGAAACTGAAAATCATTCAAAACAATATTCGAGGCCTAACAATAACAAGAAAATATGAATACTTATCACACAAAATCTACAGAAAACTGACCCAAACCCTAAATACTATTAAATAGGATTCATGCTATATAGAAACCCACAAAAAAGCTACATTTCAAAGTATGCAGAGCAACAATATCCTTTATCACAAGACGACCTACAAAAAGAAATTAACATTTATCCATAAAATCACAACCAACAATGGATATACGAAACATTACATTGATAGAATAATAAATAACATTTTTTAAAAAACCTTAAACATACCTAAAAAAAGAAACTAAGAAGAAGAAGAAGAAGAAATTTTACCACCTTCACGTTCAATAATTACAATATCTATCAGATTACTAATATTTATAGGAAATTTAAATTGTAAAATAGCATCCACACATGACATAGAAAGCCAATATCTACAACCACCAAGCATTACAAAAAACAATAGATGTTTGAATTCTGTAATATACAAACTGAAATGTTCCTAATGTGAAACAGCATACAATGGACAAACTGGAAGAAATTTTTTAGCATGGTAGGTATCAAGAACACAAAAAGCAGAAAAACATAACAGTACCCACATGAAAGATTTCAACACATCTTTACTAGAACAGAACATGACTTAATTGCTTTATATAGGCAAAAAAAAAGTATCTTAATAAACATATTAGAAAAAATTATATAGAAATGGACCAAAAGCAAAACCCTAATTTCAACTTATATGAAATAACAGAAAACATATCATTAGAAGAAACTCGAAAACCATAACACTTTTTTAACATGTTGCTTTACACGGCACCAACAGATAGGTCTTATGGTGACAATGGGATAGAAAAGGTCATGAAATTCCTTACCAATGAAGACAAAATTAAAGGAAGTAATCATGGCCTTAATTAAGGTACAGCCTGATGTGAAAATGGGAAACCACGCAAAACCACACTGCCAACAGTAGGGCTTGAACTTACTATCTCCTGAATGCAAGCTCACAGCACTCTAAAAATAGCTTCACAAGACAAAAAACTAAAGAAAACACCAAAGTAGATACGAACTCCCTACAAATCATAAAGCTCTCCCTGCTACAGTAATGCTCCTACCACAACCTCTGTTCCCCCTTTCCAGGCTTCAAATCAGTTAACTGCTTAGGTCAAGCAGTCAGCCACCAGCCACACGGGTGGCAACAAGATCTGAAGGGACCAGCGGGGAGGTCAGTATTTGGTATTTTAATATTCCCCACACAGTAATAGCATGGTTTCTTCACAGTAAAACTAAATCTTATCTTCTTTTCTTGACTCCTAAATACAAAATTAACATCATATTGGCCAACAGACAGTACATCCATAACACACCTCAGATGAAGTTGAAAGGCTAACATCAAACATCAGTAAGCAATTCAAAGAAGATTTTAAATACAGTGAAACCTTCTTAGTGCATTCCCCATTAACAAGTTTTCCCGCTTTGCACGTTGTAAATTCAAAGTCCTGATTCTCATCGTATTAAAGGTATATAAAAAATACCTCATCTATCGTGTCACGAATTTTTGCTATTACCGCTTAGTACAATCACATTTTTCCTAGCCGTGAAAATGTTATTTGTTATCCCTTGTGAAAGAAACATGATTTCCAATTTGGGTAAGAAAGCGCCTCACCACAGTTGCGTGATAACGGTAAAAGACCTTGAATTCCTGAACTTCACAGGATAACATGCATTTTCGGAAGCAAACTGTTAGACTTGCCAGTTAGTAGTAAGATTGCTGAATAACACTGAACCTGTTTGTGCTTGTATTTCGCATTCCATTCAGAAATTAGAAATTTATTTTGTACTGAATGGTACAGTGAAGGGTAGCCAATATTTGTTGCCTGATAGCCTACATCTGGATTAGGAACATAATTGTGTGAAGTTGACTAACGTGGTGCATACTTGTCTTGTTATACCCTAGTTATGGATTTGGAAAAAGTCATTAAATTCCTTGCCAATAACAACAAAATTAAAATCTATCAGAAATTGGACTGGCACCTGCCTCTTTAGGCACACAGATGTAGTGCAAATGTCGAAATTTGTACCTTCGCATCATTTGAGTTGGTCAAATTGAAGTTTGGTCGCATTAAAAATGGCGGCCAAAGTTGCAGTCCCACATGGTCGAGGGTAACCTCCAATTCATTGGCTAAGAGTGTGACCAGAAAATAATGTTTAATAACCCAATGGTCCAAAATAAAAGGCTTCTATTACCATTTGTTTTATAAAGAGTGTGATCTACAATAATACTTGATATTTTTATGGGAAGCAGAACCGGCCAACAGCTGGAAACTGCAGATGATGATGATGATGATGATGATGATTTTCATGGGGCCCCCTTGCAAATGTTCTCATTTTTGTTGTCTGGTGTTTTTCACACCTTTCAGTGCATTGTTATTTTATAATCCCTAGCGGAAAAAATGTTTGTGACAAGAATCAAAACTACCCTCATCTATTGGACATATGTATTTGTGTGTGGAGAAATTATCTACCATTATCGTCCATTGTTTGAATTGCCGTTAATTTATGTGACTGAACTATGCCTGTTTAAATATCTGATCTACTATTGTTACATCAATAGCTTCAGCTTTTCTGATTCGCTCAATAAGCAAGTTGATTTGCGTGCGCAGGCACGCTACTGCTTCGAACTGAGTGATGTGCTTCTCGCTGGCTGCAAGCCAGTCTGTTTGTAACTCAGCGCCATGATGGATGCATTTGGTAAAGCTGTTCTGTGCAAGACTCGATTGAGATTGCCTTAGTTGTAGTGTAATTATGTTTTAATGCATTTCCTATTTACCGTTTTTTAGTATTAGTGTGACTGGAATATCTGAGTGCATGTACTTCATTGCAAAATGACTTAACAACGTAAGCTATCAGATTATATTAAATTGGACACCCAAAGATGTAAGATAAGTATCTTCTTAATTGTTTCGAAACTATTCTACTGCCGGATCATTTGGAGAAGAAGAATGTGAATAACAAGCTATTATTGACATTAATAATGTGGGAAATTTCGGCAACGCTGCCAGAATCGTTTCAAGTCAACTTCACAACCGTAATTGGAATTACGTCTATCTTTAATGGACATGTCAGCCACCGTTTATTCATTCAATTAAACTGGAATTTGTTTTGCATCGGACATTTTAATGATATAATTTGTATCATCAAACTATTAAAAAGTCACACGATTTTTGTAAAATTCTATATCCAATTATAATTGATACCGGTAATGGAGTAATTCTGGAACTCGGTATATGCGCGGATGAGGGGCAAATTATTCCATTCGTTTTATTTAATTGAGATTATCGTTGTGATACTTTTTTTCCTGCTTCTTAAGGTTATTGTGATTATTATTATTATTATTATTATTATTATTATTATTATTATTATTAATTTTGGTTGGTGGATTTCCTTCTATTTTTCTTGGTTCATATTTGTGGTATCTATTGCACTGTTATCAATGTATTGGATGATGCTGTGTGCTAGTATAATTTTCATAATGGGATCATTCTTTAACTCCTTAATGGGATGGTTTGTTCCCTGTCTTGTTCGCGCATTACCATTTTCCAGGGCCTCCTAAAATTTAAATTTAATAACCGACATTTTAATCCTCTATTAATATTTTGTTGGAGTAAATGACAAATTCAAAATACTATACATTATTATTCTTATATTGTGGTTGCAGCAAACTGAAATTTGTTTCTCTGATTCCTTAAAGATACTTATGTATACGCTCCTCAGACTATTTCCATCCGCGTTTTCTTTTTTTTCTTTCATTATTGCGTGTCATTTGTCTTACCTACCTGTACGCTATATGTTCTGTAGGCCTTGCCTGTTGTTCACGATGTTGGCTTGGCTTAGAAAGCTATTGGCTTCTTCGTGTGTACCATTGTTCAGTTAACTGTGGAATTTTAATGGTGTTTCCCTTCGTAATTTGTAACTAATTTGAGAAATATTTTAATTTGGGTTCCTACAATTCTCTTGCCTGTTCATTTAATTATTTATGTGTGGAATATTTGGTTTGCTATCGTTGCCTTTAAAATTCAGTGTGTTACCGTGTTTCTGGGATGAATGAAATCCTTGTGTACAGGAACTGGAAACAAATTTCAGTTTAGTGAGATTAATTGTAGTATACTTACAAAAACTGGTCAGGATGTAATGAATTCTTAAAGTACGGATCTGTTTTAACATTTGTCATTTATTGATTCTAATGCGAGCTGCAGACCTGCTTATTTCTCGGTATTGTAAGAGTTATTTTAGTTTGTAACCTGAGTGTGTTTTGGCGATTTTAATTATTTTAAAAATAGACATTCGTCTTCATTTTCAGAATTAATTTAATAAGAATTTTTTTTTTTTTTTGGGGGGGTATAAGTTCTTCGACTTAGCATAATTCAAAGAGGTCATTTAATATTCAATTATTTGTTCTTCAGTTTTCATTCATCAATATTTTTCTTTTTCCTAATTATTAAGTAAAGTTTGATTTACTGAATTTTAATTTTGCTTTCATTTAGTAGTTAGTAACATTGACCTGGCAACCCCTCAGGTAGTAAGTTAAGATCCTGCCCTCTTATCCTTTATGTTCTGTGCCCTCCACAATGGAAAATTTAATGCTGCTGCCCCCAATGGTAAGTATTTTGCTTCTTGTTCTCATTTTATGCTATTTATGCGTTCTCATTGTTATGCCTGTGTTCTATCTTAATGGGGTTGCAGTTTTCATATGTGATCTCTCATATTTCTATCTCTTTTAAAAATCTCCTCTCATCTTTAGAAAGGGTAGATATAGATTCCACTGCACCCGCGAATACACGATGCAAAATGCTGTAATGTCAGACAAAATCGTATCTAGTGTTTCCATATCCCTGTCGTACAGTTTTCATTCATGTCTTGCAAACCATATGACCTTGCCATGGTGGGGAGGCTTGCGTGTCCCAATGAAGCAGATAGCCAAGCTGCAGGTGCGACCATATCGGATTGGTATCTGTTGAGATACCAGACTAATGATTAGTTCATTGAAAGGGGGGTATCAGCCTTTTGGAAATTGCAAGGGCGGCAGTCTGGATGACTGACTGATATGGCCTTGTAATAATACTCAACATGGCTAAGCGTGTTTGATACTGTTACACGGCTGAAAGCAACGGGAAACTACAGCCATAACTAACTCCCGAGGACATGCAGCTCTCTCTGTATGAATGATGTACTGGTGATGGCTTCTTCCTGTGTAAAATATTCCGGAGGTAAATTAGTCCCCCATTCGGATCTCCGGCTAGGGACTACACGAGAGGGGGGCAATCATCAGAAAGATGTATACTGACATTCTGCGAGTCGAAGCTTGGAATGTTAGAAGTTTGAATCATTGCGGAAGGTTAGAGAATCTGAAAAGGGAGATGTAGAGATGAAAGTAAGATGTAGTTAGTATAAATGAAGTATGTTGGCAGGAAGAGGAAGATGTTTGGTAAGGTGACTACAGAATTATCAACACAAAATCAAATACGGGAAATGCAGGAGTTGGTTTAATAATGAATAAGAAAATAGGGCAGCGGGTAAGCTACTACAACCAGCATAGTGGAAGGAACCAATGTCCATCACAATAGTGCAGGTCCATATCCCCATTAGTTCAGCAGATGAAGAAACCAAAAGAATATATGAAGAGATAGAAGATTTAATATAATACATAAAAGGTGATGAGAATCTAATTGTGATCGGAGACTGGAATGTAGTGGTAGGCCAAGGAAGAGAAGGTAATGCAGTAGGATAATTCGAAGCGAGACAAAGGAATGAAAGAGGAAGTCGGCTGTTTGAATACTGCATCGATCATAATTTAATCCTTGCTAATACTTGGTTCAAACATCACAAACGGCGGCTGTATACGTGGACAAGACCTGGAGACACTGAAAGGTATCAAATAGACTTCATTATGATTAGGCAGAGATTCAGAAACCAGGTGTTGGATTGCAAAACTTTCCCAGGAGTAGGCGTGGACTCTGACCGCAACTTGTTGGTCATGAAATGCCATCTGAAGTTGAAGAAATTGGAGAAAGGAAGGAATGCAAGGAGATGGGATCTAAACAAATTCAAAGAAAAGTGTGACGGACTGTTTCAAGGAACGTATTGCACAAGGACTAAATGAAAAGACTGAAGGAAACAATAGAGGAAGAATGGACAGTAGTGAAAAATGAAGTCTATAGGGCTGCTGAAGAAATGTTAGGAAGAGAGGAAAGATAAACTAAGAATCAATGGATTAACTCAGGAGATACTAGACCTGACTGATGAACAACGAAAGTACAAGAATACAGAAAATGAAGAGGGCAGAAAGGAATACAGACGATTAAGGAATGAAGTGGATAGAAAGTACAGGGCAGCTAAGGAAGAAACACTGAAGAAGAAGTTTAAGGATGTTTGAAGGTTGTATGGTCCTAGGAAAAGTAGATGCTGCATACAGGAAAATCAAGGAAACCTTTGGAGAAAGGAAAACTAGGTGTATGAATATTAAGAGCTCAAATGAAAAACCACTTATAGGGAAAGAAGACAAGGCAGAAAGATGGCAGGAGCATATCCAACAGCTGTATGAAGGTAAAGACATAGAAGATATGGGTTCTGGAACAAGAAGAGGCTGTTGATGTTGATGAAATGGGACACCCAATTTTGAGGTCAGAATTGAACATAGCTTTGAGAGACCTGAATAGGAACAAGGCACCTGGAATTGATGACATTTCCTCTGAGTTACTGCCTTAGGAGAAACCAACATGGCGAGGTTATTTTATTTAGTGTGTAAGATATACGATTCAGGAGAAGTGCCATCCGATTTTTGGCAGAATGTTTTTATATCTATTCCCAAGAAAGCTGGTGCTGACAAGAGTGTGAAAACTACCACATAATTAGTTTAGTATCTCATGCCTGCAAAATTCTAACAAGTATTATTTACAGAAGAATGGAAAAACAAGCTGAAACAGAGGTGGAGATGATCAATTTGGCTTCAGAAGAAATGTAGGCACACGTGAAGCAATCCCGATTTTATGTCTGATCTTAGAGGTATTTCTTAAAATTACAAATTATTTATTTGATCAACCACCTATTCAATACATAAAAATCTTTATAATTAGGATTTAATCCTTGTTACAATAGTTTGAATGGGACATGTTTCCCCTGTTTTACAGGCATCATCAGCCATCATAACACCTCAAAGTTAGATCAGGATTCTGTTGTTGTTCAAAATGTATTATTGGATTTTATCAACATTTATAATCTTAAAAACTAATTACAAGTTCTTATATTCAAATTGAAAACAGTTGTGGTAGTTTAAAAATATATAAGACCAATAGCTTGGCTGGAATTGTAGATTGACTAGATCTAAACACATTGAATGAATATGGTGTCACTTACTCCCTTGACTGTTGTAATGCTGTAACGTTCTCTTTCACGCAGCACACTTTCATCATATATAACTTCATTTACCCGCAATACTCACATGATACCAATATAAATGGTCCGTTATTGGACATTATAAATTTTCCAGCTAACTCATTCCTGGTTGCCAGCGTTTCGCCCCCGTGTGCTAGGCTGGGCTCATCAGTTGGTACCTAACACACCTACCAAGACGCTGGACAGTGCATACCGTGGAGGCCACTGCGTAGGCTAATTGTAGCCACCGGCAGTGCCAATGCATTTATATTGGTATTATAAATTTACTCATTCGGAACAATTATTTCTGATTCCCTATGGGAATCAACATCTACATCATCTGAGGGCCAAGCAGGCATCAATTTTTGATAATGAGACAATGTCTCTCATAGTGCATTGGCACTGCCGGTGGCTACAATTAGCCTACGCAATGGCCTCCACGGTATGCACTGTCCAGCGTCTTGGTAGGTGTGCTAGGCACCAACTGATGAGCCCAGCCTAGCACACGGGGGTGAAACGCTGGCAACCACGAATGAGTTAGCTGGAAAATTTATAATGTCCAATAACGGACCATTTATATTGGTATTATAAATTTACTCATTCGGAACAATTATTTCTGATTCCCTATGGGAATCAACATTTACATCATACTCACATGAATTCAAAGTAATCTATGTACTGCTATACTGTCAATCTATTCCATTCAGGAAGCCTCACGTAACTGCCTCTGATGTCAATTCGTCAGCTTACTCTTTCTAGTTGGGTAACTTCCATTGACATGTGCTGTGCTGATTCATTACGATTTATTTTGCCCCTCCCACTCGCTGTACATTTAAGTGTACGATCTTTGACGTGAAAATTGTTTACCTGCCTTCTGCTTCGCAGTGTGGAGAAGCAGAGACCGAACTTCTTTCCTGGCAAAGGTAGGCTCTGCTCAAGAGCTTAAGGACTTTATTATTTTCTTGCAGCTGACATGGACTTAAATAAAATTTGCCTTAACTGGGCAATTTAATTTTACTGTACATCAAATGCTTTCTACATGTGAGGAATTCCTTGTAACCACCACATTCTGACCTCCTTATCCATCAAATCAAACTCTTATTTGAATTCACTTAGTATTTTATGGATCTGTTTAAATTTTGTAAGCAACAGACTATCCTTGGGTTCAGCTGCTAACTTCATTAATTCAAGATCAACTTTTTTCATATCATACATATAGTCAATAATAATATACATGTTGTTGTGTTGAGTCATCAGTTCACAGACTGGTTTGATTCAGCTCTCCATGCCACCCTATCCTGTGCTAACCTTTTCATTTCTACATAACTATTGCATCCTACACCTCCTCTAATCTGCTTGTCATATTCATACCTTGGTCTACCCCTACCGTTCTTACCGCCTACACTTCCTTCAAAAACCAACTGAACAAGTCCTGGGAGTCTTAAGATGTGTCCTATCATTCTATCTCTTCTTCTCGGACCTTTTATGTTGGTATTATAAATTTACTCATTTGGGACAAATATTTCAGGGAATCAACATCTATATCAAATTTAGCCAAATCGATCTCCTCTCACCAATTCGATTCGGTATCTCTTCATTCATGATTTCACCTTCAGCATTTTTCTGTAACACCAAATTTCAAAAGCTTCTATTCTCTTTCTTCCTGAGCTAGTTATCGTCCATGTTTCACTTTCATACAATGCCATGCTCCAGATGAAAGTCTTCAGAAACATCTTTCTAATTCCTATATCAATGTTCGAAGTGAGCAAATTTCTTTTCTTAACCCAATGAACTCGATGAATTCAGACGATGAGTTGGGCCTGTGCATTGCCAGTGCTCAGATATCTATCTATCTATCTATCTATCTATGCTCATTTTGTGCTATTTATGCGTTCTCATTGTTATGCCTGTGTTCTATCATAGCCGGTTCAGTAAAAATGTATCAGACATAAATGATAGAAATTTAATAACATATAACTTTAGTTTATTTATCGCTAGGGCCAATAATAACAAATATTTGAGAATTAAATTTTAGGCCTTCCCCTAAACTACCATTTCACTCCGCGTAAATAAAACTATTTATGGCCTAGATTGTAGCGACTTATTCCCCGATGTTATATACCGATTTTCATTAAATTCTCTTCAGCCGTTTTCTCGTCATGAGCCTGCGTACGCACATAAAAACAGACAGAAATGACAGAAAATTAAAACGGACATTTCCCCTTGTTACTATGGTCACTACCGGAACGGAAATATCATTTTAAAATTCTAAGCAATGTACAGGCAAAACTGTTATTTTATTTATACTGAGATAAATTAAAATTACTCAGAATTGTCTCCAGATGGCTCCTAAAATCTCTAGAAAAGCCACTAGTCGTTATCATTGAAATTATGTCACTAAATTACTAAGAAAGCAACTAGTTTCTAGAATCGACCAAAGAGGATGGAATCTACTAGACTGATGTGAACGAACACGAACATAGCACGCGAGAATGAGAGATTGACAATCAATATACGCGTCACGATATACAGGTTTCAATAAACATCGCACATTCGCGCACATTTCTCGCATTAATAAACGTAGATATTTTGTTTGAAAGCGGCCAATGAGCTAAGGACTTCCAGCCACTGGCCTAAAAAAGCTGAAATGGCGGGATTTGAAAACAAATTTTTGAAGTTCACTAAAAAGTAAGCTAAAATCACGAGAAAAGATAGAATAATCGGGAGGCGGGAAAAACTGTCGAAAATCGGGAGTCTCCCGCCTAAATCAAGAAAGTTGGCAGGTATGTTCTTGCCATAAACACACACTTGTGTGGTGAAAATTAAAATGTTGCAAATTTGTGATTTTTTTCAACTTATACACACTCTTGGGAAACTTCAAGAAATGCACAATTTGAAAACCATCTTGAAAATGAATAAAAAGCTGGCAACTCTATAAGTAAATGAAATAAAGTTAACTTTCTTATATCATACCTGTGAAAGGATTTGCAGAACCAGACTCAGCAAAGCTATTTCCTGAACTGAGGAACACGCTCTGAGATGGAGAACCAAACACTGAGCCACTCACAACACTAGAACTACTGCTCACAGGCCATGACCCAGTTGCAGCTGGCACTACACAAGAAAAAAAAAAAAAAAGAAATGTTATATTAAATATATTATGATTAGAAAATATAAACTTCTTTCCAGCTGCTTAAAATAACACCAACTACAGTGATATTCCCAATACAAGGTGTTGCAAGTAAATATTTCAGGAGGCAGCAGTAAAGAGTTCATATAAACACAAGTTTAATTTTCATTGGGTGTGAAGTTACAACTGCCTGACACGTACTAGTCAGAATCAGATGAAAGCACTCAGGACTGAATATAATTTTACTCTAGTTGTAATCTGATACTACTTGATATTACAAGTGTTTTGAACAATGTCATACAACCTTATACAAGCTGAATATGCAGAAACTATTTTAAGTGGATATTTAATTTTCACAACTGGACTGTACCGCAGCGTTCTGATTCTGTGTTGGATACTCTACAGATTGAGCTATGGTGGTCTAGGTTCCATCTGTTTTTTTGCAAAGGATCTGAACTACTAGCCTGTCACCTGCTATGGGTCAATTCGAATGAATAATTAATTTTCACAACTGCCTTGTACTCTAAATAAACTTTCAGCGTATTAGGTTGTGTTCAGTTCATATAGTACATGCCAAAGAAATGTTAAGTATAGAACAAAAATATGGGTTCAGATCCCATGGGTACCTGGTTCTCCTATTTCTACTGCGCACTGTCATTCCAACAAATGTAATTTATAAACACTTCAGAATCCAAACTGGTAGGAAACTGCAGTCCAATACAGCATTGAGAATATGTTGACAATATAAAAAAGCCCGAACCACACAAATGTATGGATCTGGTCTGATGGGGTAAACAGGTACCTAAACGTTAAATTATTGAAGTTTTCCAAGAAGCTTGATGGAGATGGATGAAAAGGTCTACAGAGAAAGCCAAGATGAATTCCAAACAGCTAATCAAACTGTATTACTGCCAAAAGAGACAATAAGTGCACTGAAGTTGGTGGTGGAATTTTTGGATATGTGCTGTGAACAGCTGGCAAAGGACAAAGGGTTGTGAATAAATAAATCTATCGATACTTTATTCAACATAAAATAGATACTTTTTATGTATGGTTTTTTTTTTTTTGCATCAATAAGTAATTTGTGTATGTTTAAGAATTTTTGTAGCTTGATTTTATGTTTACCATTACAAAGATCCTGTATAATATGTCAATTTAAGGTTCTTGATGTTCATATCTTACAGCTCCAGGGACCCTAATGAATGTTACCCAACAAAAAATACAAAAAGGTCTAAAACATTTGATACAGTCCTTATCAGTGCAGAAACACAATGCCGCTCATTTTAGCTTTCAAATAGTCAGTATTTTGAGCCCTAAATTAAGGAGACCCTTAATTTAAGGAACATGGTACAGCAAACTCTCGATAAGTTCTTTGTCAGATATCTTCTAAATTATTTTATCCTCTATTAGTTTCAACTGATTGAAGGACCTCAGTTATAGATTACTGTTGCGTCTTCAGTTCTATCAGTCTTACCTTTAAACAGCCCCTATGTATAAAGGAAAGGGTGATAGACATAGAGCAGAAAATTACAGGCCAGTCAGTTTGATATGCATTGCATGTAAGCTTTGAGAAAGCATTCTTTGTGATTATATTAGACATGTTTGCAAAATTAATAACTGGTTTGATAGAAGACAGTTTGGGTTTAGGAAATGTTATTTCCATTGAAGCTCCACTTGTAGGATTCTAGCAAGATTCAGCAGATATCTTGGATTCAGGTCGAATGGACTGTGTCGCAATTGACCTATCTAAGGCATTTTTATAGGGTAGATCATGGGAGACTACTGGCAAAAATGAGTGCAATTGGACTTGACAAAAGAGTGACTGAATGGGTGGCTATGTTTTTAGAAAATAGAACTCAGAGAATTAGAGTAGGCAAAGCTTTATCTGTGCCTGTAATAATTAAGAGGGGAATTCCTCAAGGCAGTATTATTGGACCTTTATGTTTTCTTATATATATAAATGATATGAGTAAAGGAGTGGAATCAGAGATAAGGCTTTTTGCGGATGTTATTCTGTACAGAGTAATAAATAAGTCACAAGATTAGACAAACAAGGAAAGAGCTAGAAAATTGGAACTGGCCTACACTGACACAGAAGAGGTACAATGAACGGGCAATATCATACAAAGCCAAAACTAAACACTACAACGTCGTTGTAAAACCAGAGGGGCTGTACAGTTCAGAATGCCTTATCTTATCTGAGGAGCAGAGAAAAATAAGGAGTGAACGAATGAAGAAGTTCTGGGAAGACAAAAGAAGAAGACTGACCAGAAAGCATTAAGTTTCACGAGGTCCACAGTTGGCCAAATTCGGAAGCAATAAGTTACAAGATTGTGAGCAACTGCAAAATGACCTCGATAACATTGTGAGATGGACAGTAGGCAATGGTACGATGATAAACTGGGTTAAAAGTCGGGTTGAGAGTTTCACAAATAGGAAAAGTCCTCTCAGTTTTAATTACTGCGTTGATGGTGTGAAAGTTCGTTTTGGGGATCATTGTAAGTACCTATAAGGCAAGATCTTCATTGGGGTAATCACATAATATGATTGAAAATAAAAGGTAGAGATCTCTGCACATGGTTAAGAGGGTATTTGGGGGTTCTAGTAGGGATGTAAAGGAGAGGGCAATAGGTCTCTGGTAAGACCCCAACTAGAGTATGGTTCCAGTGTATGGGACCCTCATCGGGATTAATTGGTTCAAGAACTGGAAAAAATCCAAAGAAAAGCAGCTCGATTTGTTCTGGGTGATTTCCGACAACAGAGAAGCGTTAAAAAAATGTTGCAAAGTTTGGGTTGGGAAGACTTGAGAGAAAGGTGACAAGCTGCTTGACTAAGTGGTATGTTGTACGTAACTATTCTCATGTTCAGACCCGTATTGAAACTTGATATGAATTATTGCATACAATTTTTATTTTTGTTTTCCACCTATTCAATACATAAATATGTACAGGTGGAAATCAAAAATAAATGCTATTTATATGTTGTATATTCCGAGCTGTCAGTGGAGAGATTGCGTGGAATGACAACAGTACATACATACATACATAATCATTATAGACTGTTAGGCCTTTCAGCGTTCAGTCTGCAAGCCTCTGAGAATGTACTAAACGTCGCCACAATCCTCTATTTGCAACTAGTGTTGTGGCCTCATTTAGTTCTATACCTCTTATCTTTAAATTGTTAGAAACCGAGTCTAACCATCGTCGTCTTGGTCTCTCTCTACTTCTCTTACCCTCCACAGCAGAGTCCATTATTCTCCTAGGTAACCTATCCTCCTCCATTCGCCTCACATGACCCCACCACCGAAGCCAGTTTATGTGTACAGCTTCATCCATCGAGTTCATTCCTAAATTAGCCTTTATCTCCTCATTCCGAGTACCTTCCTGCCATAGTTCCCACCTGTTTGTACCAGCAATCATTCTTGCTACTTTCATGTCTGTTACTTCTAACTTATGACTAAGATATCTTAAGTCCACCCAGCTTTTGCTCCTGTAAAGCAAAGTTGGTATGAAAACACACCGATGTAAAGATAGTTTCGTCTGGGAGCTGACTTCCTTCTCACAGAATACTGCTGATCGCAACTGCGAACTCACTGCATTAGCTTTACGACACCTTGATTCAATCTCACTATATTACCATCTTGGGAGAACACACAACCTAAATACTTGAAATTATCGACCTGTTCTAGCTTTGTATCACCAATCTGACATTCAATTCTGTTGAATTTCTTACCTACTGACATCAATTTAGTCTTCGAGAGGCTAATTTTCATACCATACTCATTGCACCTATTTTCAAGTTCCAAGATATTAGACTGCAGGCTTTCGGCACAGTCTGCCATTAGGACCAAGTCGTCAGCATAGGCCAAACTGCTTACTACATTTCCACCTAACTGAATCCCTCCCTGCCACTTTAATACCTTTCAGCAGATGATCCATGTAAACTACAAACAGCAAAGGTGAAAGATTACAGCCTTGTCTAACCCCTGTAAGTACCCTGAACCAAGAACTCATTCTACCATCAATTCTCACTGAAGGCCAATTGTCAACATAAATGCCATTGATTGATTTTAGTAATCTACCTTTCATTCCATAGTCCCCCAGTATAGTGAACATCTTTTCCCCCGGTACCCTGTCGTATGCTTTCTCTAGATCTACGAAACATAAACACAATTGCCTATTCCTCTCGTAGCATTTCTCAATTACCTGGCGCATACTGAAAATCTGATCCTGACAGCCTCTCTGTGGTCTGAAATCGCACTGGTTTTCATCCAACTTCCTCTCAACCACCGATCGCACCCTCCCTTCCAAGATGCCAGTGAATACTTTGCCTGGTATACTAATCAATGAGATACCTCGATAGTTGTTACGATCCTTCATGTTCCCTTGCTTATAGATAGGTGCAATTACTGCTTTTGTCCAATCTGAAGGTACCTTACCAACCCTCCACGCTAATTTTACTACTCTATGAAACCATTTCATCCCTGCCTTCCCGCTATACTTCACCATTTCAGATCGAATTTCATCTATTCCTGCTGCCTTATGAAAATGTTTATTTACTATCCTTTCCACTTCCTCAAGCATAATTTCACCAACATCATTTTTCTCCTCCCTATGAGCTTGGCTGTTTGCAACACCACCATGATGATTTCCTTTTACATTGAGAAGATGTTCAAAATATTCCCTCCACCTCTCCAGTGATTCCCTGGGATCTATTATGAGTTCACCTGAATCACTCAAAATACTGTTCATTTCCTTTTTCCCTCCCTTCCTAAGATTCTTTATTACTGTCCAGAAAGGTTTCCCTAATGCTTGACCTAGCCTTTCCAGGTTGTTACCAAAATCTTCCCATGACTTCTTTTTGGATTCAACAACTATTTGTTTCGCTCTGTTTCTTTCATCTACGTATAAATCCCTGTCTGCCTCGGCCCTTGTTTGGAGCCACTTCTGATAAGCCTTCTTTTTACGTTTACAGGCTGCTCTCACTTCATCATTCCACCAAGATGTTTGCCTTTTCCTATCTTTACACACAGTTGTTCCTAGGCATTCCCTTGCTGTTTCTACTACAGCATCCCTGTATGCCACCCATTCACTTTCTATATCCTGAACCTGCTTAGTTTCTACTGTTCGAAACTTCTCACTAATCATACCCATGTACTTCTGTCTAATTTCCTCGTCCTGGAGATTTTCTACCCTTATTCGTTTGCAGACAGATTTAACTTTCTTTACCCTAGGCCTAGAGATACTTGGTTCACTACAGATCAGATAGTGGTCTGTATCATAGAAAAATCTGCGAAAAACTCGTACATTCCTAACAGATTTCCTGAATTCAAAGTTTGTTAAGATAGTCTATTATGGATCTGGTACCCCTAGCCTCCCATGTGTAGCGGTGAATAGCCTTATGCCTGAAGAATGTATTCATAACAGCTAAACCCATTCTAGCACAGAAGTCCAGCGAACGCTTCCCATTCCCATTAGCTTCCATATCTTCCCCACATTTACCAATCACCCTGTCGTATCCTTCAGTTCCATTCCCAACTCTCGCATTGAAATCGCCCATTAGCACTATTCTATCCTTGCTGTTGACCCTGACCACGATGTCACTCAATGCTTCATAAAACTTGTCAACTTCATCCTCATCTGCACCCTCACATGGTGAATACACGGACACAATTCTTGTCCTAATTCCTCCAACTGACAAATCTACCCACATCATTCGCTATGTTGCATGCAATGGTATTCCTGATAAAGAGCCCTTCTCCAGACTTTGCCCTTCCCTTTCTAACACCCGTCAGGTACACTTTATAATCTCCTATCTCTTTGTAGGATGCTAAAAGGTTTGTTTTTTCCACCTATTCAATACATATAAATTTTATAAATTAGGAATTTATTATTGATTCCACTTGAGACATGTTTCGCCCTTCATTGAGGGCATCATCAGTCAAAATATCACCTCAAGGTAAAAAATCAGGTAACTGGTTAGTAGTTGACATGTACAAATTAATACATATTATTAACACACATACAAAAATTAAGTATGGGAAATAGTTGTACAAAAGTGATGGTTGAACATATAGGTTTATAGATGAAAAGTCTGCACCAATGCCTAAAATTAACATAGTAGAGTTCGGCAGTGGTGCTCTGGAGAAACAGTTGACGCAATCATAGGAAAATAAAAAGTTTAAAAATATTTACATTATAACAATTAAGGGAGAAAAGGTGTAGTGTTCGGCGTCAATGTTTGTAACCAAAAGTTAATGTCAAAGGTTGGTAACTATACAGTATTTACATTGTTCAATTGAACAGTTGAGATAAAGTTTTAAAAATATTTTTTACATTATAACATTCAGCGTAAATGTTTGTAATAAAAAGTAATGTCAATGGTTGGTAACTATATAGTAATTACATTATCTAATTGAATAGTTGAGAATTTACAATTATATACATAATTACACAAGAGCAGCTGGTGTGCAAGGATAAAAAATTTTAGTACCAAGTGCGTCCTGATGTTTTAGAGGTTGGAAGAGGGAATTAGCATTGACATTTCAGAAATATGTAGAGCAGTTTATTTTAGTTAAAATCACCGGGGGTAGGGAAATATTTCATAGCCAAATGAGGTTTTATAGGCATCAAGCTGAAAGTTTTCCAGTTGCAGCGCCGAGATCGGTACGGAGACTGGTCAGTGTGGATGGAGATTCATGGGTATTCCGTGCGTTTGAACGGCAACAATGGGGACAGTTATTAGTGGGTAATTGCTAATTAGGAAAATGTTGCGGGTTGAAACTTTCGCTTATTCTTTTAGTTGACTTCTGTAGCATCGAATGTGATGTGAAGACATCGGTGTGAAATGCCGGTGAGACAAATTGATATTGTTCCGTGGAATAAAGTAAGGCGGACTTCGGGATGAAGTTATTGTTCTTTACTGGTCTGGTGAGATAGAATAGAATTGCTTGTGTTGTGGACTGTTGTGGAGAGATTAGAATGTATACGGCAACTGCAGAGTCAGAGCATTAAAGCTGGGGTGAGGCATCTTCTCATTCTGACTGCGAAGAGGAGCCGTAGTGGCACGCCATATTTGTGCCGATGTGCGCTGGGTTCCGGCGTGTTGTTGAAAGTTGTATTGTATGAAGTGGAAGTTATCTGTAATTGAGATGTTAATAGTATTAGTTGGTGTGTAAGAAAGGTTTATGGTAAGTAATGAAGAGTGAATGTTATGTTACATACCTGATGTGTCGCTGAGAGGTAATTGTTGATGAGTATTGGTGGACTATGAAGGAGGCTCAGTCGGTAATACGCACATGCGGTTAGCAATGGCGGCGGGAGGGGTGGAGAGTTTTGGGGGGGAGGGGCATGGGCGGAGTCATGCGCAAAGGTGAGCTGTCAGAATGGAGGAAGGTAGAGTGGAGGGGCGAGCTTGTTGCGTATTGGGAGTACAGGTTGATGTAGTATTGGTTTATAAAAAGAGGGGGGGGGGGGGGGGGGGACAAGGAACCGAAAGTTACGCGGATAATATTGATGCCTTTTGTTAATGTGATGAATGTTATTTGCTTGTGTTGGGAGTTGTATTGTTTTTGAAGGTCGAGTGGTTCTTCTTTCTCGTGTTGTATCGGTGGGGTCGTGGTGGAGGGGGAGGTGCTTGGGTGGGAGGATGTGTGGGCTTGCTGTCGTTGTGTGTGGGGGAATTGGTCGGAAAGGGGGAGGTGGGGGGTAGGGGGGTAATTGTCGAGGTGCTGGGTGAGTTAGTTAATGTGGTATTGAAGATTTTAGACAAGTTGTTGCCTTGAAAATTTATTTTTTGTAGTAAGGTGGGAATTTGTTCATAAAGGGTTTTTTAAAAATCTATTATCTCGTTGAGGTTTTTATCTTTGTTGAAGTGTTGGTCTAGATAGATGTATAGGTTCTCAAACTCAGTCATTAGTTTGCCTTTCTCGACTTTTTTTAGGATTGTTAAGTCTTGTTCTATTGTGGTGAAGTGGTGGCCAGTGTCCCTCATGTGGGTGCTCATTGCGGAAAATTTATTATGTTTTTGGGCATTGTAGTGTTCTAAATAACGGGTTTGGAAGCTTCGGCCAGTTTGTCCGATGTACGAGGAGTTGCATTGTGAACAGGTGAGTCTGTAAATACCTGAGCCCGCGTAGTGGTTTCTTCTTGGGTTGACAGAGTTCTGGTTGAAAAATATGTTCTGGTTCGTGTTCTGCGTTTTGAAAGCAATGTTGACTTCGTGCTTTGTTAGGGGGTTGCCTATCTGGTGGATGACTGGATTAGTGTATGTGAAAGTTGCGTATTTGTGTTTATTGGGTTTTATTGGGGAAAGATTTGTTGTTAATTTTAGTTTTACTTTGTTGATGATTTTGTTGATCATGTTGGTGTTGAAGCCATTGAACTTGGCAATATCTGTTATGTAATCAAGTTCTTTTTTCCACCACTCCAACCGCTATCAGCGAAAGAATTATGACTCTCCGAATCCCACTCTGGAGCTAAATCTATGACACTCATCTCCGCATATGCTCCCACTTCGAATGCTGATGTAGAAGCTAAAGACCAATTTTACAACCTGCTGAGCACTCCTTGACTACATTATCACCAGGCAATGTGATGACAGATCATAAGCTCCTTTTTTTGCCGGTTGAGAACCTCAATCTGTCACAAACCAAAAAGATCAATCTACAACCTGCCCAGAAAGAAATTTGATACTTCTAAACTTCAAACTGCATCCATTGCTACAGATTATAGAAACGCAATCTCAAACAAACTGGCTAGTCATCCAGTCATCAGTGATGGTACAAACCAGGAGTGGGCCAAGCTTCAGAAGGTCATCACTGAGTCAGCTGAGGAAACAACTGGTTTTGTGAGACAAGACTAGTTTGATGAAAATAATGAAGAAATTAAGGGCCAATTGCAGAAACGATGACTAGTTAGACACCATCTACATAAACAACGTCTAAACCGAGCACAATCTTCCATTGCATAAACAACGTTCAGCCGGTGTTTAACTAGACTTCATTTAAAGTTTCAATATTGGTTTGAAAATTGAGATAGCAGTATCTTTCATGCAATTCTTTGCTTCTCTCAACCAATGAAATTCGCCGAACGCCATCAGCTGTTTGTCTTCCTACACATTACTGAAATACGGCTAAGCATGAGCATGACTTGCTCCTCAGATAAGAATATCGCTTTCAGTGGAAATTAAATCTCATAATATTATAGACACTAAAGCGACATGACACCGTACAGGGAAGTATAGCTTTTATTATAAAGTTGTTACGGGTGAGTGTAATCTACTCGCAAACAGCTTCGATGAAGGGAAGATGAAACAATAGTAAAGTGTAACCGAATGTGTTGTACGGGCCTTACAGATGTACAAGGAGTGTTTTTAAGTAAGGGCGGTTTTGTTGTAGACCCTAGTAGTTTGCGCGCATGCACGTAACAACAAGCGCATGCGACGTGTGCCGGAATGCCTCGGGAACAACGGTGCTCAGCTGCAGCTCTGTTGCTAACCTGTACGATTCTGTTCTGTGCTTGCTCAAATGTTCAAGATTATCGACTCGCCTGCCCTGTACGAGGTTCGGTCAGTGATGCGGTTCTTGTCGGCAAGGAACCTGTCTGCTGCAGACATTCACCGACAGATTTATTAAGTGTACAGTGCTAATGCTATGAGAGAAGGCAAAGTGCATAAGTGGGTACGAGACTTCAAAGATGGCCGTGACAACATCCATGATTTGGTCGCCCATCTCTGATCACAGAAAATTTGGTGGCTTCAGTTGATTTAAATTTTTTTAATTTAAACATAGGAATTTCATTTTGTCCGTATTGAACTGAGAAAGGATGTTTACACATCGCTTCACTTGAAGCGCAGATTCGTGAGGACAGATGCTTCACAATAACATCTCTCTCAAACGCCTTTCCTGCCACGTCTAGGTCAGTGCTTTACAAAACAGGAGAAACTGTGCTCCCATTGGGTCCCTGAACTCCTAACGGAGGACCACAAAAACAAAAGATTTGATTGTTCGATGATGTTTTTGACTAGTCATGTCGAAGGTGACGACATCATGAGTCGTATCATAACGGGAGACTAAACATGGGTTTCGCATATCACACCTGAAACAAAGCAACAGAGCATGGAATGGAGACATACACATTCACATGTAAAGGTGAAGGACAAACAGACTGTCCCAGTGCAAGATCAACACCTGGTTATCACAGGAAGCAGCAGGTTTCTATGAAGAAGGTATTCAAAACTTAATAAGGTATGATAAGTGTTTAAACAAACTTGACGGCTATGTTGAAAAATAGAATATAGTATGTAGAATCTGCAAATAAATGTGGTGTTTGAAAATCATTTTTCGTTGTCTAGCTATTTTCAGACGGACCTTACTTCTTGCATTCTGGAGATCATAGGTTTGAAACGCATTATCTGCAGCCCTGAAGATTGTTTTCCGTAGTTTCTCTAATTTTACACCAGGCAAATACTAGGGCTGTTACTATGACCACGGCGCTTCTTCCCCAGTCCTCCTCTTTAAACAACCACCACCACCACCACTTTCCTATTTCATAGCTGCCGAAAACTTATCTGAATTAGCACAACCACATGCAACCTACTTTTTAGTTTTCACTATTATGAGTGCTTACTTGGCAGTAAATATAAGTGAATCCCTGCTGGTTGATGCATGTGACAGCCCTCTGGCGATTGAGACACGTAATTCTGACATGTATGTAGTCGAAGCAACCTATAATTCCATGGAAATTATCCCATGTATAATAAAATATATCAGTTGCCAAGAATTGTATTCAAGTTGACAGTTACTGGACTGTCACTTTGTCAGTCTCATTGTCAGTCTCAAGAAACAAGTCTCTTGAAAGGTGAAATATTATTTTAAGTTCTACCTCCCCGTACATTTCAAATGAGTTGCTGCGATTTCGCAGCGGGTGACCCACAGAGAGGCCATTGCACTAACCTTTTTCTTGGAATCGTCTCAACATAATATAAATTACATGTTTCATGGTACATAACCTCTGATTATGATTCACTCCTCTCATTTGAGGTTAAACAGTGTTCTCAGCCGGTTGAACATCAGTTTTAGACAGTGTCTAAGTGATAAATAACATCCTTGCAATGTGGCAGCCATACTTAGGCACTGTTTAACCATGGACATTGTGTAAACACAGTTTCTGCAATCGGCCCTAAGTGTCTGATCAATGCCAAATGGTAAGCCCATCTATCCTTCAAGATCAGTCTTCCAAATGTAAAGAAATCACATTTCCTGGAACTTAAAGAAAAATGTCAGGCACAAATTAGGGAAATCAAGAATAACTGGTGGCAACAAAAAGCTGAAGAACTACAAAGACTACTTGATGCCCGTGACCCGCAAAACTTCTATGCTGGCATAAAGGAGATATATGGTCCAATTCGATCTTCATCGGGAACATTGAAGATTGCTAACAACTCCATCATTTTAACTGATAATGGAAAAATTTTAGAGCATTGGAAGGAATATTTCTCTATGCTTCTAAATTGCACCTCCAATGTCGCTGAGGACTCTTCGTAATGTCCCTCAGCAGCCCCAACAACCATAGATGGCAGTTCCACCCACATACAGAGATTTCACAAAAGCACCCAAACTAAAAGCAAGAAAAGGCTCCTGGTCCTGATAACATCCCTCTGGAACTGTTACAACATGGAGGTATACCCTCGACTTTTGACTAGACTTTTCACACACATCCTCTTGATTTGGGAAACTCAAGAAGTATCTGACGACCTGAAGAATGCTACCATCAATACTATCTTCAAGAAAGGCGGTAGTAGCGTACGTGGGAACTACCGTGGTATATTGCTTTTGTCAAATGCAGGTAAAATTCTCGCAAGAATTCTATTAAACCGACTCCAAGTTATTTCAGAGAGGATTTTGCCTGAGTCTCAATGTGGTTTCTGAACCTCCAGAGGCACAACAGATCTGATCTGTGCTAGACAGTTCCTGGAAAAATGCAGAGAGCAACAGAAGCTTAATTAATGAATATAAAATTTACACGACCGCAGTGTAATCGAAACCGACTTTCACTCTACAGTGTGATGGTAGTAGTACCAGACCTGTAGCTCAGATCCTTTCCAACAGAACAAAGATGACCTAGGCTACCATAGCTCAATTGGTAGAGCAACCGATGCGAAATCGGGAGGTTGCGGGTTCAGATCCCACTGGTGTCTGGTTGGCCATTTTTGTTCTGTACTTATATCTTCAACACATATTAAATGTACATAACACAACCTAATAGGTTGAAAGTCGGTTTCGAGAAGCTTAGTTTTCTATGATCTGGAAAAAGCCTTCGATTCAGTACCAAGATCTGCTATGTCAAAAGTATTGAGACATTCTGGATGTCCTGAACAGTATGTGGAATTGGTTTAAGCTCTTCATGATGGCATGCCTGGACAGGTTCTTCATGGTAACTCAGTAGTATCAGATTCATTCCCAATCACTCATGGATTGAAACAAGGCTGGGTGCTTGCTCCAACACACTCTGGACTGCACATGGCTGCCATGTTGCATGAATCATCTGCAAACAACTTAGGCATAGAGATTAAGTTTCGTTTTGATGGAGGCCTATTCATTCTGGCAAGACTTAGGTCACAAAGATGTATCCTAGTTACCATTAATGCAAAAAAAAACAACTAAGGAACTTGCACAACCTGCCACATTGACTCTTCCTGAGTTCAGTATCTCCATCTTAGTCACAACACTGGAGCAGGTTGATCACTTTTCATATCTTGGAAGCATCTTGTCTAAACGGTGTACCTGCGAACAAGACGTTGATAAAAGAATTGGGGCTGCTCATGCAGCATTCGAATGGTTAATGCACAGAGTCTTCATGAATAACGAGCTAAAACTGCATACCAAACTCGTGGTGTACAAAGCCATTGTCATTTCCCTGCTACTGTATGGCTGTGAAACTTGGGACACTCTTCCGCCGTGCTATCAAAAAACTTGAGCACTTCCACCAACAAAAAGTGATATACACATTCAATATTAAGTGGGATGACTGTGACCAACACGGCAGTTCTCGACAAAGCACAGCTAAATAGCAGTGAGGCAACAAGCATCGCTCATAAACTGAGATGGTTAGGCCATGTTCATCGCATGGGTGATACCAGGCTTCCCCACCAGTAGACCTCAAGGAGCCCCTCTTAAGCGTTTTAAGGACCAGCTGAAACACATCATGAAGGACAACTGGTATAAATAAACAGACATGAGAAGAATGTGCTGTGGACCCTTCACTGTGGAGGAACACTACATCAACCGCTGTCATCTGTGCTGAACCAAGCCTGCTTGGTGATGCACTGTTTTTATTTTTACTTCTCCTTGACTGTCGTCGCCATTAGCGATAACATTACCAAAATGTGACGTGAAACTTATAGTTTCTCCTTGAAGATGGCGCTCTAGCCATCTGTGTTGTGATTCAGTCTGTATCTCCTTTCCCGAGTGTTAAGTCAGTCAGCTCATGAAACCAACACTTGAGGGATCAAAAATCATGAGCAGACTGGAGTTTAAAATGCACTTCTTGATCTACAAAGTGCTCCTACCTTGGATTTACTTATTTCAACGCTCGGCTCTCTGCTGGGAGTCATTATTCTGATTGACAAATATTTTTGAGATTCCGGATGGGCTGCTCCCAGGTATTTCATTTTAATTTATTTCATGTGCCATAGTTACAAGAACGGTTGTATGTGACTGCATTTTGGTAGTCTTTTATTACCTGTCTTTGCGGGCTCTTAGTTAATTTATTTTGTGTGTGTTCTAATTTTTTCTTTAGTTTGTGTGCACACGCGCAAGAGCGGAGAGCGGTTTCCACCTATCCGTTTGTTTGGGTGTGTGTGTTTGTGGGTTTTGAGACCATGCCCTTCTGTTTTCTCATCATTTTGAATCATGTTTGAGCATTGGTATGTTGTATGATTTCACGCTACGGGGTTCAATCCATGTTTGTCCACGTGAGGCAATTTAGATGTCCCAGGTAGCGGGTCGACGAAAGTTATGACCACTACGATTATATTTGGATCAGCCTTGCCTATTATTGCGGTGGTCCAGCATTGTATCTGTGGTGTTCAAACGAAGCTCGTGATACCATGATGTATGTGGCGTGCCTTGACACGCCGACCTAGTCTGGGTCGACTTTTATATTGGGTCTCCGTTCTTGTCCCTACGTATGTGTGCGTGCCTGTGCTGTTTGCCTGAGCGCGGTTTATAGTACTCTCCGTATCTCTTAATTTAATTTTTTTTTTTTCTTTTCCTTTTCTGTTTTCGTTTTACTTGGCCGGTTTGGGCCTGTGTGATGTGCTTTTTTATATTTCAAGGCCGTTATCTGCTCTATTGTTGGCGCTTGTGTTTTGTTTTTGTAACTGTGCCAACATCATCTTGAATACTGCTTCTGCTCCTTCGGGAGGCTGTGCTTTTGCATTGTTTTGTGACGCGCTAGCATTGAGTTGATGTTCGTTTGGAGCACGGGAATACTAACTTTTGAAATGTGCGCGGTTCGTATTTATACGATTATACAACATATTATCCCAGGGTGGTTCCATTTTCTGGTTTCTTTGGTAACGTGTTCCACATCACATTTTCATGCATTTTCGGAGCAAGCCTGTATTCATATGTGGTCGTACTGAACTGAATTGTGCCGAGATATACTAAAACCTACTATGTTATTGGACATGGTCCTAATCAATGTGCTGTTTGCCTGCAATTATGTAAGTAACTTTTAAAGCAGCTTCCCATTTTCTTGTTTTCATTTTAATATTGTGTGTTGATAATAAACCCCATTTTTGATCCATTATTTTATTCATGCAGGTTATGGGTTCTTGCCTTTCTGTCCTTCTGTCCCCTTCTTATCTACGCGTGGGTCCAGCTCCGAACTGTTTTAGTTCGTTCCAGTCCATCCACAACAATTTATGAAGAGAGGTAAGTGAGGCAGGTATTTGTGATTATGTTGTGTATCTTGATGTCTTATTGTAGCGGGTGGGGGTGTGTGAAGTGGTAGGCAGAGTGCGGTTCGTGGCTGGAAGGTTTCATCGATAGGTTGAATTTTGTGAAACAGAGCTGAATTCGTTTGCAACTCGACCCCTTTTCTTTATGATTGTACAACACTACTATGAATGGATCTTATGTTATTTTGTGACATACTTCCCCTTGCATATTGTGTATAATTTTGGTTTTTAAGTTTACCATTGTTGTGTATTACCCTCCACATTACCTATTTTGTCTGACGATATGGAGAATATACAAGACCCTGCGAGTATAAACTCTCCTCGTGTTGATCAACAAAACATTTTGAGCGCATCAAATGATGGCTCTTCCGTTCATTCAAATAACGGTAACAACAATGCCAATGCTACGGTAAACAATTGACCTAATGCACTCATCTCTGATACCAGCGGTGACCCTGTATGTCATATTTCACATCCGATTACTAACTGTATGCCTCTCTCTAACGTTGCTCTTGATGTTATTCGGAAGTGAGATTTGAGGTTCTCCGGTGAGGAGAAGGGTTTTCAGTTAGTGACTTTTTGGAGAGGGTCGAAGATGTCGTAGGATGTGCCTCGATGCCCCTAGATTCCTTTATCCCTGTTATTCCTGGTATGTTAGAGGGATGTGCGAGCAAATGGTTCTGTTTGGTAAAATATAAAATCCATAGTTGGTCCCATTTTACTAAGGAGCTTAAAACTAGGTTTTGATTTTCAGACATGAATTTCATGTTAAAACAGGAAATTCTTCATAGGACACAAGGTCCTGGGGAACCTATTGATGAGTATGCGACCGATATCCTCACCTTGTTCAATCGCTTGGATCTCCAAATTCACGAGACGGAAATTTTTGATACATTCTATCAAAATCTAGCCCCAAATTACAAATTGTTTATCAAAAGGTTGGAAGTAAACAGCGCCGACGACATTGTGAATCTAGGCCGCGAATACGAGCCCACTCAAATCGAATCACCTATACAAACCTCCGCCGCCGCCCTCCAGTTGCCCTTTTCCTGATATCGCTTGTCGTTCTGCATCAAAATTAGTCCCTTTTGCCGAGCCATTCGCCCGTGCGTCATCTACTGAACGCCCTGTCGACCACTTCGAGTCCCCTCGCTCACCCAGTCGCGTAGCCAGCGCTCTCGTTGATCAGAATGTTCCCCGTAGCAAGACGGCAACTTCTATTATATGTTGGAATTGTGGAAAGGATGGGCACGTCTTCAAACAATGTAATTCAAAATCCTATCAATGTAGTCTAGCTGGCGTGTTCTGCAACATTTGCCCGCGATGTAACGGAAACTGGGGAAACTAACCCCGCACCAACATGAAGGCCCACCACTGGTGCCTCAAACCTTTTCTCATCGCCAAATTTGTTGACACCCCTTTTCGTCACCTTGGCCCAAAATGTATTCTGGTTCACGTTCTGTATACACTTTGCTTGATAATGGATCCTCTAGTTCATTCGTAAATCAATCTGTGTTGGAGGAAATAAATATAAAAGATCTTCGAGATCGCGAATGTTCTATAACCTACATGTCAGACGACGGTCGGCGCATGTGTCCTAAAAAACGTACCAAAATCCATTTCAAAATTCATTACTTTTCTTAGGATTGGAATTTCAATGTTGTCCCCAAACTGTCTGTTCCCCTGATGCTGAGTACTGATTTCATATTAGCTACCGGGTTGTCCATTGACTTCATCAGCTGCTCGTTCGCCTTTCGTTTCCGCTCTAACGAGAGCTTTCTATCTGAGTACCCTGCCAATAATAGACTGTTATGTTTTGTGTCGAACCACAGTCCTCTTATCAATTTGTGTGATCTGTCCGACAATCAAGCCTCCGGACTTAAACTCCTAATTTATTTCCCGGATGTGCTTACCGCAAAATTAGGTTGTGCTAAAGAATTTTCATATTGTATTAGACTGAAAGACCATACTCCCATTAGGCACTCTGATTAGGCCTTTCTGATTCCCAAGAAGGATGGCTAAGCCTTGCCTCGTGATCGATTATCGATCTCTGAACCGCAATTAAATATTTGACAGTTTCCCCTCTCCCAACCATCGAATCCGCACTTCAATCTTTTGGAAAGGCCCAATATTATTCCGTTTTTATTTTAATTCTGCCTATTTTCAAATCCCCCTCGAACCCAGTTGCCATGAATTTGCAGCTTTTGCAACTCCCTTTGGCTTGTACCAATTCAATAAGGTACCTATAGGCATTTCGGTAGGTGGCCAAGTGTTGAGTCAGATCCTCGATTCTGTTTTCGGTGATTTGAAATTTTCCTGCCTGTTTTCATACTTAGACGATGTCGTGATTTATTCTAACACCAGTGAGGACCATATTAGCCATCTTCGGGAATTCTTCATCAGATTGAAAAGACATGGATTCACCATCAATCCTGAGAAAGTATCTTTATGTTCCAAAAGAATTACATTTCTGGGTCCGGCATCTTTGTTAATCCTGACAGAGTTAATGTATTCGTGACTTCCCCAGGCCAGGAAATCTCCGTGGTGTCCGTAGATTTCTCAGCATGTTTGGATTTTATAGTAGCTTCATCCCTAACATCTGTGAAATTTCAGCCCCTTTAAATTCTCTAAAAAGGAAAATATTTGATTCTTCTGGAGCGATGCTCAAGAAGCAGCCTTTTGTCAACTTAAAGACACCCTCTGTCGAGTCCCCGTATTACAGTCCCGATTTCAATGGTGAATTTGTCCTTCAGTGCTACGCTGGTGACATAGCTGTCTCCGCTGTACTGAATCAAAAGGTTGAGGATGATAATCTGGCTCCTATTGCCTACTTTAGGAAGAGATTACTCGATTCTGAAACTAGGTATTCCACATATGAGAAGGAATGTTTAGCCGTAGTCCTTGTCGTCGAGAAATTCCAATCGTACTTCGAGTATCGGCATTTTTGGGTCCACACTGACAATCGGGCGTTGTCTTAGATGAGTGCAAACGTCAAAAAGTTAGGAAGAATGGCTCGCTGGATTCTCAGAATGTCTTCATATAATTTTACTCTTGCACACATCAGGGGAAGGGACAACACTGTTGCCGACTGTTTGTCGCGCATGTTTGATGGTGTTGAAACAGCTGATTATGAGACTGGGTGTAGTCCCGATAATTATCTCTTCCTCTCTGTTTAGTTCAGAATTACCCTTTTAGTTTCACCATGACAAATAGAAGAACCCGGTGTGATGGCTCAACCGTTAGAGCATGGTAGTTTGTGGACCCGCCACTGCAAGCGACGGTGTCCAACACGTGCTCCGGCAGTAGCGGCAAGTCATGTTTAGGGAACTGCAGGGGACGTTATTGTGCGAGATATTTCAAGTCAATAAGTTGAATTTTCTTTGCTTTCAGTTCCTAAACTCAGTTTATTGTGTGTTGTGTACTTAAAGCACGTGTTATATGGCGTGAATAAATTAATAGTTCAACATGCTGTACTGTTTTGTGCCTGGCTGTAAGTTAGGTTATGGTAGAGTATTAATGGTATGATTCTTTTCACCACCCAACGGTAGAAATAAATTTGAAAAATGGGCCAGAGCTATTCCACCAAAGGATACTGTGTTAACGAGTAATAGTAGAATTTGTCAAGTTCATTTCTCTGATGATTTGATAGTAAAATCAGATAATTTTATAGCGAATGGTGAAAAAGTGGTTATGGCTCGTGTGAGATGAAAATTACGTCCAGGAGCAGTGCCTCACATTTTCCCTAATTTGCCAAAATACCTTTCAAGTGAGATTAAGTCCCGTGAAACTCCCAACAGAAAAAAGAATCTAGACACCACTAGGAGAAGAAAAAAGAAGATTGAAGACGGGAGTGTAGCAGCGAATGAAGAATTAAAAGGTCAGTCTAATGCTGATCAAAATTTGGGTTATTTCAGTGTGCTTTCTGATGCCGAAAATACAATATTATTGCTCAAAAGGCACCTAAAAAATACTAATTGAAATTTAATTCGAGCTAGATCGAGTCTAGACTCAGCAAAAATGAGAATTAATTTATTGGAGAAGCAGGTTAGAAATACACAGGAATTTAACCCCTTAACTGGTTTTTACGCCTAAAGGCGTCAACAGCTGTCGCACGAGTATTGGGTTTGACGCCTTTAGGAGTTTGTACTTCTAAATGTGTTCTTACATAGGGTTAGCTTCCTATAGGTGTCTATTCTTAATCACTTCTGCCATCTATTATCGTAATTTAAAACAAATTCCATTCATATTAGATGTGATTATTGCTGTCCTATTCATTTCTATCCAGTCTCACGCCAGTCGGGTAGTTCGCGCCTAGGCGGCAGTCCAACAGCTGTCTCGTGTTGCCTCGTACGGTCCGCGCCAAATTCTTCGTAAATAATTTGTGTATATGTACATTGAAATATTTAAATTTGCGAGTTGTCATCGTTGTTGTTACTACGATACACTTGTTCTGCGAACTCCATTGTCCATGTTCTGATAATATTTTGTAAATTGGTCTGTACATGATGGTAAACTGTTCCGTGTGACGTGATAATGGCTTGGTTAGGAAAGACGTTGAATTATCTGAGAATCCGCCAACCGGATGTAGGAATCACTCAAGAAAACGTTGTGTTGTGTGCCTGTCAAACCAGAGGCGACGGGAAACTGTCTACTACTGTGAGGAATGTGACCTGGGACTTTGTGCTTGCCCTTGCTTCTGTATTTACCACACTGTGCGCAATTTCTGAATGACCTATGAACCAGAAAGTATGTAGAACCTATTGGTGCATATCCGAAAACTTGAAAAATGTCATAATGAAAGGAACACTTTTTAAATTCACTTTTGTATGAACACACTGTGTATATATGTATATATTTACGGGTTAACAAGAAAAACGGTAATAACATAATGCTATTGAATTTCTACTAGATTACTAATAATTTAAATAAATCAAGTAAAATATATATTTCTGTTGAGTATTTACATCTACGCAGGCCCGTGGTGTAGGGGTAGCATGCCTGCTTCTTACCCGGAGGCCCCAGGTTCGATTCCCAGCCAGGTCAGAGATTTTTACCTGGACCTGAGGGCTGGTTCGAGGTCCACTCAGTCAATGTGATTAGAATTGAGGAGCTATCTGACAGTGAGATAGCAGCCCCGGTCTTGAAAGCCAAGAATAACGGCCGAGAGGATGCGTTGTGCTGACCACACGACACCTCATAATCTGCAGGCCTTTGGGCTGAGCAGCGGTCGCTTGGTATTCCAAGGCCCTTCAAGTGCTGTAGTGCCGTAGGCTTTGTTTTTGTATTTACATCTGCCGCACGCTACCGCACCCATTCCAAAAGTGCGCGTTGCGCTGAATAATTACCCACTGGCTGGTTGATGTTATGAAACTATTCCCCAGTTAAGGGATTAATTATAGAGATAACAAACACCTTAGCAAGAAGGAAAGGATGATAATAAATACCATGCTTAAGAAATGCCAGGTGAAATCTTCTAATGGAATGGGGTACAGCAATGAATTCATTTTAGAGTTTATTATTGAGAATAAAATCAGTGAAAGAATTCCATCATTGTCGGCGACATGACCTCTTGCCTCTGCCCTCAGAAAGTCACTTGAGAATGTAAAGGGCTTAATTGCCCTTATGGAGTTAATACGCATAGCATAAATGCTATTTCAGATTTTCTTAAGGATGAGAATGATAATTCACGTTATGGTGTTTTTATTTTTGATGAAGTTAAGCTAAGAGAAGAAATCCAGTTCAACAGTTTTTCCCATAAAGTAGATGGTTTAGTTGATTTAGGTGAACACACGCCAGACCTCCAGAAGAACTTGCGTGCAAATCACGCACTGTGTTCATGTTCGTATCTTTTATGCATAATTGGGTGCAACCAGTTGCTCTTTATAAACGCAGAAATGCTACTGAAGGAGACATTCTTGCAAAAATTCCAATACAGGTGATTTTGCTGTTAGAAGAGGCTGGGGCAAGGGTAGTTGGATTTACATGTGGTGGTAGTCAGACAAATAAAAAGGCCTGGAAATTGTTAGGACTCAGTGCCAAGACAAGTTATTTATAAACTCACATAATTAATCCTGCAGATGTTAAGAGAAAGATCTGGGCTTTCTCCGACTTCGTGCATGTATTGAAATACATAAGAAACCACTTTCATGATAAAGTAGAACTTCACTATAATGACAAAATCATTAATTTCAATTTCTATAAGGAACTGTTCAAAGAAGATCTATCAGGATATGGGTTTAATAGCCTGCCCCAAGCTGACAGCTGCTCATTTGGACCCATCATCGTTCCAGAGAATGAATGCTAGGCTTGCCTTCCAGCTTTATAGTGACAGTGTTGCCAAAGGTATGAAATTTTATCAAGAAATGGGACTGGCAGGATTAGTGAGGACACAGAAACATTTACCAGTTATATAAATATTGTTGCTGATGCACTAAATGCATTCATCCATTCTCAGGCTCTTCGTGGAGGTTCACCTTCTCATACAGCTCTTGTTAATTTTCTTCAAACTGTGAGATCAACTAACAACACCTTTGTCTCCAACAGAACCTTGGAATCACTGATGGTAACCCTACAGAGTACTTTGGAAATGTGTGAAGAATGGCTTTGGGAAAGGGGTTATAAGTGTGTGTTAACAGGAAAGCTCACCCCGGGTCCCTTGGAACGGCACTTCGGAATTATGCGTTCTTTCATTTCAGATGAGTTGGAAACCAAAACAGAAGATAGAGAGGGAGAGAGACAGAGGGAAACAAGAAGCTTCTCATTCACAAATGAAGATATTTTCAGAGAAATCCAAGTGCTTCAGCAAGGAAAAGCTGCAGGAAGTGATAAAATTACTGGGGAGGTATTAAAGACAATGGGGTGGTACATAGTGCCTTATTTAAAATGTCTCTTTGACTATGTCATAAATAATAGTGTAATACCAAAGGAATGGAAGGAATCTATAATAATACCAATTTATAAAGGAAAGGGTGATAAAAGGAAACCAGAGAACTACAGACCAATCAGCCTGACCAGTATAGTTTGTAAAATTCTGGAGAGTTTAATATCGAAGTATATCAGAGGGATATGTGATGATAAAAATTGGTTCATGAGGAGCCAGTATGGATTTAGAAAGAAATTTTCTTGTGAGGCACAACTGGTGGGATTTCAGCAGGACATATCAGATCAGTTGGATTCAGGAGGTCAGTTAGATTGCATAGCCATAGATCTTTCCAAAGCCTTTGATAGAGTGGAACATGGAATATTATTAAAGAAATTGGAGGGAATAGGATTGGACGTAAGGGTTACACGTTGGATAAAAGCATTTCTAAATTCAAGGGTTCAGAAAGTCAAAGTAGGAAATAATGTATCGCAGGAAGAGAAAGTTTGGAAGGGAATTGCACAGGGTAGTATAATCGGTCCGTTACTTTTCTTAATATACGCAAATGATTTAGGGAACAATATAACATCAAAAATAAGATTGTATGTAGATGACATAATTGTTTATAGAGAAATAAACAACATTGAGGATTGTTCAGAATTACAAAGGGACCTTGAAAGTATCCAACAATGGGTTGAAGAAAATATTATGAAGGTTAATGGAGGCAAATCAACTGTTACAACTTTTACAAACAGGAGCTTTAAAACTGAATTTGAATATACTTTGAATGAGGTAGTTATCCCAAAAGATGGCAAGTGCAAATACTTAGGTGTGAGATTTGAAAGTAATTTGCACTGGAAGGGTCATATTGATGACATTGTTGGGAAAGCATACGGATCATTACATGTCATAATGAGGCTACTTAAAGGATGCAACAAAGAATTAAAAGAAAAAAGTTACTTGAGTATGGTTCGTCCATTATTGGAATATTCAAACAGTGTTTGGGATCCTCACCAAGAATACCTAATAAAAGAAATAGATAGTGTGCAGAGGAAAGCAGCAAGATTTGTAACAGGGGATTTCAGGAGAAAGAGTAGTGTATCAGAAATGTTAAATGAACTTGGGTGGGAAACTTTAAGTAAGAGAAGAGAGAAAACTAGACTTACAGGATTATATAGAGCCTATACAGGAGAAGAAGCATGGGGAGATATCCGTGAGAGGCTTCAGTTGGTAAATAATTATATCGGCAGGACTGACCACAAATATAAAATTAGAAGGAATTTTAGCAGAAGCGATTGGGGTAAATTTTCATTCATTGGGAACGGTGTGAAGGAGTGGAACAGTTTACCAGGGGTAGTGTTTGATCCTTTTCCAAAATCTGTACAGATATTCAAGAAGAGAATAAACAGCAACAGAGAAAATAAATGAAGTGTTAGAGGGCATTCGACCGGTGCAGGTTATTGTAAATAAAAAAATGTGTGTGAATAAATTAATTCCATCCCCTGGTCTAAGGAGTTTGGACAGCCAAAGTAGGGGACTGCCTGTAGGGGTGAAGTACAGTGGGGACTTCGAGGGCCCTGGGACCGCTACGGTAGCTGTGAAGGCCCTTCAGGAACTCTGAAAAGTGGTGGCAAAAGGGGCTCTGGTTAAGACGCAGCAGGTCGTTATGCTACTTAGGATCCAGAACGGGTAAAAAAAAAAAAAAAGTAAATAGTAAATAAATAAATGCAACGTAAATATTAATGTTATACCAGTTTTATAGTATCATTTGAAGCAATTCCACATACTGTATATCAGTTGACTATATTTGTAAGTAGTACAGGAGATATTATAATTAGAATTTTGTAAACAATATAAATTTATTAAGGATGAGCTGTGTGTTTAATAGAAAACATTGTTAGCGTAAATTGTATAATATTGTATTATTGGAAAAATTTTCTTCTCTTGTTAATTTAATATTTAGTGCTTGACAATAATGTATTTTAGTGTACCATTTGCCACCGAGGTAGACACCTCATTTGCAAATAAAGAGATTTTGATTTGATTTTTTGAGATGATCATCCATCGACAATAGATTTCCTTCATTTTCATCTTCTTCAATGTGTCTACGTCCCTATAAAGCAGGCTTTAAATGTAGGAGGAAATTGCGAACCTAAACGGGAGATGATCATGACTTCGTATGTTAATCAGATGCATATGTTAGACCGGAATGTGGAAATGCATAATGAGACAGTGAAACAATCAGTGGAAACTTCCATTAAGCAAAAAATTGTGGTTCAAGACGCAGTAAATATCAAAGACTGGGAAAGCTCTGTACCTGAATTTGATAGCGCAGTTCAAAACTCTTCGATTGAGAAGTGTTTAGTGTACCATTTGGCTGTGTAAGTTGTTAATCACTCTTCTAAATTTGTAAAGTGTTCGCCCTGTGCCCATTCTGTACATAATAATCAAAGTACATTTTCAGTTCTCTGCGAAATAAAAGACTACGGTTCAAGCAATAATGAAGTGTTTTTAACACACCCTTCGAAAAGTATGCATGACAGTCCTTTCCATTCTTTTCCAGCCCAAGAAAGTAATTAGTGAAAAACACACTGAATTCAAAATCGATGTGGAGCGAAATATTTTTTGATTGTATCGATACTATAGACAAAATTTCAGTTGATTCTTCAGGAGCTGGCTGTTGTCTTCAACATTTTATGGATATAATCCCCAGACTTGTTTATCATTACCTGAAGTGCCGATTTTTCTTCAGAATGAAAGAAATCCGGCGAGATTTACAATTTTGAACATCCGTCCAAATCTTCACGCAAGCTTTCGAAAGTCCTGTAACCGACAAACTGAGTTGGCAAGTAGAGTATTACCTTTAAATAGTTCATGGATGTTTGTTTTAATATGCTGGGAGTTGTGTTATTTATGTATATGTACACTCGAGTAACTTGTGCTTTTCGCAACATGTGATGAAGCTCGTAGCTCTTATTTCCATGAATGATATTTTTCCATTGTTCTCTGCCGTGGTATTTTAATTGTAATCTCTAATTAAAAAAAAAAAATTAAGTGTATGTACTTATCAGTTACGGAGTAATACGTTTCCTGTATCACCATTCCTAATACCAGCTGATCCGGTACTGTGGACCTACCATACTCTAGCGCTGCCTGGAGGGGTGCGCTTGAACTCGAGTCATCACACTGGGTTCTTCTATTCGTCATGGTTTCACTGATCTGTCCGAGTTTCAAAAGGAAGACTAATGTGTCCGTCTGACTGACATACTTTCTAGGAAGGAACCGGGTTGTGAGTCCTTTGAATTGAAACAGGGACTTCTGTATAATAGTAATCCTCCCTCTGAATTTAAGGCCCATGATTTTAAATTATTACCACAATTGCTATTCAGGCGCTCATCTTGGCTAACTAAAGACCTTTAACAAAATTGTCCCCTATCTATTACTGGCCAAACTCGAAAAAAAGATGTCTCCGAATAAGTCAGATCATGTGACATCTGTCAAAAATGCAAACCTGCCCAGAATAGTCAGGTCTGCCGACGTTGCCAATTCTCCAGGAGAGAAATTATTGACTTCTTCAGACGCTTAACAAAATATTGAAATGGCAACATTGGAATTCTATCAGTTATTGATGGTTTCTCTAAATTCGTCTGGCTGATCCGTGTTCGCAAGATCAATTCCAGCATTACTGTAAAATTGCTGTCCAAACATATTTTCGGCATCTTTGGCCAACCTAGGGTACTGGTCTCTGATAATTCCTCTGTTTTCACCAGCGCGAATTTTCACAATTTTTGCTTTTCATGGGGGTCTGTCATGTTCGCCTCGGTCCCCATCACCCTCAGCCGAACCTTGTTGAGAGGATCCATCGTAATTTAAAAACAAGCTTGTCTGCTTTTCACTATAATACACACAATCCCTCTGGGATTGTTACCTTTCATTTTTCAGCCTGGGATTCAACACTTCAGAACACAAATCCAGCCGGTTCACTCCTGCCGAACTATTCCTGGGCAGAGTCCTCAACGATCCACTCTCCTTGAAGTGGAATATTGGATATCTTTCAGAGCCCTCCCGACACCTGAATGTACTAGAAAAGTACTTACAACATACAATATAAGGACATTTGATTGATCCACCTTTTTTTCAATACAATATGTTGGTTAATATGATTACAACATTTTTATTCAGTAACGGTTTTGGTGTCTATGGACACCATCATCAGTTGAAACAGGTCGTATGAACAAAAATATACAAGTATGTAGTACATATAATAGACCCTTAGTAATAAGTGACATTGATAGGATGAAGTAAAAATACAATGCTTAAAAGAATATAAACAAGTTATGTGCTTGTTGGTCAAAGTATAAAATGAAAGTGAAGATATTAACAAATGTTTAAAGACTTGATCACTGTGGCATGGTTAAAAAGTATCAAGCGTAGCAGTGCTAAACACTGGGTAAAAATAAAACGTGGACATCCAAAAACTGACGTAGTATGCAGTATGCACATAACTTGTTTATATTCTTTTAAGCATTGTATTTTTACTTCATCCTATCAATGTCACTTATTACTAAGGGTCTATTATATGTACTACATACTTTTATATCTTTGTTCATAAGGCCTGTTTCAGCTAATGATGGTGTCTATAGACACTGAAACCGGTACTGAATAAAAGTGTTGTAATCATATTAACAACATATTGTATTGAAAAAAAGGTGGATCAATCAAATTTCCCTCTATTGTAAGTTATCTCCTTTCAATACGGACCAGATATGAAGTTTTTAATGTTGAACCATTGTACCTAGATTAAGTTTAGTTATTAGGTTTTGGGGGAATAAGCGCACGCGCTTAGATTTAAGTGACATCCTGTGGTAAAATGAGCTCTCCTGACTGATCACCAGGAAAGGTCTCATTTTCCGAGGTGTGTAGGGAAGGTGTGCCGAACCAAGCCTGCCTTGGTGATGCACTTCCTTTATTTTTACTTCTCCTTGACTGTCGTTGTCGCCATTAGCGATAACATTACCAAAATGTGACGTGAAACTTGTAGTTTCTCCTTGAAGATGGCGCTCTAGCCATCTGTGTTGTGATTCGGTCTGTATCTCCTTTCCCGAGTAAGTTGGTCTGCTCGTGAAACCAACAATGGAGGGATCGAAAATGATGAGCAAACTGGGATTTAAAATGTGCTTCTTGATCTACGAATTGCTCCTATCTTGGATTTACTTATTTCAATGCTCGGCTCTCTGCTGGGAGTCATTATTCTGATTGACGTAAATATTTTTGAGATTACGGATGTGCTGCTCTGAGGTATTTCATTTTATTTTATTTCATGTGCCATAGTTACAAGAACGGTTCTATGTGATTGCATTTTGTTAGTCTTTTATTACCTGTCTTTGCGGGTTCTTAGTTAATTTATTATGTGTGTGTTTTAATATTTTTCTTTAGTTTGTGTGCACACGCGCAAGAGCGGAGAGTGGTTTCTACCTATCCGTTTGTTTGGGTCTATGTGTTTGCGGGTTTTGAGACCATGACCTTCTGTTTTCTCGTCGTTTTGAATCAGGGTTGAGCATTGGCATATTGCAGGGCTGGCCACAACGAGGCTCGCGAGCGGCATGCGGCTCTTGAGTCAGTCTTGTGCGTCTCTTAACACCAACCTTAGAGTAAAATTAAATTATATAATTAATGGAATCTAACGACATCTCGCGGCTGGCGGCAGTCAGTAGCAGTGATGTGCAGCTTAACGTTATTAGCGCTGTAGGTCAGTGGTATAAGACATGGGAGGTGAAGATAGTTCCGGCGCCTTCCATTTGATAGTGCTTTGAGCGGGAGTGTGCGTCAGTGAGTCAGTGTCGTGAGGTGAAGCCAGTCGCGTTCACGTATAGGCAGTAGCGAGTGTCGATACTTTTCTGCGTGCAGTTGTGTGCTGTTTCAGTACAGTTGTGGCTTGGTTGTCGAACAGTTGCGATGCTGTCTAAGAAGTGTAAATATGAAGAGGAGAATCGAACTGTTAATACTAACTGGGAGGAAGAATTCGTTTTTGTAGAAAGAAACGGTAAGCCAATGTGTCTTTTGTGTCAAATAACTTCGTCACAGTTCAAGACCAGTAATCTAAAACGCCATCGTGACACTAACCACAGCGGTTTCAACAAAGATTTTCCTGTTGGTTCTCAGTTAAGGAAAACCAAACTGAAATCACTAAAGGAAAAACTTCATGTTCAGAGTGGGGTTATGTCAATTTTTACCAAGGAAGCAGATTTGACAACCGAAGCTGGCTTCATCTTGGCTTTTAACCCTTTCCCGCCCGCATTTTCACTCCGCTTATCCCCAGGTTTCAACCTATTATTTAGCAAAAACCGAAACAGACCGTATTGTTTCAGAGAAAGTTAAATACAGTAAAAACTATTCATCACAATGAATTCAAATTTTCAATAACATTAGAAAATATACCATCACATCCATTTCTCTGTTTATTGAGTCATGTGTTTTTCACCCCCCCCCCCCCCCCCTCCTCGTGATACTCGACACAGAGACAGTCTGCATTTGTCACATTCCCACGTTGTCTGAATCCCTCAAAACCAATAATCACGTGATCTTGGAAGTGGAATGATACCCATATATATAAGATTTTATTTTATCTGGGCAAGTGTCTTCCCATTCTGTTTTTATCTTACCGGAATGCGACTGTTTGAAGGCTGCATTGTTATATGCGCAATAGGCTATGTCACTGAATAATTTTTCTCCTCCTAACATACGTAAGAAAAATCTCTTTCCTCTAATACTCTTTCCGAATTATGCGCAGGTTCAACATCATCCATTTAATCATTCGGAGTAACGAAACGTAATATTTGTGTTACCTGAACTGCCGTGGCATCGCCATCAGGTCCGATTCGTTTTCATTCATATCACTGTTATCACTAAAATTATCTTCGTTGATATATTATTCACTCATTAAACATTCACCTGCACCCCTACTCAAGGATTTTGTGTCACTTTTTTCGCCCATATTCAGCTCAGTTTCAATATACGCGATATTCAATCCCGCCATGTTCACGAACGAAACAGCTGACCCGCGCTCGCGGAAGTTCAAGACCGTTGCCTAGGCAACGTCAAGACAGATTATCTCTCTTCCTTTATTTTCTAAGACTTGTAGATTGCACTGCGTGTTCATAAATGCCTTATCAACACTTCACTGATGAGAAAAATAAAAAACTATCGCACAGATCGCAGACGAATGCAGATAATGCAGCCGGGCGCTTTCGGGCGCCAAGGACCGGAAGGCTAAATGAACAGTCGGGCGCTAAGGGCCGGAAAGGGTTAATATTGCACAAGCAAAAGAAACCTTACATAGAGGGGGAGTTTATTAAGAACAACATGGCACAAGTTATTTCTGTTTTAGAACCCAAAAATAAAAACTGCAGAAACTGATCAACGGAATGTCCGCTGCTAGACACACAATAGAGGGGCGAGTTTCTGTTATCAGTGCGGATATTTTAAATAATTTACAAAATATGTCAGCGAGTGCTCAGCAGTAAGTCTGGCTCCGGACGAGTCTACTGATATGAAAGGTAAACCACAACTACCTATATTTGTGAGGTATGTGTCAAAGGACTTGCAGGTGGTGGAAGAATTTTAAACCCGGTTACTTTGAAGGATACTACTCATGTTTATGACATTAAAGAAGCCCGGATGGTGTTTTACAGAAAAACTCAGTGCCTATCGATAATATTGTCAGCATTGCTACCGATGGTGCACCATCTATGACTGGCACTAAACAAGGGCTTATTGGGCTGTTAAGTGCTGACACATCATTTCCTGATTTCCTACCTGTACATTGTATTATTCACAGAGAACATTTAGCAGCAAAATATTTTCAGTACCCGCATATTATGCAGGTAATTCTAAGAATTGTGAACTGTATTCGCTCATGTACCAAAACACACTGACAGTTCAAATTTTTATACAAGATATGAACAATGATGAGCTTTCTGATGAGGTATCTTAGTACTGCTTAGTAAGATGGCTATCAGTAAGCAATGTTCTTGACAGATTTTTTTAATTACTTGATCCAATCAAACAGTTTATGGGAGGAAAATCATTCCCTGAACTTAATGACCCCCAGTGGTTGTCAGATTTGGCTTTTTTTACATATGTGGTCCAGCATTTAAAAACGCTAAATATATCATTACAAGGAAGACAGTGCTTTGAGCGGGAGAGTGTGTCAGTGAGCCGGTGTAGTAAGATGAAGTCAGTCGCGTTCATGTGTAGGTAGTATCGACACTCGCCACTGCCTATACGTGAACGCGACTGGCTTCACCTAACGACACTGGCTCACTGACACACACTCCCGTTCAAAGCAATATCTTCCTTGTAAAGACATGTCTTAATTGGCCCAGGCTGTATTTAGCTTTCATAGCAAGTTGAAGCCTTTTGGGAAAGACCTTCAGACTGAAATATTTTCTCAATTCAAATGTTTGAAGAAAATTACTGAACGCCTTCCTGACGTTCAGGTGGAAACTGAAGATTACACGAGTAAAATGTCTGGACTTGCTGAAGAAATCAATGGCAGATTTAATAATTTGAGATCACTTAAACCTTCATTTTCATTGCTGGAAAATCCTTCTCTGTTGATGTTGTGGACGATGGTTGTCCTGTTTCATCACCAATAACAAAGGATACAACAGCTGTAGAGTTGGAGCTACAAGAACTGCAAGAGAATGGACTAAAATGACTCAAAGTGGCATTTCTACCATAGAATTTTGGAAGAATGTTCCAGAAGAAAAATACACACTAAAAAAAAAAAGTGTGCCAAAAGATTAATCTCAATCTTTGACTACTTATGTGTGTGAATCACTGTACTCAACGATTAAATTCATTAAATCTAAATATCGATCTGAACTAAGTGATGAACATTTAAGTGAACTTGTGCGAACTGCGCTTACCAATTATCAGCCAGATTTAAAAAAACTACCAGCAAAAATGAACACTCAAAAAAGCACTTCTCAAAAGTAAAATCTCATTCCTTGATGTGTGCCTGAAAAATAATATTCGGTGTAGTGTTGAAAATAAATGTTCCTTCATTTGTTATAAAATGAAAAACGTGTCTTCATTTTATAAACCATTTTATAAACATGTTCCCAATTTTTTGTCTCCTAACTTTGCGGCTTCCAAAAGTAAGGTTAGTGGCTACCCCTGTGTATGATTTGATGCTAAGGGGTATAATCCATGTTTGTCCACATGAGGCAATTTGGATGTTCTGGGTAGCAGGTCGAAGAAAGTTATGACTGCTACGATGAAATGAAATGTCGTATGGCTTTTAGTGCCGGGATATCCCAGGACGGGTTCGGCTTGCCAGGTACAGGTCTTTCTATTTGACTCCGGTAGGCGACCTGCGTGTTATGATGAGGATGAAATAATGATGAAGACAACACATACACCCAGCCCCCGTGCCGTTGGAATTAACCAATTAAGGTTAAAATCCCCGACCCGGCCGGGAATCGAACCCGGACCCTCTGAACCGAAGGCCAGTACGCTGACCGTTCAGCCAACGAGTCGGACGACTGCTACGATTATATTTGGATCTGCCTTGCCTATTATTGCAGCGGTCCAGCATTGTATCTGTGGTGTTCGAATCAATCATGAATCCATGATACACGTCGCGTGCCTTGACACGCCGACCTAGTCTGGGTCAATTTTTATACTGGATCTCTTCTTTTCCGAATGTATTTGTTTATATGATTATACAACGTATTATCCCATGGTGGTTCCATTTTCAGGTTCCTTTGGTAACGTGTTCATGCATTTTCGGAGCAAGTCTGTATTCGTATGTGGTTGTACTGAACTGAATTGCACACAAGTATGAAGGATGAGAGTTTTCCACCTAATCAATACTTTATTTTACAAGGTGTCTAAAATTGTTTACATTAAAAGACAGTACTGGTTTAGAGGTCATCATCAGCAGTTGCTTATTCAATAGCGACTGTACAGAATAAAACATTACTAAAATAAAACATGAATGCCACTATTCTAATAAAATACTTAATGTTAAGATATATACATATGGTACACTTTTTGAAGTTGAAGGGCTATGACTTCCTAAAGTCCCACGAATGCCACATATTCCAAAATTATATTTGCTATAAAGTTAAAAATAGGATACGATTCTTAGAGTCTAAAGAGTCACTGACATTCTGGTGTCAAGTTCAAATATCTTAGCTACTCATTATCCAATTCATGTTAAAGAAAAGGGGGAGTCAAGAGGAAGGCCTAAATACAAAGAGAACAAAAACATCACTAATTTGTTGCTTGCTATAGTATTCCTTCAGAACAATCCCAATTCACACTCTACCCTTCTCCTCCTAACACATGTTATCTCTTCTTACCTGAACATCATTCCTCATGCCCCACTGATATTGATAGCATCGCAGTGAATTCCATTTCATTCGCCAAGTTGTTTCCAACGAGTTCCTGGCTGGTCAGATGGAAGTGGAACTCTGCTACTTGTTTATAAACATTCTAAGAATGCCCCAAGTTTTCCTGAAATCTTTGTGTTGTGAACATAAGATAGAATGGCATTTTGCAAATTTAAAAAATATAATAAAATTTGTTAACATTCTTTCTGAATCTGATAGCCAGGATATGGATGCCTAGTGCCTTCTGGGCAGCCCCACGATCTAGAGGTAATGAGCCTACCTCTCATTCACAGGCCTCGGGTTTGATTCCTGCCAGAGTATCTGGTTCAGCCTACCTGAGAACAACAATTGGGGATCTATCTGACAGTGAGATACAAGCCTTGGTCCAGAAAGTGAAGAATTACAGCTGAGAAGATTTGCTGTGCTACCACCACGCATCATCTCGTAACCTGCAGGCCTTCGAGCTGAGCCGCGTTCGTTTAGTAGATCATGGTCCACTACAACTGTAGCGTCATGGAGTTTGATTTCTTTCTTTCTTTTTTTTTTTTTGTACCTTTTGGTAAAAACAAGAGAGGTACAAAACATAACCTATTGATAGCTGCCAGCCTAAATTTGCATAAAGCAGAAATATAGTTGAAAGTAGCTTTTTCTTGTCTCCTCTACTTTATAGACATGATTCTATAGCATAATTCCTAATGCAAAGCAGTCCTGTGTTTCTTAATACCACCTAAAGTTGTACAAATGAAGCTTCACTGTATTTATAAAGATGTTGCCTGTACCCGTAGTCCATTCAGTCACTTGAGGTTCGGGAACCTGTTGTTGCTGGTGCTGCTGTTGTTGTTGTTGCTGCTGCTGCTGCTGTTGCTGCTGCTGCTGCTGATGGTGATGGTGATGTTGCTGCTGCGTTTTCATAAGGCTGTCTAAATCTTTCAGGGCAGCATAACGGTCCTCTGGTGGAGGCTGACCAGCAGGGTTGCTAAGTAGTGGCTGTTGGTATCCACCAACACCCATTGAACTAGATGCCTTACGGGCAGGACTTGGGAAAGCCACTGAGTTGCACAGTGTGGACAGGGTGGCTGCGGTAGGCATACCTAGAGGAAAAAAGGAATGAACAATGAGCATTAACACCAGCATACCGCATCAGAAACAATAACAAAAGATCATAAAGATTCAACGAAGGAAATACATTTTAAACCTTTACAGCAAAAATCTGCAAAACATACATCACAAAATTATTAGTTAATGGCGATGTCCATGAAATAATTTTCTAAAAAAGATGTTATGATATAATACGGAGGCAATGCAAAGGATCTGGCACCAAACTTGCAATTACATTTAAAATTTGGATTATAGATTCAAGTATTAAATTGTCCCTGAAGAATAGGAAGGAAGCAATAGGATTAGACAGGAAAATACTGGTCCTCCTCATAGTCAAGTGGCTCATCGCCTTCCGCTATGCACTACACGACCCTCCATGGTTCCTGTGTTTTCGAGCGAACACGTGATGGTTATTGTATTTCCTGCAAGAGCACTAGCAGGATGTCATCTCTCTGCGTGTATAGGATCCAGGGAATCTATTGCTTAATGCTGAGACCGTGATTTTAAGTTGAAACTACCTGGTGTTTCATAATGTAATAGTACCTACTGCATATGGTTTGGTGTGAAATACTACAGTGCTAGTTATCTTCAGAGTGGTATGTACGAGAATTTAGCACAAATCCGGAAATAGTGCAAGGTACCAGTACGTATAGTAGCCTATACACATGTAAATTGAAAATGTAAAAATATTCATGTGTATCTACAACTGCATGCCTGCGTAAGTTCTTGATCAATTCACAATTGAATTAAGACTCGGCAAAATAACCAGTCCACACTGTAGAATTTTTTTATTAAGTTAAAACAATGTACGGCCTACTTGTAAATTGAAAGCTGACAATCATCTAATTAAAGTATAATTTTTCACTTGTAGATACCAGTATATTATATACACAGGGGTTTATTGCTGTGTGCCATATTGCAAAATCCAGAGCGGGAAAAGTAGAGGCATTTTGTTTCACGAATTTCCATGTGATGCAGACCTGGCTGAAAAACGTGTCACAGGACAGTTTTGTTCCAAATTTTGAATCCAAAACATCCTTTGTGTATATCTGCATTTTCTGAAGCAGATTACCGTCCCGGTCTAAAATTAAGGAAATTTAAAGAAAATGTTCCTTCCGTATTTAAAGATTATCCTGAGCATAAGATGCCAAAATCAACACTAGAAAGGCGACCAATAAAGAAACATGAACTACGACAAAACACTGGAAAGAAGAGGAAGAGACACATGAATTTCGATTATGAATGATGAATCAGGTGTACGATAACAGTGTTTATGCTGGTCAGATAGTGCTAGTAAGTCTGGAGTACAGACAACCAATATGTGTTTTAAAGCCGACAAACACAAAACCGTTTGAGACTGAAATTGTGGCGCGCCAATCAGAAAATAGACGAGCTGTAAGCAGATATGGAAATAGAAAAAGCGAAGATGGACGAGTTCAGCAATCAGTATCAGACTAATTTAAAAAGAATAATGGACACCAATGAGCGCAATCCTGAAGACCTCATTCATACTGGATCAAATTTTAAATTACAACAAGCTGTTTCTGTTTCTGGTCAGAAAACTGCATAAAACTGCTAATCATTAATTATTTCTCAGAAGGGTTGTGCTTATGTGCAAAATCACTTATCCAAGTTGCCTTCTAAGAGCACATTAACTTGTTACCTAGGAGACACATCAAGCCAAGCAGGAGTGACAGATCTAGTCAGAGAAAGACTTTGAAATAATGAATGAGGCTGGAAAAATGGGCTCATCGTTGATGACATGGTAATAAAGCAACAATTGTTACTATATGACAAGAAGTTGAACACACTTTTTTTTTCACACATGCTGAGTTTAGTCAAAATGTAGACAGTTCTGGCAGTTTGTCTATTTCAAGAGAGAGCAGTGACAAGTTTATTATGCTTTCTTATATGTGACATAGAAATAGACTCCCAGATACCAGAAAATCAATTTGGCTTCCGAAAGGGAAGAAGCACACTAAATGCCGTAAAATACCTAATAGAACAAGCCCAAGATACATTGAGGCATCCAGGAAAGAAATATTTTGTAGTCTTCGTAGACTATCGTAAGGCTTTTGACCTTGCTGATAGAGTAACACTCTTCCAGAAACTCAATTACCTAATAGGGGTTACACATCCGATAGCAATCATAATCACTAATATCCTCAAATATAACTATGTCCAAATATCAGACAACATAACTCTATCCAAAAACGTAACCCAAACAAACGGAGTCCTACAAGGTGACCCAATCAGCCCAATTTTATTCAACATCATGTCAGCAGACATCACAGAAATAATCATAGATACCTCAGCATTGCTTATACTTTACACAGATGATGTGGCAATAGGCTCAGAAAACACACAGAAGAGCTCCAAGAGGTCCTCACAACAGGCTCACATCATGGGCAGAAAGAAACGGTTTGCAAATAAACCATAACAAAACTAAACGAATGACCTTTAGGAAAGGAGGAAAACATGCACCTAAAAATACAATAACCATGCACAACAAACCTCTAGAAGTAGTGCCGAAATTCAAGTACCTTGGAGTCACCCTCCAAACTACTCTAACATCCTACAATATCTATGTCAAAGAAAGAGCAGCCAAAGCAATAAAGCCATCTACAACATTAAACAACCTCAACAAATATCACTGGGCACAGCAATGCTACTGTTCAGGACAGCCATAACACCAATAGCAACCTATGGGATTAGCATCACCTGGGAAAAACTCACACTCAGCGACTTTATGACAATAGAAAAAGTCAAGGCCCGATATCTCAAGAGAATTCTAGGCATTGGGAAGTCAGCCCCTTCAAGGTTAACATATGTTCTAACCAAAGAGGACTATTTCATTCACTATATCAAAAAACAGTTTTGTCTACCAAACACCAAGCCCTACGAGAATGCACGCCAAACTTTAAACGAGAAAAGAAATGCTATTTGGTCCAACTTCTACTCCATGGACGCCATAATGACGGAAGAGTGGAAGCAAGCAAAATACGAGCTACGACACGTAATCACACGTTACGCCACTCATGGATTTCACCACAGATTCTGCCAAACCAAAAACTTTCACCAGCCGAACGAAAACTGCATATGTAACCTGTGCAACGATCACTGTGAAAGATACCATGCACAAAACTGCAAAATGAGGACAACCTCAATAATAAGAATTGCATTAGCATAGTTGACCATCTGTACAAAAATTGTTTTTGCACATTGTGTGCTTTTCATTTAATAATTATATGTGGCATATCAATCTCTCACAAAATTCTCATTGCCTATTTCTTTTCAAAGAGGCTGTCTGATGTTGAACTGTACAATCTGATATTGTCAGTTATCAGACAGGTTGAAACTATTAGTTTCAGATAACTACAAGACAAATGTGAATATGATGAGATGAGTATCCAATGGAAAAGTATTGAAGTCTCAGATTCTTCACCCTACCAATCAAGACCGACCTCTATTCCTAGCCTTGAACCTGTATCACATTCCTAAAAACTTCAGGATATGACTTTTAGAAAAGACCATGCATGATGGGGAAGAAGAAATTAGTGCCTGCCAGTGTGCTGATCGACCAACACCCTGGTACCACAGAGGACGATAGTGGAGAAATTGTACACTAGTTCAAGCTCTCAGCCGGAGTGAAAAGGCATGTAGTGCATAGCAGAAGGCAATGGGTGGCTGGACAATACAATGTACAAAGTCCCTCAACCACTAAGAGTGAGTGAGTGAGTGAATGAGTGAGTGAGTGGTAAAACTTAATCAGGAGAACTATACAGCATGCAACATACTGGTAGTCTCTATTATGCACGAATGGGAAGATTTGGCGATAGCATGAATTAGGACCCTGATTGTCTCGCTGCATTTGCCAAATGAGGACAAGAGAGGATGAGGAAGACAAATTTTCTGAAGCACTGAATGTTAACAGAAGAGATAGCGTAGTGCAGAAGGCTAGTTTCCAACTAGAACATAAGAGTAGCATATTAGAGCCATAACTTTGTCGTTTCTGGCCTATCTCATGAACTGCAGCAGTATCCTTAAGTTGGTCTACGGATGATGTGGCGAGGCTTTCTTTCTTTCTTTCTTTCTTTCTTTCTTTCTCTTTCTTTCTTTCTTTCCTTCCTTCCTTCCTTCCTTGAGCCACATGTGTTTATTGCATGGAGTTAATCTATTAAGTACCTACATTTGATGCTTTTCTTTTGTTGTGTTTGAGTAATTTGTTTCATTACTGTATGTAAGTCATTATATGAAGTATCAGCGTATACAGTTTCTTTCTCTTCGCCTGGTTCATATTTTGAAATGATAATGATTATGATAGATGATAATTTTTAACATTTGCAGTGGAGTCTATCTTAAACCTCTGAGGACCAAGGACATGTTTGTCCTGCACAGAAAAGATTTATTTTCCTGATTTTCACTGTAAAAGAAAGCAATATATAATTTTCCAGTTAATGACGTTTGTATCCACCTGCCTGCAATTGTATTTTCACTACCATGAACTACCATTAACCAAAAAATAATAGAAAATTAAATTTCCCTTTTCAGCTAATATTTTATTAATTCATACTTTACAATATTTATTCTACAACTGCTCTGTAGTAATCTCGTTATTTACTATAGAGCATCCAACGTTGATAAAAGACTATAGGTATTATAGGCTTTTACCTGTTACAGAAACTTCCCTACACTGGGTTTTGCTACCTATTTTTTTGTAATGAAACAACACTAAAAATACTTAATTTTCATCATGATAGGGATCCACAATTCCCTGCCAATCGATTACTTTCATTACTGCATACATATATCTGTTTTAGCAAGCCTTAGTAATTTTAAAAGTTTTGGGGTTAGCGTGCTGGAAAGGCCACGTCCTGTCTTGCATGATCGTCTGAAGTGAGCACGTGCTCAGTTCCGTAGACAACATGTTCTGAAGTGCTATCTGTCATTGGTGTAACAGTTGTGTGTCTGTATACGTAAATTTATTTTCTGTTCAATCAAATGGAAATGACTGATGTTTTGGTGAAACAAAAAAGAGGCGAGATTTATGTGTCGTATGGTATACATGAACATTATTTATAATTCTACTTCAAGATTACAAATGTATTGAAGTGCCTGTGGTGTCCCTAGGAAGAAGTCTCTTAATTTATCACTGTAAGATGTTTTCTTAAACTAAGTGCCTGACAGTCCGTCTTACAGCGCCACACTCGCAACATGGTGAAGGTCTTTTCCTCCACTTGTACAGGAGATCCCCACATCCACCATGATTGGTCCGAATTCTATTTAATTTTGACCAGATCTTTCTAGATTGAATGAACCCTGGCACCTCCTCAGTTATGCAGGGCACAGCGGAGAACCTCGAGTGCTAATAAATTCAATCTGGTTGAGAGATGGTCTCATGATCGGAAACTGTTTGCCCCTCCAGAGAGTTCAGAAATGCCCTGCATAACTGAGGAGATGCCAGGGTTCATTCAACCTAGAAAGATCTGGTCGAAATTAAATAGAATTCGGACCAATCACGGTGTATGTGGAGATTGTCTTGAACGTAATCGTTTCACATGTAGATCTATTAAGAGATATGAATTTCATTTTGAATGGTCCATACTGAACTGCGATTACTGTGCTTCATGTCACTTAAGTTATCCAATACGTCCACCACTCAGCAATGCAAGGTGAGTCACATATTACATATTTTCTTTATAATTTTTTTTCTATTTTTCCTCTTTTTCCATTAACATTTTACTAATTTGGCTTTTATTACTATTTAAAACTTTATTCATTTCATTTATTTCCGCACTGAACAGCGAATCTTCTCCACTATTTTAAAAACTTTTTAAATTTTCTTAACTTTCAAGCGCTACTTTCACTTTCAGTTTTTTAAGGACTTTAATCTCTTTGAGTGACTTCTATTTACCATCTTTTTACATTGTTCACTGTGTGTGCATGGATTGTTTTCTCAGCACTACTACCGTTGATGATTTGCAGCTTTTAGAACTCCGTTTTGTGAGATACGTAATTCGCAAGAATCTTCGTTATCTTTCAACAACACCTATAGGCATTGATGTATGCATTTTTACACAATCCGAAACTTTGATCACCAATGAGACCTTACCTGCAATACACCCAACACATCACAGCACAACTATCAGAACTTCATAAGGAGTCATATATGCAAACCTCAAGAATCTTCAACGCGGAATTATTCTGCTTGAATTCTTTCTTCAACAGCTAAGTGCATTAATTTATGCATTTCATGCATTATCCAAAAAATTTACAACAATTTTGACTTTTTCACATTTATAGTGTCAAACCACTGTGTTTTCACAACTTTTTTACAACTTCTATGAACTATCAGATACATTGTGCAACTTGCAATTTGGCTGATGACCTTAAAAAAAAAATAGGTCGAAACTAGTTCCAATAAATGTTTTTTCTGTAATGTAACCCACATTACTTGATTTTGAAAAGGTGGAAATATTTTACTCTTCATTTTTAATTTAATTGTAATCACATGTAAATCGCCAACGTCTCCATGAATAGGTAGTTGTTTGCTGGTCTGGATCTTCCTATATTCTCTTATTGGAATGTTGTATCACCGCAAATGAGGTGGAGGGATGTGGCTGAGAGTAGGAAGCCATTGTGTGGGAGTTGACATAATTGTTCCTGTAATCATGTTCATGGTGTTATTCAGTTGTATATCTATTAATCTTACATGAGGACTGTTTATCCACACTGGAGCACAATACTCAGCGACAGAATAAACTAAACCTAAACCTGAGCAACGGAGGGTAGTTGCACTGGCACCCCAGTGGTACCGCATAATTTCCGCAGGATGTTGTTTCTTGTCTTCGTTTTGGCAGCAGTTGTTTGTCGATGTTCTTTGAATGAGTGTTCTGTCCAGTGTTACACCCAAATATTTGGGATATCTGTTGTGGCGACATGGTGAGAAGTAAAAAGAGGGCAATAGTTGTAAAAACACACCTTACATCTTATAGCACCGTTAACAAAGTCATTGAATTTTGTAAGTGTTATCTTCTCATTTTTCTTTCCTGTTTCTTACTAGGTGTCACCAGGGGGGTATAAGCCAATTCACTTCGAAGTCTGAACACTAATGGACGTACCAGTAGCAATAGCAGTTTCTTCAGCTATCCAACTCACACTTTTGGTGGATCTCTACTCTTTTCTTGTTCTTGATGAACAGAACTGTATGTTGGACACAACATTATAATTGAAAAGCGTAATCTAGACATCTTAGACACATCAGTGAATAATGCTTGCATTATTTACAATTATTTAAAGTTAAAAATTTCATGATTGTTCCGTATTGAACACAGAAATATACAATATTAAATAAAAGGAAGGATCCACCTTTTCTATACTCTGTTATTAAGTTGAACCAAATAGAAGTTACAACCTGTTCATTTGGGACCAGTTTCAACACATTTGAGTATAATCATCAGACAATTAGCAAGGCAGAGCAAAAATTAAATCAAAGTTCTAAAAACACATAACACAATGATCACAGTCAAAAAGAGTACGTAGAAATAATTAAAACTACTTCATGTCGAAGCAATTCCAATTGAAGTTCATAAGCAGGTCTTGTATAATCTTGTCATGCTGCATTCACATATGAAGACGTACGAAGAAGTTGTATTAAAGGTCAATAATGAGTTAAAGGATTTGTTCTAAGATGAAAACTTGAAGGATAACTCGTTATGAAATTGAACTTGTGATATGCAGTTATGTATATTGTTGCTAGGCAAGGTCTTGTAGGCAATGGGCTCACCAGCCTCAGGGATCTTAGCGGAAATATACCTAGATTTTTTAGAACACAATTTCATTCATAACGACGACTTTAAACACACATTATTTTGGGCCAGGTATGTACATGACACATTTGTGATCCTAGATGATAGAGTTTTTAATGAAGCATCTTTAAATAACCTCAATAAAATTGATCCGCATATTAAATTCACTCTTAACAGAATCAAACAAATCAATTAATTTTCTAGATATAACAATAAGCAGATAACCTTCCTCATTACCATATATGATATATAGAAAACCCATACATACAGCTAATACCATAAAACAAGACTCTTTTCAGCCACAGACACATAAACACGCCTCGTACAACAGTATGGTTAACCGTGCTTTCAAAATTCCGCTATCAAAGGATAACTTAAATAAAGAACTAAATATCATTCGCTCCATCACCAAATTTAATGGTTATAATAGATATGTTCGGTCTCGAAAACCAAGAATAACGGCCGAGAGGATTCGTCGTGCTGACCACATGACACCTTAAAATCTGCAGGCCTTCGGGCTGAGCAGCGGTCGCTTGGTAGGCCAAGGCCCTTCAAGGGCTGTAGTGCCATGGGGTTTGGTTTAATAGATATGAAAGAATTATTAACAAATTTAAACACAATCCTAATACAACACTCTTAAAATATAATCATAAACCAGCTGCTTACTCCACATTCACATTCAGTATTGCTAATGTCTTCAAAAAAAGTAACACCATGATTTCTTTTCGAACTAATAATAGAAACCTTGAATTATTACAAAACTCCAACTCCTTAAATAAAACCAGTGTCTTTTCTAAGTCAGGCGTATACCGTTTTAAATGCAACAACTGTAACTCTTCTTACATAGGTCAAAGTGGTTGTAACTTCAAAATTAGATACTTTGAACACATTAATGTAATAAAATATCAAAATTCTCAGCACTCTAAATAAAGGCCCTCTCCTAGACATCACTGAAAACTGTTTTATACACCTTGACCAGTTTTTCAATCCAAACCTTAACCTGAATGATATATCTGAGAAGTCTAACACCCTTTTCGATTTTCTCATCTCCATTTTAAATAATCTCAAATCAACAAGTAAGCGATCACCCTCTCATGCTACTTGCCCCTTCCGCAATGCCCCCATGATCCTCCTTAGATATTTCCCCCCCTTTTTCCCTTTCCTTCCCACCCTCTAATAAGCGCTCATTATTCCCCACCCTTTTCTCTATTTATCATCTCCCATACATTTATCAATCACCACAGCAAACTGTTCCGAGTTGAGCCTCACATTTCAATTCTTTAAAATTTTCTTCCTATTTTAAAAATATTTTTTATTTGGTTTCATTCTTTTTTAATGATTCAAATTTCTTCTTCAGATTAATATATCCACTTTGAAATGTTGAAATTAAGTCCTATACTGCATTCCTTAGACTTCAATTAAATCACTTTCCACTCTTCGGCCAAAAAAACAAATGTCTACAAGACTTTGCCTAGCAATTGCATATACATAACTGCAACTGCATATCACAAGTTCATTTTCATAACGAGTTATCCTTCAAGTTATCATCTTAGAAAAAAATCCTTCAACGCGTTACTGACCTTTAATACGTCCTCATATGTCAATGCAGCACAACAAGATCATACAAGACATGCTTATGAACTTCAACTGGAATGTTTTGGCACGAAATAGTGTTGTTTCTTTTGACTGTGATCATTGTGTTATGAACATCAACCGGAACTGCTTGACACAAAATAGTGTTCATTATTTCTATGTACTCTTTTTGGCTGTGATCATTGTGTTGTGTGTTTTTAGAACTTTATGATTTAATTTTTGCTCTGCCTTGCTAATTGGCTGATGACACTTCAAATATGTTGAAACCAGTCCCAAATGAACAGGTTGTATTTGGTTCAACTTAATAACAGAGCAATGAAAAGGTGGATCCTTCCTTCTACTTGATATTGTATATTATTTACAATCAGCGTGAATATCAACAGATGGTTGCTAGGGGACTTACCAAGTCAAAAAGAGATCACTTCCTCAAACAATAATTTCAAAAAAAGAGAAATATGTGTGCTTCAGGGAAACCAGAGCATATTGTAATGAAAGGACTAGCTTGACATAGATGTGCGCACGATGTGCTAAGAGCAAAGTTGAAAACCGTACCAATAATCTGGGTAAAGTGTGTAATGCGCATTTGTGCTTTACAAATAATAGCAATGATTTGAAATGTTTTATGCAGTACAGTGAACTTGAATTTCCTTCCTCTGAAGAAGTTATACGAAGGTTGGAACTTAAATAGTGGCAACTATTTATTTACAACAGATACAAAAGAGTTACATGTTAGCAACCTTTACTGACCTTCAATGTAGGCGCCAGAATTGTGTATAACCCGTTGCCAGCAATGTGGAAGTCGTACTATACCTTTAGCAGAGCCCGTTCTGTTGATGGTGCGAATGGAGTGGTCTACTGCCTGTTGAATCTCTGCAACAGTTCTGAAGCGAATGCCACATAGTGGTTCCTTCATCTTCGGAATCGAATCGAAGTCACAAGGACTTAAGTCCGGGGAGTATGGTGGATGGTACAGTACTTCCTAGTCCCATCAACCGAACAAATCAGCCATGCATCTGAGCATTATCGTGGAAAATGATGGGTGAATTCTGCAGAAAGTGTTGCCGCTTCTTTCTAAAAGCTGGTCGCAGGTGGTGCTCCAAAAACGAACAGTAATACTATGCATTTACGGTCTGCCGTGGAGGAATGTAATGCGTTAAGATAACACCATCACAGTCGTACACGAGGATCATTATAACTTTCACCGTACTGGGGCTCTGACGAATTTTCGACTTTCGTGGTAGTCCATAATGACGCCATTCGTTCGATTGGCGTTTCAGTTTTGGCTCATATGATTTGGCCCATGTCCCATCCAGGGTTATGATATGGTGTAAGAAAGTCTCTCCTTCGTGTTCATAGCGCTCCAAATGCGTCTTACCAGCGTCGTAACGCAACCATTTGTGCATTTCCGTCAAATCACGCGGAACCCATCGTGATGCAATTTTTCGCATGCCCAGGCATTCCTTCAGGATGTGAAGCACAGTCGTATGCGCTAATCCAGTTTCTTGGGCAAGCTCACAAATCGTCTGGTTTCGATCACTGTCCAGTAATGCGACAAGACGCTGACGCTCGTAGGACGACCTGCCCAATGAATGTCCGCCACAGTTTGCCGACCATCGTTAGAGGCTTTTACCCAACGTGCCACTGTTCTGTAAGGCAATGCAGATTCCCCGTAAGCCTGGTGAAGACCATGATGACACTGTCGTGCTGTACGACCTCTGGCACATTCAATCTTGATCCAACTCCATCGTTCCTGTTTGGTAAACATAGTGGTAACGTTATGTTAGACCGCTAGCTCACACGTGACTGTGTTTTTCTCGCTTGTGCGCATGCAGGTGATGTGGGAAGGGCGAGTCCATTTGCTCTGAGGTAAGGTAGGTATGTAACCAACGTGTGCTATCAGCGACAATATTAAATTCCGTTGCATAGCGTCTCCACAGCAGTGTTGCCACTATTTAAGTTCCAACCCTCATACAAACAAAAGATCTTAGTACTTTGATCGACAAATTGTATAACCATAGATAAACTGAAATGTTCATGTACCTTCATACAGACTCTTGATTGTTTTGAACTCAATCCAAATATTTAATCCTTAATATCTTTTAAAATATAGCTTATGGAACAACAGTACAGGGTAGCATAACAATGTGTTATTCATAATTGCAGTTTACATTTAAAATAATGCACGAAAAATCCAGGTCACTTATGGACAATAGGGACACGAGTCCCATGCAATTCTCATGAGTCTATTCACGACAGCTTAAAATAAATGCATGTAATGTTTCTTACAGACCATAAAGACATTAATTATGCTAACAAATCACTAAGAACTCTGTCGAAGTTCTCATGGACACAAAATGGTTAAAAGAGGAGGTTGTATTATCCTGAAAACAGCCAGTACATGAAAGTCAATACATCATTTGAAAACATTTAAGAATATTTACATTACATTTTATCCTTCAAACTCTTGATCACTACTTCTTTCATAACAGTAACATGCTCTAGGATACAAAAAGGTATACTGAAATAGGCAAAACCAATCTAAAAGGATAACACAATTAATATTAAAACAGGATATGAACATAAATTACAAAAACATCATGCATCTGTCATCAAAAGACAGGAGTCCATTGTACTAGTGAAGTGAGTCTAGATAAAATATCAAAATGTAAGGTGAGCACAATTTTCAGAAGCCTTTGCAAGGAAGTGCATTCTTTGACTGGGAATCAACTGCACATGGCAAGGTACAGGTTATCTACAGCTGCTGGAGCAAAACAACAAAACAAATACCAATTGCACAATTAACTCACTCCATCGATTGGTGTTATATCTGGGCGGAACATTATCACTGCTCATCACATTTCCAAACATGTGATTGGCTAGAAAGAATAAAACATACAGATCATTCTTTTAGCAGATAAAACATAACAGTAATACATACCTGCAAACTTTTAGAAACCAAAAATAGGAAGATTTTTTAATTCTTGGATTTCATCACATACCGGTATATTCCACCACAGTCTAGGTGAAAAAAGGTAAAGATAAAAGGCATATATATCTACAGTTACAATGCGAATTGACCATTAAATTTAAAATCTTAAACTACCAAAACATAAAAATGGTTACAAGAAAATGTACCTAATCATTCTCATTAATGACACTTAAAACCAAACCAAACCCCATGGCACTACAACCCTTGAAGGGCCTTGGCCTACCAAGCGACCGCTGCTCAGCTCGAAGGCCTGCAGATTACGAAGTGTCGTGTGGTCAGCACGACGAAATCCTCTCGGCCGTTATTCTTGGCTTTCTAGACCGGAGCCACTATCTCACCATCAGATAGCTTCTCAATTCTAATCACGTAGGCTGAGTGGACCTCGAACCAGCCCTCAGGTCCAGGTAAAATTCTCTGACCTGGCCGGGAATCGAACCCGGGGCCTCCGGGTAAGAGGCAGGCCCGCTACCCCTACACCACGGGGCCGGCTAATGACACTTGTGTATAATAATATTTACGTCACACCGACACGCGCAACAAAATGCATAATACCGTATTTTCTCGCGTAATTAACGCACTTTTTTGACGAAAAATACAGGCGAAAACTTTGGATGCATAAATTATTCAAGGAGTTCAGATATTTACAATTCATTCACATTTAAAAGATACATCAAATATAATATAAACACAACTGCTTCAACTCATCGTCATTTGGCGTAAAATTCCGACGTGAGAATTTTTCTGAAAAGTTAAATAGGGTACATCAGGTAGGTTAGACACGTGGGATTGAAGTACCGACACTGGAAAATATTCTTCCCATTACGAGCTGACAATACGACCTGAACTGAAATAAACATGAACTAACAAAAGTACAATTCATGTAATGTCACAACAATGACATACCGGCAAAAAAAAAAAAACTGTCCAACACGAGAAGTGCCGGGCATCGAAGGAGGGACCCTGCTACATTACCCCAAACCGTTCGCATCCAATCTTGTACGAGTGACGTGTCCATCCACCCTTTTTATTGAATACGAACGTGGATCACTCGCGGAAATTTTGCTTTAGACATTGTTTTTCATTTTAGAACAATGTGAGGTGCAAGCTTTCTGACATCAGCTGTTCCAGCAAGCATTGCAGTGCATCGTTGTTTTTTGCTTTCGGTAGCGCGCACGGTAACACTGTATATTCCTTTCTTATCGACTGTTTGACTTCGTGGCATATGGAAACTGATTGCCGTCGGACCTGCGGTTCCTATAAGGGAGATCAAATATTCCTTCACTTTACGCTTCTCAATCATAAAGCGATGAAAATGTTTTAAATCATTCGTCATTTTTTGGCATGATGCTGTTCTCCGTCGAAACGGAAATCCATTTCTCTTCATAAAATGAATCAAGCCTCGGCTAACCTTCAAATCTGAGACACTGATTCCATGTGCTGCGGTTATTTCACATTTAAAATACTGCATTTCGTGAGAAATGGCTTATCCAACGTTGAGTAACAAGATCATATATTTAAGCAGATCCTCCTCTACTTGCGGAAACTTGCCATTTTTTGGTCCACGAAATGCTTTGCAAGACTTGTTGGCCGCTTGAATCGCAAGTTTCATTTGGGCATTGAACACTTGCTGCCCTCTGCCCTATTCCCGTATTTTTCGGCGTAACTGATCATCGCGAGTTAGTATGATGCAGTATTACTCGAATACTGTGGACTGAAACAATTTTGAGATCACAGGATGTCCCCTAACCGAAACACTCGTAAAACTAGTGCCGGCTAATAACAGCACGTTGCCAGCTTTCGCAATAGGAAGCCTGCTACTTGAGCACTGTAGTTGACATTTTATTTCGAAACGCATCCGGAGCAGCGTGATGGATGTTCGAAGTTGTGGATGCGTCAAATATGTGAACATTTCTTTTTCTCCACTTTGGACCCAAAAACATTGGGATGCGTAAATTATGCAAGGGAGTTAATTACGCGAGAGAATACGGTAGTAGTAAAACGAACGGAAATTTATATGCATCTCTGAACACTTGAGATAATGTTTGTTATATTTTTTGGCCATAACGAGAAAATAAAGTACCTGAAACTGTCACCGACACAACCCCCTTAAAAAAATTCAACTCGTTAAAATTATGCACTTAAATACGCGAAACTACCACATACAAAACAATTCAATATGTCCCATACATTATTAACATACGACTTTGGCAGTGGGAGAAAGCATAGAAATGCAAGAAAAAACAAGTGGCCTACAACTCCCACGAAATTACGCATAGAAACGATATTAACAAGCGCCCGAACAATAACAAACTCATTCCTTCATCCCGATTAACTGAGTCGCCAGCGCGCGCCAGCCTGTCTTATTGCTTGCTTGCAGGACGATTGCTGCTCCGAATCCCCCGCTGTATAAAGCGGACACGCTGCTGTGGTGAGCGGGAAATACGATACACGAATGCGCCGGACGAAACACTCACGAAATAAAGCAGCAAATAAATACGCTTGAAAATGAGTTTTCATAAATTACACAAGCACATAAGAATATATCCTAGGGGAAGAGTATTGGCCGTACTAGAAGTTACATTGGTCAAAAATAGGAAGAAGTAAAAATAAATCGGAAAATTGGAAGACGAGTTAAAAACCGGAAAGTTTCCGGGTAAATCGGAAGGGTTGGCAAATATGGTAATATTACTGATTAGACAACAGCCAGTTTCAAACTTAGGCTTTCTTTTTACAAAAAAAAAAATTAGAGATTAGTTTTAAACCATGTTATTTCTTACATTCTTTATCCATTTTGTTTATATGAACAGTTTTGTTTCTAAATTGAATGATTAAAAAGACTAGAGATCAACTGAGCAAATCTCTTCAAATTACTGTATAATAATGAATACCACCCACCACCGAATAAGACCCGCACCCTAAATTTGAGGCAGCAAAACGCAGGCAAAAAAAAACCTTGCATACCTATTTAATTTTCTTCAAATATAGAACAAACATAAATTCAAACAGCTCACAATTAATAAAATCATCGCAAAAATCATAAATAAAATTGGTCCAATACTCAGATCATTCATAATTCACTGTCGTCATCTGAATTTTCACCATAGGAACTTCCGTCGCTGGCGGATGGATCTGAAACTTTTATCGGAGAAAGTGATTGTGCATTCGGAGATGTACATCTATTTCACGTCTCCCTGGGGCGTATGAAGAAATATCAACGGCCTTCCAGCATCACATTCATTCGAGGAAGCAAAATTCTTATTTGATGTTGCAAATTGGGAATGCTGACCAGACACCTGCCTATTTTGAAATGCCGTTGAAAAATACAGTGGATACGAAGGGTTATAAAAGTGCAACCATCAGAACAGATGGTAACGAAAAGCAACGATGCAAGGTAATGTTGTGCGTATTAGTGGATGGAACCAAACTCCCTCCATGTATGGTTCTGAAAAGGAAAACAGTTCCGAAAGGAAACTTGCCATTCGGTGTTGTTAGAACACAAGAGTCCAGCTGGATGGACAGTGCATTAGTTTAGGACTGGGTGAAGTGCGTGTGGCAGCATCGCCCGGGAGCTTTGTTACAAAAACGAAACATGCTTGTGTTTGACAGTTACCGAGGAGATACAACTGACACCGTAAAAGACCTGAATGCCCATTTACATGTGGTATATTGAATACAGTAACCGTATTAAAATTTATTTCAATACTCCATGTAAACGTAGTAAATATTTACGAGAATGAATGGCTTGAATACGATGCGCACCCAAGATCTAGAAACAATATTTTGGGGAAAAAAGTGCATGTGGTATTTGGGATTATACGGTAATGTAGGAAATTAATAGTAGTACAATACACCAAGTATTAAAAATCTTCTGCTGATGGTAATTTTTTTAACCACAATTATGAATCACAATCCAATGAGAACAACTTTAATATAATTTCCTAATTTCATTCTGAAATCACTCGCAATGGAGAACCTAGATTTATAACAAAATGGAAATAGCTAGACAAAAATGACTAATGATCTAGATGTTGGTTCCCATAGGGAACCTGAAATATTTGTCCCGAATGAGTAAATTTATAATACCAATATAGTTGGTCCGTTATTGAACATTATAAATTTTCCAGCTAACTCACTCCTGGTTGCCATTAAAGCTTTCACGGCCCGTACTTATAGACATGACATAGGCTTTTGAGCTTATGCCGTGTCAAGAAAATAAGGTGAAATTCTTTACGTTTCTCAGAGAACTGCGCTCTGCGTCATCAGGAGAAAATTTTGACTGTCCACGAGAAAGACTTCTAAACAATGAGCTTTTGAATTTAGACGTTATAACAGAAGTGGAAATGGTACATTCATTCGTCACCAGATGGCTCCCCGGACGTGGTACAGCGCTAGCGTTCAAAGCGGAAGCTGATGGAACCATTGGAATCAATCTAAGAGGTTCACATAATGTGTACGTAACATGACGTAGACAGGTGTATGACCTAGACACAAGCCTGGGTGGCGCACGCCTGCCCATAACGTCACGCCCGAGAAATTCTCGTTTAGCTGCAGCGCTCATTTCGCGATCGCCCAATAATTTCTTGGGTAATCTAATCTCCTTGGAAAATGTTTTCCAGCATTCTCAACAGATGGCGGGAGGATTTCCAGCTGTATTCACGAAGCATCCGGCCTAAAATATGCCTTATCTTCTATACTTTACATATACAACCTCTGGTCAGCTGACGAGATAAACAGAAATGGCGAGCGCAAAACGGAAGAGAAGTTTGTCTGAAGACAAAATAAGGAACTACATCAAGGATGAATCTCTAAGTGGCATTAGTATTTCTGATATTAGCGATAATGATTCTATTGATTCTTCAGATGATGACCTTAGTAATTCTAGTAAAAGTGAAGAAGATATTACGTCAGAAGCTAAAGTGATGGTAGATGTTGAATATACATTCGTGTGGAAAAAGTGTAAGCCTGGGGATAGTGTGCGACCTAATATTATTCCATTTACGGGAAATCCTGGTGTGAGGATTGGATTATTACCAAAGGTGAGTGCGATTGACTGTTTTGAACTGATTCTAACAGATGAAGTTGTAAATTTGACAGTGACCGAAAAAATTCGTTGGCGCTATGCTAAAAGTGCATTGAAATACTTGTAAATAAATCTCCGCATGCAAGGACACAGTTTTGGAAAAAACAAACTCTTACAAAATTTAGCAATTTATTGCGTTAGTGTTGCTGATGGGAATAATACAAAAGCCTGAAATAAAAAGGTATTGCTCACAGGACTGTATACTTAAAATACCAATATTTTATGGAACTATATAACAGGCCTGCTGTAAAAAAGGGTAAAAAGAGTGTTGAGTAAGATTTTATTAACCTTGAATAATATATGAATGTGTTCGCTTAATAATTGTTACTCATTCCTTGCTTCCTAAAATTAAACAATTTTCTCCGAAAAACCTCCCTTTTCTGGCACAGGTCTGCCAAAACCCGCCACCGAAGGGGTTAATTGATAGACAGTGTCCCTAGTGAAATTGTTAGGATTTCTACGTATTTCCACAGCTTCCCGTATAATCCTGGACCTGTAGTGTCTAGTGTGGGTAAGAGCTTGAGCATCTTGGAACATGACAACATGACTCGACAATAGAGCGTTATCAGCTATTGCTGATTTGTCTGGCTGGTTGAGACGAATATATGTTCATGTTCCTTGATACGTGTACCAATGGACTGGCATGTGTGGCCGATGTATACCTTATCGCAAGTACAGGGAATTTCGTATAACCCATGATGTACACGTGGGGACAATTTGTCCTTGGTTTTACCCAGAATGTGAGCAATTTTAGTGGCTGTGCCAAACACGGTTTTTATATTGTGTTTGCGGAGGACCTTGGCAATTCGATCGGTGGTGTTGTGAATGTAATGCAAGTAGGCAGTTCCCTTCACTTCTTCCTTCTGTGAGCTTTGCTTGGTCATTTTTCTGGGACGCAGGGCTCTATGAATCTGCAAATCGCTGTAACCATTACCCTTGAACGTGACTGAACGTGTCCATCTCCACCTGGATATTTGATGGCTCAGAAATTCGTCTCGCCCTTTTGGCGAGTGTCGTGAGAATGCCTTGCTTTTGTGTTGTATGGTGGTGAGAATCTGCATGAAGATGACGATTTGTGTGGATAGGCTAAGGATAGATGGTATGTCCTAAGGAACCGTCCGGTTTCTTTCTTACCAGAACATCCAAGAAAGGAGGGTATCCGTCCGACTCCATCTCCATTGTGAATTTAATTGAAGGATGTTGCTGATTTAGGTGGTTTAGAAATAGATGAAGTTTCTCAGGACCTTCTGTCCAGACCACAAATGCATCATCAAACCATACCTCCACTATATCATAGGTTTGATGAGCGCCGAAGCATTAGCCTTCTTCTCAAAATGCTCCATAAAGAAATTAGCCACTTCGGGCAAAATAAACTTCCCATAGCCACTCCATCTGTTCGTAAAAATTCCCACCCCACAGAGAATAGCTGGAAGTCATGCAGTGGTAAAATAGCTTAGTAATGTCCTCAGAAAACAAGTGTTCATGACCGAGTCATTCGGCATTTTAGTGAACCAGGACTCCACATCGAAACTCGCCAAATGTGCATTAAGTTGAAGGGCTATGGTTGACAGCTTGTTGACGAAATACCGAGAGTCTCTGTTGTATGATTCAGTACGTCCTATGTAAGGCTGAAGCAATTTGCTTAGGTATTTAGCCAGAGTATCCGTAGGAAAACCTATCGCACTAACAATAGATCTGAGGGGAACATCTTTTTTTATGGATCTTAGGCAGTCCATATAATCTGGGTGGCACTGCATCCCCCGGGGACAGATATTTAGCCGCCTCTTTTGGAATTGAAGATTGCCTTAAGAGAGCTTTACGGTGGTGTTGGACACACTAGTAGTGAGTTCACGTGAGCTTAGTCTGTAAACAGGCTCTGACAATATAGCCGAGAGCTTATTCTTATACTCATCAGTGTCCATAACCACTGTCGCATTATCAGCTGAGAGAATGGTCAGTTCAGAATCATCTCTTAGTTCCTTCAGAACTCTCCTCTCACCTCTTGTTAAATTGGGCGCGGGTAACAGCAGACCTTATGAGTCTCACACATTTCTGCCTTAACTCCTCAGCCTCATCCATAAGTAGTTTGTGGATGGCTGGCTCAATGGAAGTAATTAACTCCTCAGTGGGAATTTTATAGGGAGCTTGCTTAATAGCAAGTGTAAACAGAAACAACTCTCGGGAGACTGAGTCCAGTTCCTTACGAGTGTAATGCACTCTCGATCGCAAGAGCCTTGCTAGCGCGTTGATGTATTCTCCTGGCCTTCGGAGTATTTAACGTGCGCTTCAGCTTCACACAGTTGGAAATGATGTTATGGTCCCTCCATCTCAGCAGAAAGCATAAAGAAGAAACAAGAACAGACTCCTTAATTTGCTGAATTTTGAAGCCTTCTTAAAAGTATCCTCTCCATAGAGGTTTTTAATGTTGCCAATGATGCTTTCATAGCCCCGTACTTATAGACATGATATAGGCTTTTGGGCTTATGCCGTGTCAAGAAAATGAGGTGAAATTCTTTACCTTTCGCAGAGAACTGTGCTCTGTGTCATCAGAAGAAAATCTTGACAGTCCACGAGAAAGGCTTCTAAGCATTCATTCCAGGCTTGTGTCTATGTTATGTTACGTATACATGTTATGTGACCCTCTTAGACAGATTCTGATGGTTCTGTCAGCATCCGCTTCGAATGCTAGCGCTGTACCGCGTCCGGTGAACCATCCGATGATGAATGAACGTATCATTTCCACTTGTATTATAATGTCTAAATACAAAAGCTAATTGTTTAGAAGCCTTTCTCGTGGACAGCCGATTTTCTTCTGATGATGCAGAGCACCGTTCTCTGTGAAACGTAAAGAATGCCACCTTATTTTCTTGACAGGGCATAAGCCCAAACGCCTGCATCATGTCATTCCTGGTTGCCAGCATTTTGCCCCAGTGTGCTAAGTTGGGCTTAGTTGGTAAATACCACACCTACGAAGACGCAAATATTTCAGGTTCCCTATGGGAATCAACCTCTAGATCATCTGATGGCCAGGCAGGCCATGGTATGCACTAGCCATGCGTCTTGGTAGGTGCTCTAGTTACCAACTGACGAGCCCAACTTAGCACACTGGGGCGAAACACTGGCAACCAGGAATGAGTTAGCTGGAAAATTTATAATATCCAATAACGGACTGGTAATAATGACAAGAAAAGAAAAGAAAAGAAAAGAAAAAAAAAAAAAGACAACACAAATGAGCAGGAGTTCACAGAGGGTTTGGATACCACGCAGGAGAAGCTCAGTCACTTTACAAAGATTTTCCCCACACTCTAAATCAAAGTCTTGTAAATGATGCCATAAAAGATGAATATGAACACAAATATCTGGAAACAATGTTCCAAACATATAAATGAACAGACAGCTTTAATAATCTATGATAATATCAATTTCAATCATTGTAAAGTAATTTCATGAAAATGAACTCCAATTCAAAGTATGTAGTTTGTTTCGTGAAAACCTTGCACTGCTTTTATGTATCATGACCTACTTCCCATGAGATTGGATTCCTCATCTGTCAAACATGAAGCTTGAGCTTCTACCCATTTTGGACAGGAAAAGTTACATCAAACCTATTTCTTTCCAAGTGCACATAGGATTTACTGTTCACAGAAACTAGCCAGTTGAATGCTGAAAGGCATACAAATCTACCATGAAAAGTAGTTATACATTCATCTGTGATATCCTCAAGTTGAGAGAAGTGGACACTTTCATAAGGGCTAATCTTAAACAAAGGGTTATTAATCCATGATTCCTGAGGGCATCCGTTGCCAATATATTTATAAATATATGCTTAATAAGAAGATAACCATGAAGCATATTTCAAGTACAGTGTATGCATACTACAGGGAGAAGCAAACCTAATGCACTGGGGAATTCATTTGATTATAGCAGATGTTTGACTGCCAGGGGCTGGGGAACTCCAGGCCAGCTTTACGAGCTTCCATGAGATATAACAAGAGAAACTTTCCACTTGCTGCCAGACTGTTGAAGGCTCGTATCTAAACACACGAAGCAATGTTGACACATTTTTTAAAAGAAAAATTTGTATGAAAATTACTTTTTTTTCTTTCTCTAGTTGCTTTACGTCGCACCGACACAGATAGGTCTTATGGCAACAATAGGACAGGGAAGGGCAGGGAGCGGGAAGGAAGCGGCCGTGGCCTTAATTAAGGTACAGCCCCAGCATTTGCCTAGTGTGAAAATGGGAAACCACGGAAAACCAACTTCAGGGCTGCCGATAGTGGGGTTCGAACCGACTATCTCCCGAATACTGGATACTGGATACTTAACAGCAGTTTTTATCCTGTTAGGGGTTGTAGGATAAAAAAAAAAAAAAAAATAGAGCACGACTAAGTAGTATTGTAGTGTAGTCTTATATTAATTACCTTATTGTTGTGTACTATCCCAGACAATATATCCCTCCGTTCATTTATTTTTTTGCAAATAAGTTACTTTATTTTTTAATTTAAAAATTACCCCCCCCCCCCCCCCCCCCCGTAAAGAATGGCTAAGGAGCGCAAGTGTACTTATTGTGGGTGTGGTGAGGCATTGAGGGGTATGAGGGAGGAGTTGGAAAGTTTGAGGGAGATAATTAGGATTCTCACAGAAGACAGGAAGGAAGATAGGACTCCCTCAAACAATGTACAGGTTACAGTAGGTGTACAAGAGGGAGGGGAAGGAAAGGGAGGAGTTATAGAAGACAGTGGTCTAATGTCCTAAGGGGAAGGAGATTGCAGGCCAAGGGCTCTATTCAGGATCAGAATTCAGGACAGGTGTCTGTGCGAAATCGGTACGAGTCACTCCAGGTAGAACAACAGAGGGAAGATGAGGGACAGGGAACTGTTGCTGAGATGCATGGAAGTAGGAGGAAGGGAAAAGGTAGGAAAGGGAAATGTAGAGTAGAGGATAGGAAAAGACAGGTGGAACAGGGTCATGGGAAGGAGAAAAGGGAGGAGGAAGTAGCTTCTGCAGCTATCAGGAAAGATAGGGCTGACCAAGAGGGAAGGGGATCAAATGAGGTGGGTAGGGTTGAGGCTCTGGTCATGGGGGATTCCATCGTTAGACACGTGGGGAAAGTGTATGGAGGAAAGGGAACCAGGGTAGAATGTTATCCAGGAATTAGGTTGAGGCAGATGTTGAGGAAAGTAGAAGAGAGGGAGGAGGTGAAGGAGAAGGTGGTAGTGTTTCACGTTGGTACCAACAACGTAAGGCAAGCTGATATAAGTACCAACATAGTTGGAGAAGTGTGGGATCTGGTAAATGCAGCACGGGTGAAGTTTAAGAAAGCGGAGATTGTTATTAGTGGAATACTGTGTAGGAGGGATACTGACTGGAGGGTGATTGGGGATTTAAATGAGACTATGGAGTGCGTATGTAGGAAACTGGGAGTGAAATTTCTAGATCCTAAAGGGTGGGTAGGAGATAGGGATCTGCGCCCGGATGGCCTTCATTTAAACCGCAGTGGTACGTATAAGTTAGGAAATTTGTTTGGAAGGGTAATAGGGAGGTACATTCAGGGAAACGGGATGACCTAGGGAGCGGTGATAAGGGAACAGGGAACTGGAAATCAAGTAGGGATGACATAAAATTGTTAGTGTTGACCTGTAGAAGTATTGTAAAGAAAGGAATAGAATTAAGTAATTTAATAGATATATATTTACCAGATATTGTAATAGGAGTTGAATCATGGCTGAGAAATGATATAATGGATGCAGAAATTTTCTCATGGCACTGGAGTGTGTATCGTAGAGATAGGATAGGAAAGGTGGGAGGGGGAGTTTTCATTCTGGTGAAAGAAGAATTTGTAAGCTACGAAAAAGTTAAATATGAGATACATGAAATTCTAGGTGTAAGGCTCATTTCTAAAGATAATAGGCAACTTGATATATTTGGAGTGTACAGATCGGAAAGGGTAGCACTGATGCGGATTCGGAATTATTTGATAGGATAGTTAGCTATGTGGGAAACAACATGGAAAGAAATGTGATTCTAGCGGAAGATCTGAATTTGCCAGATGTAAATTGGGAAGGAAATGCGAACGACAGGAAGCACGACCAACAAATGGCAAATAAGTTAATATGGGAAGGACAGCTGATTCAGAAAGTGATGGAACCAACCAGAGGGAAAAATATCCTGGATGTGGTGCTGATAAAACCAGATGAGCTCTATAGGGAAACTGAAGTAATAGATGGTATTAGTGATCATGAAGCTGTTTTTGTGGTAGTTAAAAATAAATGCGATAGAAAGGAAGGTCTTAAAAGTAGGACTGTTAGGCAGTACCATATGGCTGATAAAGCAGGTATGAGGCAGTTTCTAAAACGTAACTATGATCGGTGGAAAACGGTAAATAAAAATGTAAACAGACTCTGGGATGGGTTTAAAGAAATTGTTGAGGAATGCAAAAACAGGTTTGTACCTTTAAGGGTGGTAAGGAATGGTAAAGACCCACCTTATTATAATACAGAAATAAAGAGACTAAGAAGGAGGTGCAGACTGGAAAGAAATAGAGTTAGAAATGGCTGTGGAAGTAAGGAGAAATTGAAGGAACTTACTAGAAAATTGAATCTAGCAAAGAAGGCAGCTAAGGATAACATGATGGCAAGCATAATTGGCAGTCATAAAAATTTTAGTGAAAAATGGAAGGGTATGTATAGGTATTTTAAGGCAGAAACAGGTTCCAAGAAGGACATTCCAGGAATAATTAATGAACAAGGGGAGTGTGTATGTGAGGATCTTCAAAAGGCAGAAGTATTCAGTCAGCAGTATGTAAAGATTGTTGGTTACAACGATAATGTCGAGATAGAGGAAGAGACTAAGGCCAAAGAAGTAATAAAATTTACATATGATAAGAATGACATTTACAATAAGATACAAAAGTTTAAAACTAGAAAAGCGACTGGAATTGATCAGATTTCTGGGGATATACTAAAGACAATGGGTTGGAATATAGTACCATATCTGAAGTACTTATTTGATTATTGTTTGGTCGAAGGAGCTATACCAGATGAATGGAGAGTTGCTATAGTTGCCCCTGTGTATAAAGGAAAGGGTGATAGACATAAAGCTGAAAATTACAGGCCAGTAAGTTTGACATGCATTGTATGTAAGCTTTGGGAAGGCATTCTTTCTGATTATATTAGACATGTTTGTGAAATTAATAACTGGTTCGATAGAAGGCAATTCGGTTTTAGGAAAGGTTATTCCACTGAAGCTCAACTTGTAGGATTCCAGCAAGATATAGCAGATATCTTGGATTCTGGAAGTCAAAAGGACTGTATCGCGATTGACCTGTCTAAAGCATTTTTTAGTATGTTTATGTAATCACTATAAATTGAAATTAATGTATTGAATAGGTGGATTAAAGGTCGCCTTTATTGTTTTTGAACCAAGTAGTATGTTCCGAGCTGTCAGTGGAAAGATGGAGTGGAATGACATATGTTCAATAAATTTCCAATTTCTTTGCAATCATTTAAGAAAAGGCTAGGAAAACAACAGACAGGGAATCTGCCACCTGGGCAACTGTCCTAAATGCAGATCAGTAGTGATTGATTGAACCTGGGACTCTGAACCAAAGGCCTCAACACTGACCATTCGGCCAGGAGTGCAATGAAAATGAACTATCAAACATCAGTAATGATGGTCAGAAAATATTGCACACAAAAATAATGTTCAAAGAAAACAGTACAGCTCTAAACAGAACCCAACTCTTGATAACTGAGTCCTTCATTCCAAGAGGGAAAGAGATGCTTAAACAGAGAAAAAAATCTGAATATCAATGCTAAACTCGCCATAATTATCAGAAATTCCACTGTCAAATCAGAGAAAAAAAACTACAACCTATCCTTCATACATCAGCACCTTTGGCTTGGGTCGCAATTCGAGAGGGCGAAGAACGGTCAATTTTCACAGCAAAGAGAGAATCTACTACTTAAACAACCTTTTCAAGAAGCACTCAAATAGGAAGTGGACCTGGAGGTGCCCAGACAACACAGTCAAAAAACATTGCCTACATCTTGGCAACAGATACATTAGTGTGGATGTGTCAGTTCTAAAACAGTTTGATATTGGCAGTGACAATAGATTAATAAGGGCAAAACTCCAAATAGAAAAACAGGTAGAGGAAAAGCTTATGTTGGAAAGGAATGCTCAGACCACATTATCAAACGTGAAGAACAATGAGGAGCATGTTTTCCAGATTAACAGTAAGCTACAACAAACGAGCAACAACGCATCCTGGAGCCGATATTGGGTCCGAACATGTGCCATTATTGGCAGATATCAGATTGAAATTGAAAACCACCACATCAAGTGTCTAGCAAATTTGATGTTACCAAATTGTGAGATGGTACAATTAAAAAAGCAGTGATAAAAGACCTGAACAACAAAATGCAAACCAACAATAGCAACAACAATGACAACAGTACAGAATATCAATGGAAAATATTACATGATACACTGTTAAAAGTCTGTAAGGATCATCTTACATCAACAAGGCAAAAGAAGCAGAGATGGATGACTGATGAAATACTTGATCTAATTGAACGAAGACAAGAAAAGGGCAGAGAAGACAGCTACCGACAGACACAAAGGGAGATTAAGAAGAAAATCACATTAGCCAAGGAAAGACGGATGACAATGAACTGTGAAGAAATAGAAGAACTAAATAAAGACCATGATAGTTTCAAGTTATACAAGAAAGTAAAAGAGACAGCTGGGCTGTACAGAAAACAGATGCCAATGACTCTCATTGATGACACAGCAAACCCATCCTAGATGAACAAAACATCGCACAGACCTGAAGAGAATGCACAAACGAATTGTTCAGTGATGACAGGGGTGAAATTGTGTACTTACACAATGCAAAAGGTCCAAAAATAACAAAAGAAGAAGTATTACATTCCCTCACAATATCACCTAATGGTAAAGCAGTAGGTCCGGACCAGATACCAGCTGAGGTTCTAAAACTAATACTGAAGAGAATGTTGACCAAATTGCTAAACTTTTCAATACAATTTATGATACTGGAATAATCCCAGAGGACTGGTTGCAATTGACATTCATCGCAATACCTAAAAAGTCTCATCCAAAGAAATGCAGCGACTACAGTCTCATAAGTCTGATGAGTCATATGCTAAAAGTATTCTTACATATAATACACGCACGCACGCATTATTTTTTTTTTTTTTGCTAGGGGCTTTACGTCGCACCGACACAGATAGGTCTTATGGCGACAATGGGACAGGAAAGGCCTAGGAGTTGGAAGGAAGCGGCTGTGGCCTTAATTAAGGTACAGCACCAGCATTTGCCTGGTGTGAAAATGGGAAACCACGGAAAACCATCTTCAGGGCTGCCGACAGTGGGATTCGAACCTACTATCTCCCGGATACAAGCTCACAGCCGCGCACCTCTACGCGCAAGGCCAACTCGCCCGGTCGCACGCATTAGAACGAAGTGCGAAATAGACTTGGATGACAACCCAATTGGGTTTCAGAAATGCCTTTGGCACACGATAAGCCTTACTCAGCGTCAATGTCCTGCTCCAAAAATGCCTCCAACTACACAAAGATGTATTTGCATGTTTCATTGACTATGAGAAAGCTTTTGATAGAGTGAAACATGAAAAACTGATAGAGATTCTCCAACGAAAACATCTCGATGGAAAAGACATACGCATCATACAGAATCTCTGCTGGGGCCAACAAGCAACAGTCAAAATCAACCAAACCAAAACATCAGATGTGAAAATCAGAAGGGGGGTACACCAATGTTGTATACTCTCGCCGCTCCTTTTTAATATCTATTCTGACATCATTTTTAAAGAAGCTTTGCATGATGTTGAACTGGGTGTGTAAATGGTGTTTTGATCAATAATATTAGATATGCAGATAACACACTGATTCTGTGCAACACTATAGAAGGCCCTCAAGAACTCCTGAACAGAATCTATGTCAAAGGTTTATAGTATGGTCTCAATATAAATGTAGCAAAAACTAAGTTAATGGTATTTAGCAGAAATAGTAATGCAAATGTCACCTTGTCATTAAACAACCGCAAAACAGAACAAGTCCACCAGTTCAAGTACCTCGGCAGCATAACAACAGACAGTATGGATCCAGATAAGGAAATCAGATGCAGAATTGAGAATGCTAGAGCTGCATTTCACAGGACGAGCTCTTTGTTCAGTAATAATCATCTGAATCTGAAGCTCAGACAGAGATTAATGAAGTGCTACATCTGGTCAGTACTATTATATGGAGCAGAAATATGGACCTTAAAAGCCACAAGTATCAAACAACTTGCCGCCTTTGAAATGTGGTTGCACAGAAGAATTCTTAGAATACCCTGGACAGATATCATAAAGTCCTAAGGAGAGCTAGGATGAAGCAAGAACTAATAACTATGAAAGTTCACAAAATAGCTTATCTAGGCCACATATTAAGAGGAAACAAATATGGATTCATAAAACTCATTCTCCAGGGTAAAATAGAGGGCAAAACGGCGAGTTGACAGACCAGAGATAACATGATTACACAACCTCAAGCAGTGGACCGGTATCGAGACAACTGAGAGACTCTTCTGACTGGCAGAAGACAGAAAAACTTTCTTCAGAGTAATCGCCGACATCTGGGCAACCGGATATGGCACTTGAAAAAGACAACAAACTGAAGAAATTTGGACGTGTTGAGAAAAATAACAGAAATATTAATAATGTGGTGAAGAAAGTTTGCTCACAGAAGAGACTGAAGAACCCAAAAATCAGCCCAGAAACAGAAATATTCATCAATGAACAAAGGATGACTGATTTGCTGAGGTACAACTCAAACAAAATGTAAAGAAAGCTATCAGAAAAGACAAACAAAGCCATCAAAAATAATGGTAACATGAGAATCATACATTCCACTTTGTCAAGAGGAAAAATAGTAATCCACAAACTGAGAAAAAGACAAGGGGAAGATGCAAAGGAGGACAAGATCACAGAGAGTAGCTAAACTTTCACACAAAACTTTACAGTCAGTCAACTCCATTCCTCACAACAGCTGTGAAGTCAGAACACACAGTGCAGAATGCCAGATCTGAGCCTGATGATGTGCCAGAACTGAGAAGCATTAAACCAACTGAAAAGAAGCAAGGCATCAGGGGAGGATATGATTGCAAGTAATATGCTACAAGTTGGAGGAGCGACTCTGGAAAAAACCTTCTTGTACTCCTAAACAAATGTCTCACAGAAGAGAATTCCTGACCAATGACAAAATGCAGTCATCCTCCTCTTAAAGAAAGGTGACTGTACAAATAATCAGAATACCCATCAGTTTACAATCCATCTTTTACTAAGTGCTGATTAAAATAATAACAAATAGACTTACACTAAAACTTGACTTGTACCAAACTGCTGAACAAGCTGGTTTTACAGTAGGGTTCAGCACAATTGAAGGCGCTGACATGGAGAAGATAGTAATTCAAGAAATATCAAATGTTCATTTTTTTTGTCATGGAAAGAACAGTGAACACTTAGGCCAATAGCACCAAATTAACAGCAAGTCAATCGACGGAATGGTCCTAGGTCCTATGAGCGATGGAAGATGGCACTTACATTGAGTCCATGGTAACTGGCTTGGGGAATGATAAAAGTCACTCACTTATTGCACTCTGTGAGGAAGATTAATCTGGGTTTTCTGACGTCGTCGATAACTCTGAAGCAGTGATACTGTCGTTTTGGTATTGTCAGTAAAGTTTAATTCTCTGAAATGCCTCTGAATCCAGTTCCATATAAAACGGTACACAAGACTGCTTCTTGTAGTTTGAAAGTTATGACATCTGGTATCACTACGAAGAGGAGTTTGACTATAAGATGCGATAACTGCATCGGACAAAACATGAATCGTACGGTTCTCATGATGTCGCCGTATCTTGTTGGGAAAAACTATTCTGATAACATCGACCTTAAATTGTAAGTATCTAGCCACTCCTATATGGCGTGTGATCATGACTTTGGCGTAATCATAAAGAGGAAGAAAGTTTACACAACAACGGTTCCAGATGAACTTCCAAAGATGGTCCAAACTGCTAGACATTTCTTACGATTTCAAGTTATCTTTTTAACAAGATTTTTTTGACCTTTTTTGAGGAAAATGACTCATTTTTAAACACTGCACTTCTCAAAATCAGCACCCAGTCGCCGATAAAGATTTCGAGAGCAGAGTTTCCACTGATCAAAGTAAGGCAATCATTCAATGAAAATATAGGACCACAACATATTAAAGAAGGACAATCTCACCAATACCACAACCACATTATGGTTATCAGCAGCACCAAGAAAAAGGACTTACAGTCTATTTTGGATTATTTAGATGAGAAGTACCATGGGTTTTTACTGTTAAATCTGTGCATGAATGCTCAGGATGTTGTGATTGTCTAAGAAACTGATGTTTTATTATAACTTACATGTTTATGGGTAGTCACTGTGTTGCTAAAAGAATGGACACACTTTGTTTATACAATACAGATTATCATTATATTGAATGTGGAAGAGCTTTGGTTACTAAATTGTCACTTTTACATAGTACAATGTTTTGTTGTTTCTCCTGCACACTTTATATGTTGTGACTTATCTGATGATTATGATTTTTGTTGTATAAAGGGGCCTAACAGCTGGGTCATCAACCTCTAATGGTATGAGGTGCAATAAAATGCAAATTAAAACTTCAAAATGTATCCACAGACTAGAATATAAAACAAATGGTGATGAAAAAATGTTTGTGAAATAAAAACAATCAGTGGATCCAATTTACAATGTCTTAATTACTGGGATGATACGTATTATCTAAAGGTGTTCAAAATTCAGGTCACCGGCCCCTCATAATGGTACTAATCACTGGTAAAGCAGAACTATGGTGTTCCTCCTACAGCGGTACTAATCACATGCAATGTAGAGCCATGATGTACTACTCATGGGCAACATTCTGAACACAGTGGAATCGACCGGTGGAATGCAATGCACACAATGACAGTTATCACAAGCAATGCCCACACCCGTATGGTACTGCTCCTATATAACGTAGACAGATGGTTTTCCTCGCAAGGTGGTACTACATAAAATCAGCTTCATGGTCCGTATCGCACCTACACAGATTCACAACTAAGTATTTTTTATTTTCCACCTTGTCGATACACTAAATTGCTTAAGGCAACTTATTGGTTAAAAGTGGTACATGTTTCATATATTATAAACATCTTCAGCCACATAACACTGTTTAGATGAAAAATTCATGTAATGACAAAATATCAATGCTTTAGAGGAAGTGTCCTTAAAATTAACATAAGAAGATTGACAATCTTAAAAACAAAATAAGAAAAATTATATAAATTCTTTCTACAATTGAAAGCAGTTGTCAGGGAAACACTTGTATGATAATCCATAGAGAATATGTCCTAATGATTATTATTTTCTTAAAAATTATAAATTTATAAGTAATTGTCGAAATGAAGAAATCCAGATTTCATAATGTGGCTCCTATTACTATTGCAGATAATTCCTAGTTTTGAGGAGGAGGGGGAGGACACACCAATATCCCCCGCTGCTCCATCTCCTCGAGTACGTGAACAAGAGAGAACGCATCTTCACTACTACACCAGACACTAGACCATAAAAAAATGACAGGAGGTACTGTTCCAGAGGAAATCAGGTTTAAAAAGATGTGACAACTGATGTCAAAATGGGAAACCACGGAAAACCATCTTCAGGGCTGCCAACAGCGGGGTTCGAACCCACTATCTCCCGGATGCAAGCTCACAGCTGCATGCCCCTAACTGCACAGCCAACTCGCCCAGTGCATTGTTTAACAGCAAATTTCAAAAGTTGGGGAGGGGGGATATCTCTATTTACTTCAATAGGCTGTCTTTTTTCCTTTTTAAAAAAATATATGAGTGGTCTTTGTAAGTTTTACTACTTTATAGTAACACTACTAGGTCTGTGACACCACAGTTGCCTGTTAGCTTATGAAGTACCTTTGAATATGTCTACTTTCCAACAGTTTCTTTTCATACAATGGCTACACAAATTTTCATTTTCAAAAAAACATAGAAATTTTAAGAGCTCTGCAATACTCACTTGATGCATTAAATATTGGATTATTTTCAAAGTTAGCAAAAGAAGGCTGTGTAGCATTTGGTGCAAACTGCGATGAGGAACTAAATGGATCGGCAGACCCAAAATCGGCCAGAAATTCTGAAGGTGATTTATCAGGTGTGAACATATTGTCAGCGGGAGTCACGGACGTCTGCACAAACAAATTATTCCACCATTACTAAATTTAGTATCTCATTCTGCAAATATGAGAATATCTTAAAGCTGGACAATACTCACTTTCATTCCAAGAGTAAGAGGCTTTGACTGAGGTGCTGAAACAGTAGCTAAAGGCTTTGTATCTTGTATGGTTGCTACTGGTGTCGGAGTGGAGGTTCTGGAATGGCTATGAGTCTCTGGCGGTGAGAAACTGACAGGTCCATTTTTCACAGAGGCTTGAGGCTCCAAGTAATACCTAATTCGAAGATATAATAATAATAATAATAATAATAATAATAATAATAATAATAATATAGAATTAATACTAAACATACAGAGATGAACATATACAACGTTTTAATATGTATACATGTAAGAAACATGGATCGAAATGCATGTGTGGCCAATAGTTTTAATACAATGAAAAATATATTATTCACGATTTTGTAAGACTTATTTAAAGATTTTACAGTAAACTACTTCTACAGAAAAATACTCAAAAGTGATACTACAATGACATTAGTAAGTTTTTTAATTCATACGGCAGAAAATAGCAACAACCATTGTGATATGACTGAAGGGACTCCAGAGGTGCCAGTCAATGATGTAGGTAAAACATAAAATACTCCTGTGGATCAAAGCTATGTATCAAATGTTCTAGTCTTGACAAAATCAGCTCTGGTTAACATTTGCAAAGAAATGACATTACATTTAATAAGGTAAGGTAATTTTTTTTTGGTGCCTGCTCCATTGGTGTACTTTTACTCCAGGTTTAGTTGCCTCTGTGGATCAGTGGTAAGAGTGTCAGCCTCTGGATCCCAAGATCACAGGTTTGAACCCAGCAGAGGTAGCTGGTTTTCTGAAGGGCAGAAAAAAATTTATTCAATATTACATGTACGAAGTCAGCACGTAAAATATTTCTGAGTCATTCGGCGTTTACCCAATAAAATTTTTAAAATTCAGCCATAGATTGCCAAATAGAGGTATGGTTTCCTATGCCATCTGGTGGAGTGCACAGGTAGCCAAAATGGTAACAAATGAAAATGCCTACACACTGTAACTGAGTCTGCACGTGCACATCTAATGATTACCACAGGTTTGATTCCCAGTCAGTCCAGGGATTATAATTCTGGACTGAGGGTTGGAACAGGGTTCACTCAGCCTTGTAAGACCAACTGAGGGGCTACCTAAAACAAGAGGCAGCAGGCTCAGTCAAGAAAGCCAAGCACTATGGTTGAGGATGTCTGGCGCTTAGCATCGAGACATTATCGGTAAACATTTACTTATCGAGTCAAGATCACACAATCTGTTTCTTACAGTTAGAGTAGATATCCTTCACTCAACAAGAAACCAATACTCAGTGTAGTAGCATTGGCCCAGGAGTTCCTTCAAGCTGAAAGTTACAAATAGCAGTCACTGGCTGTAGTTATAGCCTATGGACAACACGACCAGTGTTTATTTTACAATTCCACGACCAGACGACTTTACTTTGATTTACCCTTCCACACCAAGCAACTTTCCTCTGTGATGGTTCTTCTTCAGGCAAAATATCTTTATGGATGCAATGCTATTTGGATACTGGATTTCACTCTACAGTCTAACTTCTAAATAGCATTCAAAACAAAACAAAATTCAAATAATATACTTTTTGTCCTTTGACAGCTATGCTTTCAAAAGGTGAAGTTATAAGATGGTGATTATTGTGCCGAGATGAGGTACAAGTAGGCAACCATCCTCTCTTAACATTAATCAGGTGTGAAAATGAAAGAGGTCCAACACTTGGAAAAATGAAGGTATCAGCCAAATAAAAATGAAGTTCAGAAAGGGTGATAAAAATGAAAGAGTACGGTACCTAAGGGCCTAGCAAACCTAATACTGTCTGGGTTAGAAGAGAACACGTGACTGAAAAAGGTGAGGTAGGAAAGGTAAAAGAGAGGAGTCTGGCAGAAGTGGAAGTAATGCCAGACTAATTATTGCTGTTCTAAGAGGAAGTACAACTAGGCAACCATCCACTATATAACAATAATCAGAGATAAAATGGAAGACTTCTAATACTTTGAAAAATGAAGGTATCGGCCAAAGAAAGACAAGGACCACAAAGGAGGTGAGAATGATAGACTCCCTGGGATCCCAGGATCATCAACCCATGCCCACAATTTAAGAGCCCCTGGGTTCCCCTTTTAGTCATACGGCAGGCAGGGAATACCATGGATATATTCTACTGCTCCTACCTCAGCCTTCTTTATCCCCCCTCCTTTCCCTATCTACTCGTTTGTTTGCATTGTCTGCTTCCTCCAGCAAGTCAATGCTTGTTCTACATCAGATATTAGAGGTGAGTCTCATAAATAATTCTCCTTTTTAATTTCTTTTCTGAATATTCATTCCTAATTCTGGCTATCATTTCCAGACTTACTTCTTTGCCTGAGGTCCTAAGTCAACTTAAAGAAATATTATGACAAGAAGATCATAACCATAATTTTTGTTATTATATGTGTACCGGGAGGTACACCTCAACTCCGCTCATTTAAAATAAGCGCCTTAATGAACTCCTCTGTCGGTCAAAAGGTGAAACTACACAAACTTAGAACTTTAATCAGAAGATGTCACCGCTGAAATATTAAGTAAATGTTTCGTTATCAAGTTTCCTAAACTGATTGAATTTCTCCTTGTTTTGTTCTGCTATACATCAAGAAGTTTGGACATTTTTCTATAGATGACACTACTAAAAACTATGATCATGCACTCTGGTTCAAGGTGGAAGAACTTATAACTTAAAGAAGTTTCATATTCCTAGGTTTTCCATAACTGATCTATGTTCATTTATTTTTGGGTTGGCAATACTTCCTTTTCTTTCCGCCAATTTTGAATCTAGCCAATCACGAATTTTTGTAATTAATTTTCAACCAATCCTGCATTTCTTGTTCACTTTGAATCTGCCAATAAAAATTAAGAGGGTGTGTCCTGATTAGTCTTGAATGCTCTCGAACCTTCCCTGAGGGTTTATAAACTGCGGCTTTTCACGTTTCCTGGTCAATTGATCACCGTCTTGATAAGTGTGTGTTTTAAGGCAGGAGGCGGGGCAGCCTCTTTCTTCGGTCAGCAGTACATCTATAAGGTAATGGCCACGTAAACTTTATCTTTCTTGTCACGTCCGCAGCTTTATTCAAGGGGAAGGTCCGAATCTTTAATTATATAACTATACTTTTCTAAAATGTAACTTTTCTTTTGGCTAATGTAAAATCTTCAGAAAATCTGTAATTGTAAATCGGGGATAGAGAGTGAGTGAGTTACCCTCTCGAGCTCCCCTTGATTTGAGGTGTCTGCGATTTAGCAACTTTTCTTTCTGTAATGTATTACCATTATTTCCATGCGCGCCACCTCAAGTAGCTTGGGATTAGCCCGTTTCATCGGCCGAGAGCCCTGTAGGTTTTAATTTTTCATTATCTGGGTGTGCAGTGTACGCCTCCATCCAGTTTGTGTTCGGGCCATTTATTTAACCTGTTCTTTTTTGCAAAGGCCCTGTAGGTTGGGTACTAGATACCACTGTATAAAATTATTTTCAATTTGTAAGCTGTGCCTTGAGAGGCCAAAGATTGTAAGTTGGTGTTGCCTTGAGTAGGCTGGAAGAAACAGAGCCTGTAAGCTCTTTTCAAAGTTTTGTAATAGTAACGAGTGCCTCTGGAAGGCTAGATATTGTATTTTGGGAGTAAGTGCTCTTAAATTAGGGGATTGCTGCCCTTGACTAAAGGATTCCTCATTTTTAATTAAAGTTTTGTAAACTGGATCCGGTATCTCTGGAATTGTAAAACTAGGGGCTTGAAACCCAGAATCTGTAAAAATCACTAATTTTGGATTTTCCTAGTCTTGTTTCAAGATTTTCATTGTGCCTGATGTTTCATTGTTATGAAAAATTGTTAAGTTTGAAATTCTAAAAGAAATATAACCTTCAGTTCTAGTTTTAAATTAATTTTGATATTCTAGATAGACCCATTCAAGCCCGCACCTCCTTTCACCATCTCTGCGTTCCACACAAACCCCGGAACAATATGTACTGTATTTTAATGTTATAATTATTGCTGCAACAATGTCTTTGTCTAGTATATGTAGGTTCTAGTTATCACATAATCTGTTTAATTTTTATTTGGCTGAAGTGGCTGAAACTAGTCCCAAGACTGACGTAATAATATTTACTTGATATACTGTATTTCTTATACGTTAGGTAGTATTAGAGCCTAACATAATTTGTTAATGTCACAGTAGGCTACTTTCATGTTCTTTACTGGTAGCTTCATTTGGCACTTAATGTTTTTTTCACTGAGTTAAAATTTGCCTTTCATCTGTACTCTTGCCCGGTTGTTCACAAACTAATCGTCCTTCTATCTTATAGCATACATTATTTCCTTTGTCTGACATATAAACCTACTTCTATTCATAGAATACACATTTTACTTCCGTTGATATTTCCATATTATTTCACATTTCTTTTAAAAGATAAAAGAATGGCTGAGAGAGGCAGGTGGGTGTAAGTGGGAACTAAAGAGGATGAGGGAAGAGATACCAAGCTAGAGGGATATAATGTAATGGAGGACAGTCTCTCTCAATCATTGTACAGGATAGGGTAGGTACGGGAGAAGGAAAGGATGGAAGATGGGTGAATGTCTTAAGGTCAAGGACAACAAGGGTAAAGGATTTTCCTTAGGAAGTAGGCCAAGGGAGGTATCGGCAAGGAATTGGTAGGAGTAACTACAGGTAGATCAGCAGAGGGAAGATGGAGATCAGAGAAGTGTTACAGAGGTGGAGTGGGGCAAGAGGAATTGGAAAAGTAGAGCAGAGGATAGGAAGAGGGAGGTGGAACAGGACAGTGAGAGGGAGAAAAGGGAGGAGTCAGCGAGTTCTGCGGGCATCAGGGAAATGAAGGGAGACCAGGAATGGAAGGGATATAATGAGGGTGGGGTTGAGGCTCTCATCATGGATGACTCAACTGTCAGGCATGTGGGAAAAATATGTTGAGGAAAGAGAACCAGGGTAGAGTGTTATCCAGGAATCAGGTTAAGTCAGATGTTGAGGAAAATAGAAGCAATGGAGGAGGGTAAAGAGAAGGTGTTAATTTTCCATGTTGGTACCAACAACGTAAGGCAAGCAGGAATTGGTACTAACATAGCTGCAGATGATGACAGTATAGAAAGCATGAAGTTGAGTAAAGATGACATAAAATTGTTAGTGTTAAACTGTAGAAGAAAGGAATAGAATTAAGTAATTTGATAGATATATATTTACCAGATATTGTAATAGGAATTGAATAATGGCTGAGAAGTGACATTATGGATGCAGAAATGTACTCACGGAACTGGAATGTTTATTATAGAGACAGGTTAGGATCAATAGGAAGGGGAGGATTCATACCGGTGAAAGAAGAATTTGTAAGCTATGAAAAAGTTCTTTTTCTTCTTTTGAGACCGCACTGGATCACTTTAACCCTTTGGTTTGTCGATTTCATGGCAGGAACTGTCTCGAGTCTTGCGGTCCTCCCAGTATTTCTTCATACGTGATATTCTTGCACTTTCTTGTGTAGAGAATATTTTAGCTGCGATTTTCTTCTTTCTGAGTGTAAAGTGGAAAGTCATATTTTTAAGTGTTGTGTTTACTTTTTTTCTTATCCACAGTGTCATCCAATGTAAGGTCAATTTCTTTCAAATCCTCCCTTTTATCCATCTGCATCCCCAGTTGTATTTTTTTGAAGCAAGATTGTATTGCACCAGCTGTTTCAGAAATCATGAATCTGGGATTCTCAGGATGTGGCCATGTACCCTAGTTTTTTCTTGCGCATGGTATCGGTACCTGGCAGGTAGCAGGTAGGGACCCTTTTCGGAGGCAGCCCCATCCAGGGAGTGACGCCCCTGCCTGTGTGAGTACCAGAGCACACTGACCCGGTGTGTAACATCTGGTAAGGGTCCCAGCTCAGGGTTACGAGTGAAGACCTCAATGACTTCTACAGCGGAGAAGATGGACTTCGGTACGGTGGAGATTGCGGAAGAGGCAGTCCTGTATTCAGGGATTAATATGAGTACAACCTGCTGCCTTGTAGGTTGAGGTGACTGGACACCAAAGGCTAAGGGAGAAAACCCTGAAAGAAAATCTCCATCTGTGTTAGGCTCAGCAGTTCAACAGAGGGATTACTGAAGAAGTTGCTTTCAAGAATAATACGAGCCTCGGATGTAGGAATTCACAACGATGACATCAGTTTGGTGCGAATGATGGTTTACAGCCCGATGTTACACCACTACCCAAACCAAACAAAGACAAAGCATCAGAGTGGGAACATTAAATATCCTGACATTGACAAACAAAACTGAAGAGCTGGTCGACCTCATGGAAAGGAGGAAACTTCTGATCATGGGCCTGAGTGAAACAAAGTGGAAGAAAACTGGGAAAATGAATATCAGATTGGACCATAGTCTCTACTGGTCTGGAAATGAAGTAGAGTCTGAGAATGGAGTAGGATTTTTAATACATAAAAACATAGATGCTTGTAGTGAAGTTGAGTTTGTTAGTGAAAGGATAATTAAGTTATCTGTGAACTTAGGAGGGAAAAAGTACAATGCGAACCAAGTCTATGCTCCACAGGTAGGATGGTCAAAAGAGGAAAAGGCCAACTTCCTTAATAACTTGGAAGAACACACTGAGTATGACAATCTAATTGTAATGGGGGATTTTAATTCACAAGTTGGCTCACAACGAACAGGATATGAATCCATACTGGGCTCTCATGGAATGGGAAACATAAATGAAGAGGGAGAATATATGCTAGATCTATGCATGAGAAACAACCTGATAGTGAGTAACACTTGGTTCAAGGAAAGGGACTTCCATAAAATCACAAGATATAGCTGGGATGATAAAATAGGTACAATAATAGATTATATTCTGATAGATCAAAATGTATGGAAAAATGTCAATGATGATAAGGTCATTCCAAGTGAAGACCTTGGTGGAGACCATAGACTGTTGGTTGCAGTTATTGCAAAGAAAAGACCTCCCAAACTCTGTAACAAAAGAGTACCAAAAATAAAAACTTGGCGACTAACCGAGGCAAGTGTAAAGGAAGAATTCAGGGAAGGTGTCCGCAGGTTGTTGCCAAGAGAAGAACTGAAATTTGTAGATGAAGAATGGGCTACTCTAAAGAAGGTTGTGGTTGGTACAGCAGAAAAAGTATGTGGACGGCAGAGTCAAATAAGAAAACCTGAAGAAACTGCCTGGTGGAATGATGATATTAAAAAGGCTATCAATGACAGAAACTGTGCAAGAAGATCCTTATATCAAGCAAGAACATGGGGAGATCAACATGAAATAGAGGAGAAGCTGTCACTTTACAGAAAGAAAAAATTACACGTCAAACAGTTGGTTGTAGCTGAAAAGCAGAAATGCAAGGAATATCTGGCTACAGAATGGAAATAAACTGTTATACAATATTGTTAAGAATAGAACTCAAAATAAATCTATCCAGTCTGTAGAACTTCCTAATGGTGAGGTGACTAGGGATAAGACCAAAATATTACAGGAGTTCCAAAGGCACTTAAAAACTTGCTGAATTGTTATGAAAATGTCACCCCATTAGACGACGAACCTTATGATTTTGGCAGCACAAATACCACTAATCTGACATGGTTGGAAGTAGAGACAGCAATATCTAAGCAGAAAAACAACACATCACCTGGATCAGATGAATTAAGTGTTGAGATGATCAAAGCACTACGAGAAGTAGGACAACAGTCAATGTACAGGGTACTAAATAGAATCTGGAAAGAGAATGTAATACCCAATGACTGGAATCAAGGAGTCATCATCCCATTGTTGAAAAAAGGTGATAGAAAGAAATGTACCAACTACAGAGGTATAACTCTGCTGTCACATGGCCTCAAAATCTACGAATCCATCCTTGAGAGCAGGATTAGAAAATATGTTTATGTTGAACCTACACTTGAGGAACAACATGGATTTAGACCTCATAGATCAACTATAGACCTCATTTTTGCCACCAGAATGCTCTATGAGAAGTACTGGGAGAAAGGTAAAACACTTATAACTTTTTCTGGACATTGAGAAAGCATATGACCATGTACCACACAGGTATATATGGGAATGTTTGAGACATAAGAAAGTGCCCGATGACATCATAGCACAAGTACAACGATTATATGATGAAACCAAGTGTTGTGTCCAGGTCCAGGATGGAAGGTCAGGTTGGTTTGAAACAAAGAGTGGAGTCCAGCAAGGAAGTTGTCTTTCACCACTTCTCTTCATAATTATAATGGATGAAGTTTTAAAAGTGGTTAAGAGAAAGGATCCAACAACTAATGCCCTGGTTTTTGCTGATGATGTAATGGTATGGGGTGAGACAGAAGTGGAAGTACAAACTAGACTAGATATCTGGCATGAAGCTTTTACAACCTTTGGTCTCAAAATCAGCAAAACTAAGACAGTTGGCTTGGTGAAGAGTAGAAACTCTCCAACTGTTCATCTAAGAATTGAAGATGAGGAGATGGTTATTGTAGACAACTTCCAGTATTTATGTAGTGTTCTGTCATCAGACAATACCATACATCAAGAGATTAGTAACAGAATACAGAAAGCTTCCAAATTCTATCACGCTGTATGTCAAATACTTAGGGATGAAACATTTCCGTTAGTTTCCAAGATCAGCTTGTACAAAATATATCTAGTACCTATACTGACGTATGGTCTGGAAGCAGCAACACTTACTGGACCAACAAAGAGTCGTCTTCAGGCAACGGAAATGAAGTTTCTCTGTTCTTGTCTACAAAAAAACAAAAAAGGATAAAATAAGGAATGTGGATATCCAACAACAGCTTGGATTGGAAAGAAGCTTGCTGGAGACTCTAGAAGTGAAGAGATTGCAATGGTATGGTCACATGAAAAGAATGAACCCTCACAGGACTCCTCGAACATACTTTGACCACAATGTTCCTGGGAAGAGACCAAGAGGAAGACCTCGTGATGTTTGGGAAAAACAGATAATGAAGGACCTTGAAATTAGAGATGCGAACTGGTGTCGCATATATGAGCAGCATCTGTGAATGGATAGAACAAACTGGAGGAGGCTCGTACACAACCACACCCGGCTTGCTGGAGCGAAGAAATGATGAAGATGATGATGATATCGGTACCGGTAATAGGTTCTAATTTGTGATAAACAACGTCATTAGGTACTATTCGCCATTGACCATCCTTTTGATAGCTTTAAGTGATACAAGTTCTTCCAATTCGTCTTTCGACCTTCTGTATTTCGTCACTTTTGGATTGTTCGTTTAGATGGAATAATGTTCCTGCAGCATATGCAGCTTCTGGATTTATGACTGTGTTGTAATGTCTGATTTTTGCATTAATGGATAAGCATTTCTTTTTATAAGTTTCCCATGTTAATTTTTGTGCCTTAGATAACTTGTTTGCCCTTATCTGAATTCAAGGTTTTTCATTTAAATTGTTATTAACTCACCTAAACATTTTAATTGTGTTATAATTTTAATTTCAGTCCCGTTAATATGATTGTATTTCTTTTAATGGTGTTGGTTTTTGGAGCACAATTTCCATTTTCTCAAATGATATTTTAAGGCCAATTTTATTCGCAATGGTGTGAAGCTCTAATTTTTGAATTTTTGCTTCATCTAAATTTTTGGCTACTAATGCAATGTCATCTGCAAAACAAAGGAAATTTGTTTGGATTTTCCTACCTATTTTAATATTTGGAGGGTATTTCCTAAAACATTCTCGCATTACCATTTCACGTGTACGAAAAAGTGAAGGATGAGGAAGATGAAATTCTAGGTGCAAGACTCATCTCTAAAGACAATAGGCAACTTCATGTTTTTTGGGGTGTACTGACCCGGCAAGGCTGGCTAGTGGGTTTACGTCGCACCGACATAGATAGGTCTTATGGCGATGATGAGATCGGAAAGGCCTACAAGTTTGAAGAAAGCTGCCATGGCCTTAATTAAGGTACAGCCCCAGATTTTGCCTGGTGTGCAAATGGGAAACCACGGAAAACCATCTTCAGGGCTGCCGACAGTGGGATTCGAACCCACTATCTCCTGGATGCAAGCTCACAGCCGCACCGCCTCTAACCGCACGGCCAACTCGCCCGGTGGCAAGGCTGGCGCTGGCAATGCACAGCTATGTAGGGAACAAAACCGAAAGGAACAATTTACCAAATGTTAACCAGGAGGTAATGTGATTGACAGAAAGCATGATCAACAAATGGTAAATAAGTTAATCTAGGAAGGACAGCTCAATCAAAGTGATTGAACCAACTAGAGGAAAAAATACTCTAAATGTAGTACTGATAAAACCAGTTAAGACATTATTATCAATGCAAAATGATAAATAAAAATGTAAACAGTCTATGGGATGGGTTTAAAGCAATTGTTGAGGAGCGTAAAAACAGATGTGTACCTTTAGAAGTGGTAAGGAATAGCAAGGACCCATTATAACAGGGAAATAATTTTTTTTGCTATTTGCTTTACGTCGCACCGACACAGATAGGTCTTATGGCGATGATGGGAAAGGAAAGCCCTAGGAGAGGGAAGGAAGTGGCTGTGGCCTTAAGGTACAGCCCCAGCATTTGCCTGGTGTGAAAATGGGGAAACCATGGAAAACCATCTTCAGGGCTGCCGACGGTGGGGTTCGAACCCACTATCTCCCGGATGGAAGCTCACAGCAGCGCGCCCCTAACCGCATGGCCAACTCGCCCAGTAAACAGGAAAATAAAGAGACTGATGATGACGATGCTTGTTGTTTAAAGGGACCTAATATCTAGGTCATCGGCCCCTAATGGTACGAAATGAGACGAAATGCAATGACAATTTAAAAGTACAAAATTCATCCACTGACCAGAATTCAAAACATGATGATAAAGATTGAATGGATGAATATGAATTTGAAACAATCAGCGGATCCGACCCGCAATGCCTCACCTTCCCAGAAACAATTTTACTGACCAAGGGACTGCTTCCAAAGCACAATCCTGAATCGATGATGCTTGTTGTCGAAAGGGGTTCAATATCCAGATCAACAGTCCCTCATAATGGTAATTATTGCTAGTAAAGTAGAACCATGGTATTACTCAAGTTGTGTACTAATCAAAGGTAGCGTAAACTCCGGTGTTCCAAACATTAGGGTACTACTCAAGTACTGTATATCGTACATGTAATTCAGACCTATGGTGTTTCTCACATAATGGCACCACTCGTAGCCAATGCAAACCCATGGTGCACCTCACATAGATGTACTAATCACAGGGACTCGTATTATCTCGTAGTGTTCTCATATAGTGGGTAAAAATCACAGGCAACGCAGACCAACAGTGTCGCTCATATAGTGGTACTAATGACAGGCAACGCCCAAACCCGTAGTGTTTCTCACATAATGGTAAAAATCACAGGCAACATAAGCCCATGATGTTCCGCATATAGTAGTACTAATCACAGGTACTGGAAACCCACAGTGAACCGCTCTCTGCTGCTGCTATTCACAAACCTATTGTGTACCGAACATAGTGGTACCTGCCTCTGTGGATCAGCGGTAGAGTGTCGGCCTCCGGATCCCAAGATAGCGGGTTCAAACCCGGCAGAGGTAGTCGGATTTTTGAAGGGCGGAAAAAAGTCCATTCGACACTCCATGTCGTACGATGTCGGCATGTAAAAGATCTCTGGTGACACATTTGGTGTTTACCCGACAAAATTCATTAAATCTCAGCCATAGACGCCCAAGAGAGTTTCGGTGTACTCGGTCTGCCATCTAGTGGGGGCCTAGAGTAAAACGGAACGTCGAAATTGACGAGCAGACAGCCAGATGGCGTCAAATTGAAATGTCTGCACACGGTAGCTGAGGCCATACGATTATTATTATTATTATTATTAGTGGTACTACTCGCAAGTAAAGATGACCTGTGGCTTTTCCCGCGTGATGGTACTAATCACAAGTAGTTTCATGGTTCTAATTCAATCTCCCTTGGTCGCCTTTTTAAGTCGCCTCTTACGACAGGCAGGGGATACCGTGGGTGTATTCTTTGTCTGCGTCCCATACCCACAGGGAGTAATAAAGAGATTATGAAGGAAGTGCAAATTAGAAAGAAATAGAGCCAGGAATGGTTGCAGGAGTAAGGAGAGATTGAAGCAGCTCACTAGGAAATTGAATTCAGCAAAAAAAAAATCAGCTAAGTATAACATTATGACAAACACAATTGGGACCCACATGAATTTTAGGGAGCATTGGATGGATATGTATAGATACTTTAAGGCAGAAAGTGGTTCCCGGAAGGACATTCCTGGGAACATTAATGAAGAAGAGGAGTGTAAATGCGAGGAATTACAGAAGGTAGACGTATTCAGTCAGCAATATGTCAAGGGGATTGAATATAAAGATGTCCTAATAGAAGAGTCGACTAATAATGGTGAAATACTGAAATGTACCTATGACAATAATGACATTTATAAAAGGATACAAAAGTTGAAAGCTAGAAAGAGGCAACTGGGATTGATAAGATTTGTAGGAATATATTAAAGGCTATGTGTTGGGATATAGTGCATATCTGATATAACTTATTATATTTGATTAGTGTTTGCATGAAGGAGCTATACTAAACGAATGGAGAGTTGCAATAGTAACCCCAGTGTACAACGGAAAGGGTGACAAACATCATCATCAGTTTTCCACTCCAGTTGCCCGGGTGTAGTTTACGAGCACTCTCCACTTCTGTCTGTCCATGTACCACTCTTCTCTCAAGACGGCATCCCAGCTGACTCCTCTTGTTCCTATGTCCTCTTTCAATTGGTCCAGCCATCTCTTCCTAGGTCTTCCTACCGGTCGTTTTCCGGCCACGACTGTGTGTAGCCATTGTTTTGCTGTCCTTCCATTGCCCAATCGTTTGACATGGCCAAACCGTTTCAAACGGGCCCTTGTCACTTTTTCATTCAGGGATGGGTACACACCAGCTTCCTCCCTTATTCTTTCATTCCTTACCCTGTCCCTTTTTGTCTTCTGTACCATAGTACGTAGGAACTTCATTTCTGTGGCTTGTAGTTTGCTATCCACTTGTTGGGTTGTTGTGCAGGTTTCTAGGCCATATGTTAGTATGGGGGTGAAGTATGATTGGAATAGAATCTGATTTGATCTTGAGGGAACTTGTTCGTTCCAGAGAAGGTTCCGAACTTGATGGTAAAACTGAGCTGATTTTTGAATGCGGTTGTTAATCTCATGCTGTATTCTGTTATCACTTGAAATGATGCACCCAAGATATTTATATTGGTCTACTATTTCCAGCTGTGTACCTTCCAGCATTATTTTTCCTTTCTTCTTCTGCCTGTTGACAGACATAGTAACAGTTTTCGATTTATTTATTGTTAATCCATGTGCTTTCAAATGTTCATTCCAGGTGTTCAGCCTCTCTTGGACTTCCTTCTCTGTATTTCCCAAATTACTACATCATCTGCAAATGCAAATGCATTGATGTCCATATTGTTCTTCTGCTTAATTTCTTTCATGACTTCATCCATGACAGTGATAAAAAGTAAGAGTGAAAGGGTACTGCCTTGTTGCACTCCTTTAGTGGTTTGGAACCAATCAGAATTACCGTTTCCTATCTGTACGCAACTGCAGCAGTCTTCGTAAAGCATTTTAACTTTCTGGATAAGACCTTTGGGTACCTTGGAACACTATCAAATGCTTTTTCGAGATCCAAAAACACTAGTGTTAAGTCTTTGCCCTTCTCCCAATGCTTTTCCTCCAGTATTCTAAGTGCAAATATGAGATCGATAGTTGATCGGTGTTCTCTGAATCCATATTGTTCTTCCTGTAGTTGTGGTTCTATTATTTTCCTTAGCCTTTTTTCAAGTATTTTCTCAAATATTTTCAAACCATGAGACAATAAAGTGATCCCTCTATAATTGCTACATTTCTTCCGGCTTCCTTTTTTTGAAGAGAGGTATTATTATTATTCCCTTTTTTCAATCATCTGGGACTTTCCTATCCTTCCATATTGCATTAATTACTCTATGAAGCCACTGTATTCCTATTGTACCAGTTGCTTTGATCATATCTGCACTGACTTCATCAAATCCTGTTGATCTTTCTTTGGGCATACTATTAAGGGCAGTCTACTTCCTTCCATGTTGGCGGGCTCTCTTGGTCAGCCTCATCATTGCAGCTTAAACTGACCAGCATGGTTACATCATTAGAGTCTTTCCCAGTACAGTTGTATAAATTATCAAAATAGGATTTCATTATCTTCCTTATTTCTGTCTCTTCCCTGACTATGTTACCATCTGGTTCCTCTATTGCTGTTATGTATTCATTGTTTCTTCTTATATTTCGTATTGTTCGGTAAAGTAGTTTAGAATTAGCTTTGCTGTCTTGCTCTAGTTTATCTGTGAAATCAGTCCAAGCTTTCTGTTTTTCTTCGGCCACAATTTTCTTTACTCGTAGTTTCTGATCTCTGTATTTCTGCTGCAGTTCGTTTACTCTAGATTCATTCCTTTGACTTCCTTTTTGCATTTCTTTGTTTCTGGCTTTCCTGGTTTCATTTTTCGCTTTCACAGCAATCTAAAGGGTGACAAACATAAAGCAGAAAATTACAAGCCAGTCAGTTTGACATGTTTAGTTTGTAAGCTCTGGGAAGGCATTCTTAGACATGTTCCAGAAATTGCTATCTGGTTTGATAGAAGGTAGTTTGGGTTTAGGAAATGTCATTCCACTGAAGCTCAACTTGTAGGATTCCAGCAAGATATAGTAGATATTTTAGATTCAGAAGGTCAAATGGATTGTATCACTATTGACCTATCCAAGACTTTTGACATAGTACATCATGGGAGATTACTGACAAAAATGAGGGCAATTGGACTAGATAAAAGAGTGGTTGAATGGTTGGCTATATTTCTAGAAAATAGAACTCGGAAAATTAGAGTCGGTGAAGCGTTATCTGATCCTGTAATGATTAAGGGGGGTCCCACAGGGCAGTATTGTTTGACCCTTATGTTTTCTTATATACAGTATATATAAATGATATGAGTAAAGATCATGAATCACATATTTGCAGATGATGTTATACTGTATGGAGTAGTAAAATCTCCTATCTCCTCATTATCTCCCCTGGACTGAACATCACTAACTCCTAACACATACAGATGCATCCTCTTTGCTGATTCAGCCATTTCTACTTTCTTCCATAAACCCCATTAACCACTTGACGTACACTCATGGATCTTTCCATCCGCGTGTACCGTTTATTCCTGGACCCACTCCAAGCTGTTTTTCTTTGTGAAAGGATTTGATATTAGAAGGTAAACTTTTGACAGTTGGAACCACTGCTTTATTCCATTGATCCATTCGATAAACACTTCTGTGCAGTTATACCGTGGAAAGAATAATCTGTATCTTAGCAACCTCATCTTGAACGAAATCATGGCTGCCTCCAAGTTAAGTTGGTAAAGATGTGGATTCCCACAGCAAACTTGAAATATCTGTCCCGAATGAGCAAATTCATAACACCAATATAGTTGGTCCGTTATTGGACATTATAAATTTTCCCTGCTAACTCATTCCTGGTTGCCAGCGTTTCGCCCCAGTGTGCTAAGCTGGGCTCATCAGTTGAGTTGAGTGACGGAGTGATAAGGTAATTTTTAGAATAGAGTGACATTGATATAGAAATAAGCAACGAAGAATTTTTTGTTATTTGATTTACGTCGCACCGACACAGATAGGTCGTACGGTGACAGTGGGATAGGAAAGACCTAGGAATGGAAAGGAATCAGCCGTGACCTTCACTAAGGTACAGCCCCAGCATTTGCCTGGTGTGAAAATGGGAAACCACGGAAAACCATATTCAGGGCTGCTAACAGTGGGGTTCGAACCCACTATCTCCCGGATGCAAGCTCACAGCTGCAGAATTTAGTGGAAGTGAAAGTAGTTCATGTGACAGTGACGTGAGCGCTAGTAGGAGTGAACAAAGTGCTGTTTTGCCGTCAAATATGTCACTGTATTTTAGGTCTTCATCTGATGCTACACCAAAGGATTCTAATCATCTTTTATACGGTAGTGAATGGAACTAGAAGTACGTAAATAATACTCCAGTGTATCATTCAAGCATAGCAACTAGTGAAATAAATGGTGTTGATCAAAGACGCCTAGGACAATGCCCTAACGAACTGCAAATTGTGAATGAATTTCTAACAGCAGTCTTTTGGGAACATCTAACCAAAGAAAAAAAATGCTTATGCATCAGCTGCTGAGGATATCATCATCACTGGTGGTCTGCCTATCGGCAGGTCTTAATATGAATTCTCCACGCTGTTCTGTCTTCAGCCATTCTCTTTGTCTTCTAATAGCTTTTATTCACCTTTACACTGTCCACTAACTGATACCTCTTCCTTCCTCTCTTCAGTTTTCCTTGTATCTTTCCTTCCAATGCTTCGGTTATTAAACAATTTCGTCACAAACAGTGGCCTAACCAATTTTTCTTCCATCTTTGAATGCATTCCAATATCATTCTCCTTCCTTCACCCACTCTTTTTAATACTTCCTCATTCCTTACTTTCTCCTGCCAGCTGATTTTCTTCATCTTCCGCCAGATCCACATTTCAAGTGCTTCTAGTCATCTTTCTTCCTCTTTTCTCAACATCCAAGTCTCAGCCCCATAAAGCGCCTCACTCCACACAAAGCACTCCACTAACCTCTTCTTAAGGTCCTTATTTAGAGGCCCACTCAACAGTGTCCTTTGTTTCATAAATGCTTCCTTGGCCATTGCAATTCTAGTCTTCACTTGGTCCAAGCAAAGATCACTTCTGATTATGCTTCCCAAATATTTGAATTTAGACACTTGTTCGATCTCCTCCCCCAAAAGTATTATTTTAACTTTTGAGTTCTTCTTTGACCCCATGATCATTGCCTTGGTCTTTTTCCTATTAATTTTCATGCCTAACTTCTTACAGGAAGTGTTCAATTTTTCCAACATAGTATTCATCATTCTCTCAGTTTCTGATAGAACCGCCATGTCATTTGCAAATCGAATACATTCAATTCTTTTTCCTCTCAACTGCCACACCTTGCTTTCCTTGAAAGCAATTTCCAATTAATTCTTCCAGTTATATATTAAACAGCATTGATGAAAGACAACAGCCTTGCTTCTCCCCTCTGCCAATTCTGCTCCCTTCTGACAGATCATGTCCTATTGTGATTTGGAGAGTTTGGTTTATGTATAGGTTCTTAATAAGCCTTCTTTCTTTCCTTCCAGTCTACTCTATTCTTCTTCTTCTTCTTCTTCTTCTTCTTCTTCTTCTTCTTCTTCTTCTTCAGTATGCCCATCAACTTCTCCCATTGAACTCTGTCAAAAGCCTTTTCCAGGTCAATAAAAGCCACAAATACCAGTCTTCCTTTTTCAATGTATCTTTCTCCAATAGTTCTTAGTAACCCAATAGCATCTCTTGTACATTTTCATATGAAAAAGAACACTGGTTTCCTGTATCTGTGGATGAAACAAAGGCCCATTTTGCTCTGTGTATCCTAACATCACAAAATAAGAAGCCCTCACTCCAAGACAATTGGTCTAAACACAGGGTAATGGAGACCCCAATTTTTGGAGAAATCATGCCTTTCAAGAGGTTCAAATCTATAAATAAATTCCTCCACTTATCTAGTGATGTCCCTGAAACTGTTGGAGATAAAACTCAGGAAAGTAAGGCCTGTGCTTCATTTAGATAGATTTCAAAAGGTCTATGCGCTCGGAGAAAAAGTGCCTATAGATGAAAGTCTGATGAAGTTCAAGGGTAGGCTTTCATATGTACATTATAACTCATCAAAGAGAGCCAGGTTTGGCATCACAATATACTAGGTGTGTGGGTACTGATGGAACTTCAAAATTTATACTGGGAAGGAGAATGGCAGTGAAGTACCAACAGTGGGATTACTTTCAAGTAAAATGGAAATGTGTTGAGAGCTTTTGGGTTGCTGAAGAACACTGTACATGGACAACTGGTACAGTTCACCAACATTATTCAGAAATCTACTGGATAATAAGACTTACGCTGTTGGTAATGTGAGACCAAATAAGAAGTTCATGTCCATGGAACTCAGCAACACAAAGCTGAAAAAGGGGGAACTCGCCCCCAATCTGGTTGTTTACTACAACTGTGGAATGGGTTGTGTTGATTCCCATAACCAGACACTTGCATCATTCCCCTTGATGAGGAAGCATGCAAAAGGATACCAAAAAATATACTTCTACATTCTAGACATGACACTTCTGAATTCCCACACCATTCGCTGCCTCCTCAACCCTAACAAGAAGCGACTAGGCTTTATCAGCTTCTGGATCAATTTGGCCGAACATCTGTTGGCAAGTGTGACCTTGCCTGACTAACCAAAATGAGGACACCCAAGCCCTGGGGACACTTTCCATCCAAAATACCCCCAACAACAAAGAAGGTTATCCCATCATGGAGATGCAAAGCCTGTGTGACATGGGTTCTGAGGAAGGAATCTTCATTTGAATGCCACCGGTGCAAGGTGGTGCTGCACGCAGATGACTGTTTTATGATCTACTCTACACAAAGACTTTACAAAGTACATCTGACAGTCGGTTGCTGTAAAACATGCTTTTTCCAGTGTCTGTGATATCATGTAAAGTAATGAAACTAAATGGTACACCAAGGCATAAATAAGTTCAATTAAATGGTATGTGAACGGGTTAATATTGATAGCTCCCCATCAAATTCCATTTTGTTCGACAAGTTGTTTCCACGGAGTCGCTCGCCTGTCAAAAGGGAGTGCAACTCCATTACTTCCATAGGTCCAAGGCTTTCTTAAAATGTTCTGTGTGTGCTCAGTGAAAATTTTGTAAAGCAGGATGCTACCCTTACTTACACAGTCCAAGGGAGGATCTCTCCTCTAACGAGTTAGGGACTGCCGGTGGATTACGTAGTCCTAGCCGCCTGAGCACAACGAGGGCCATGACTCAGGATATGTCCAAGATGCCCACTCCCACTCCATAGCAACTGGTATCCCGATTCTCAGGGCCACTCGGCCGCTGAGCACGGTTCACGAACTAGGACGCGACTACAGTAACCCACACCACAAACCATATTTTAAAAATTATTTTAAAATTGTGTGTTTAATGTCTTAACTCTTATGGTGCCAGGCGGAACGATCTATCGGCCAAGCGAGCTGCTGCTAAAAATGCTGGGGGCCGGTCTATAGGCCATGTTTTTCTTTCGCCTGTACCTTAACTCCCTGCTGCATGATGGCAGCATAATACCAACGGAAAGATTGAAGTTTTTACTCTCTGGAAATATAAATAACGTGCGATATCGATATCAGATGTTTCATAAAAGCTTTCTTTCAATACATTGCAAGTTTCGTGCATGGTAGCGCTGCACTCTGCCGCTTTGTGTCACTTGCTTGTTATCTCGCTTGTTCATACATTTGTTTATTTTCCTCCGAGAGTGTAAAGATGGCTAAGTATATGGAAGAGGATGAAATACACAATGTTTCAACATTTAGTGATTCATCAGAGAATGATTTATCGCCGGATGACAGCGACGACTTTGCATCTTCTGACAACGGTGATATTTCTGTAAGACCACTGCCTAGGCAATGAAATGTGACAAATGTATATCCGATGCAGGTAGGAATAATTCCAAGCAGCTCTGATAGTGAATGTGACCTGACAGATGTTTCCTCAGATTCTGTTGATAGTTCGAACAGTGATTGGAAGTTACAGGTGACACAGATAATCTGCCTAATACCGGAGGTCATTATGTATTCAACCTATGTGTGCATAATTTTGTAAAAATTCATCATTCTCAAAAACTACTATCAAGAATTACATAAAACTTTAGTTTTTTGTTCAAAATTAAGTGAATATTCTCACGAAGGCATCATGCATGTGTTAAAAATACACTATATAAGTAAATATTAGGTCAAATTTGAAATTTAAATTTAAAAAAAATAATAAAAAATTCAAACATTTTTAAATTAACCCTTTGTTGCCTGAATAGTGAAAAATAATAAGTATACTTGATTTTTTCACCTTATTCTAATGGAATATGTTCAAATATTAAATGCTAATACTTTCAAATCATACTTTTAATTTTTGGTATGTTTTTGGGGCCTGGTACTTTTAAGTACCGTCAGGCATATAGAAGGCTTCATATTTGGGTAGATAAGAATGTTCACATTTTGTAATTATATCACATTTATTGTCTCAAAATATTAGTAGAGCATGTTTTTCATACCTGAAACTATTACAAAAATGTAAAAGCAAAATTTAAAGCAAATATGTGTAATAAGAGTGAAGTTTCCTAATATTATTGTTCATATATAGAACATCTTTCATACATCCTATACAGCTGACACATTATGATACTCTGCAAAGCAGTTCTTTTTTTCATTGCAGCAAAGAAAAACACTACATGTAGTAAACTTTGAATGCGGTCTTGACTGCACCTTCTTTCTCGAACACACCTCACATCGACCACGGTTTTTTACAAAAACAACAAAATGATTTCCAATATTACTTAGTCTGACATTACTTGGCACAGAATATTCTGTTTTCCTCCTTTTTGGTAGACAAGTTTGCTCTGGTGATTTTGGTGACCTCATATCACGTGAATGTTTTCCTGGAAGAGGAATTTCTTTCTGGTTCATCAGTCCTAGGGCCACATTACGCCGGAGTGCCATTAGAGGGACTTTTTCATGCAGATTACAGTATATGATGTAGGCACTGACAAATGCTATCTCAATCATTCCCCAAAATAATCTATGCCACCATTTTTGGATCGACGGTCTAAACCATATACCCCTCGAAGTCTGTCAGCATGGTCCACTCCACCCATGTGTGCATTGTAGTCTTGTACAACAACCAGGCAATCAACAGTAACATTACTTCCATCCTTCTGTTTCCTAGAAACAGTTATGGCTTCTGTTCCATGGAAATTAGATGCTAAGCACACACCTTTACTGTCTTTCCATAGAAAAACACTGATGTCCATCGAAGGAAAGCATTACTTTTGGTTTTGGAAATGACTAACATGAGACCCTCCATATGGCCTGACGGTGCTTCTAAGTACCTCGCCATTTACTAGCTATATATCCACACTAATTGCAAATTTCATCAATTTGAGTATTTTATTGCATTACAGAAGCATGCTTACATGTACTAAGATCACTTGCAGGTCGAATGTAACAATAGGAGGTAAGAAATAATCAATCAAAATGTAATTTGTTTACAGTGGTAACACTATGACTACACTCCTACGAATAAAACGATATCCCGCGTTTTTCATCAATACCAACTTCAAAAATGAAGTATCTCTGTTTGAAGAATTAGTTACTTGAAAGTACCATGAGGAAAATACAAGGGTAGGATTCACTGAATAATTCCAAAGCCATAAAATATGAGATGGTACTTTAAAGTACCGTCAAGCAACAAAGGGTTAAGGAAATGAAAACTTATTGCAATTATAGTGACACTCATGTGTTCTCTATTCACCTGTGTGCTGTGAGGAAAAAAAAAAGGAACAGGGATTTACCTCCAAAAATGTAATTAGGAGAATGTTTTTCCTTAGTGTGTGCATTTTCATTAAGTTTGTCTTTGTCTTAGCATTCTTAGCGCAACCACTACATTACAGTCTGGCATCAAAAGTGTTAATGAATATGGAAATGTGTTCTCATGCACTCAATCTCATGCCAACACTGTGAAACATGAGACCGCATCATTGGCAACATACTGTGAACAATCTAGGGGATTACTCTAAGGGTTTTCCGTACTCACACATGGCTGACAGTTTCCTCGCTTTACCTGGTGAGCCTACTCGGCACTCCACAGTGCCTTACACTCCCCACTCCCATCTGAATATTTCCATTCGTCTGGTAGATCCCACATTCATGCAGATAAAAACAGTTGCCATGACATCTGGGCCAACCCTAGTACATAGCCCATAAATAAAGGTGGAAATCAAGAATTGGTTTGTATGATTTCACAACAAGAATGGAAAAATTACTTCAAATGATCACATAGCTCTGAAGTTGGAAAAAAATGGTTGGCAAGGTAAAGAAGAAATATAAAAGAGGAGCTTAGCATAGGAATGTGAAAGCAATTACATATAAACGCCTGGACCCAAGGGTCATCGGATGTCATCAGCTGAGACTTCCTGGAAGATGGAAAAGATTAATTATCATGTTAATTGTTCCATCAGCTGTCCTACCTGTACTCCTCATCCAGTACATTTCTATATTACAAAAGCAAAATAAGAACCACTCACCTTTTCTTCTCATACTTGGATATCATGAAATCTTTAATCTGCTGTTCATCTTTGGTGTCCTGAGGATGATTGGCATCAAATAGCCCCAGCCATATTTTTCTACAATACTGAAACAAAAATTCACATTCAAATTTGTTTGAACTGCCTCCTTTCGATTACATAAGAAATGTCACCACATGCATTCTTTACACAAAAGAGTTCTCCAGCATTTCTGATCTAATTTTCAACAGAATTGCAAATATTTCAGAGACTTTTATTTACAGCACATCAGAAACCGACAGAAAGAGCAACATCCTTAGGCAAGGACACTTTAAAAGTTTTGAGAATAAATAATTCGTTGAAGAAAATTTATTTTGAATACTCTCAGGGATATTAGGGGGGGGGGGAGGAAATATCACCAATTAATTACTTGTTTAAAAGAGGTATCTTTTTTTTTTTTTTTGCTATTGGCTTCACGTCGCACCGACACAGATAGGTCTTATGGCGACGATGGGACAGGAAAGGGCTAGGAGTGGGAAAGAAGCGGCCGTGGCCTTAATTAAGGTACAGCCCCAGCATTTGCCTGGTGTGAAAATGGGAAACCGCGCGGAAAACCATCTTCAGGGCTGCCGACAGTGGAATTCGAACCTACTATCTCCCGAATACTGGATACTGGCCGCATTTAAGCGACTGCAGCTATCGAGTTCGGTAGAGAGGTATCTCAGCTGGAGATGTAGCTTTAGTCCCAGAGGATACAACAGTACACTACATTCAGATGATCAGTTTTCTGCTTTAGGTAAAACCAACATACCTGCATTTACCTTCTAAAACACAGTATTAATTTCGAAACCTTTAAAAAGTTTTTATTTTATTTTTCCTTCAAATAAAGGTTGCCAAAGACAAAGCATACTCAACAAAGAGACACAGTATAATCTTACATAAGCATTACATACACTGAATTATTATTATAATATATATTAGGCCTACATTATTTTATTATTTATCAACCACTATTATTATCTAAATACATGGCCTGATTCCAGTCGAAGACCGCTGCTCAGCCCGAAGGCCTGCAGATTACGAGGGGTCGTGTGGTTGGCACGACGCATCCTCTCTGCCGTTATTCTGGGCTTTCAAGACTGGGGACACCACCTCACTGTCAGATAGCTCCTCAATTCTAATCACGTACGCTCAGTGGACATCAAACCAGCCCTCAGGTCGAGAGAAAAATCCCTGACCTGGCCAGGAATGGAACCCAGGGCTTCTGGGTGAGAGGCAGGCACGCTATCCCTATACCACGGGGCCGGCAGGAATGGAATTATACCCCACCAAAATTCAAGTACTGGAGCAATCCCGCCGACAACAGTTTCGCTAGGAAATTCTTATAAACAGACAGAATCATTTCTCTCGCTGGAGGTAAAAATCTTGCGTTTCTTTTTCAACTGATAACAGTCTGGTGAGTTTTTGTTTGGATCCATTACATGAAGTAATATTCAATAATGAGTAAGAATACACCAACAAACAAATAAGAGGCTCAAATAATAATTGGCACACAACATGCACATACACCATTTTTCGTTAACAAAAATTATCTCGCTGCTATGAAGCCATTGGAATGGAGAAGAAATTTAGGAGAAAAACTGGGCTTAAAATATGGAATAAAGAAATGTCAAAAGCTGTCAAGTAAAAACAAATACCAGTATTATACCTGAAAATGATACAGTATTGCACCCCACAAAATGAGAAAGAATATAAAAACAGCAAGAACAAGGTCAAGTCACTAACGAGGAAACTCAAGCAAGAATCATGGGATAGGTTAATAAACTCAATAGAAGATGATATCGATGGTAGGCAAGAGATGGCGTATAAGTCAACGAAGCACCTCAACAGTGATGAAAGAGAAACTGCTAATATAAATGTATTAAAAATTAAATAATTGAAGTTCAACCAATTCAATACATAAAAGAAAGAAATGTAGTAATTACATTCTTATTTAAATGGGACCGGTTTCGACCCTAGTCCAGGTCATTGTCAGCCGTAAAAACAAGTAGGCGAAATCACACAATGTTTATGAATATTGGAGAAATGGGTCAGTTTCACACTCTGTCAGGCACAAAGTCACAACACTATCAAATAATATATGAAGATTATAAATAAACTTGAAGTCGCAGACGAATAGATTTGTAGAAGCAAACCGCCAGTTCCCGGTGATCAGCGCGGCACATTCAAGGTCATGCGCTGCGGTCTCGAACGCCAAAGTAGAGTGGAGAATGTCTTGAAGGTCCAATATTTGTCTTGGTTGCGGGAAGTTAAGTACGTATATAAAAAAATATACGACGCAAATCAGTATAATTGAATGAGAACTTGTGCTCCTGCTAAGTTCTTGGAAAACAGTTGACTTGAAAAAACAATTGTAAAGAGAAAAAATGTAGTAAAAAGCGCAATATCGGAAAACAAATGAAAACTTACATGCACAGTGCGCTATTTTTTAAATTGAAAAAATTATTGGTTAAAAAAAAAAAATCGACCTTCATTTCGGTTCTCCTCTTTCAAATTTTAACTCTTGTCTTGCGCCAACTTCGACTACTTCAACCATGTCCTAATAATTTTTTCAATTTAAAAAATAGCGCACTGTGCATATAAGTTTTCATTTGTTTTCCGATATTGCGCTTTTTACTACATTTTTTTCTCTTTACAATTGTTTTTTCAAGTCAACTGTTTTCCAAGAACTTAGCAGGAGCACAAGTTCTCATTCAATTATACTGATTTGCGTCGTATATTTTTTTATATACGTACTTAACTTCCCGCAACCAAGACAAATATTGGACCTTCAAGACATTCTCCACTCTACTTTGGCGTTCGAGACCGCAGCGCATGACCTTGAATGTGCCGCGCTGATCACCGGGAACTGGCGGTTTGCTTCTACAAATCTATTTGTCTGCGACTTCAAGTTTATTTATAATCTTCATATATTATTTGATAGTGTTGTGACTTTGTGCCTGACAGAGTGTGAAACTGACCCATTTCTCCAATATTCATAAACATTGTGTGATTTCGCCTACTTGTTTTTACGGCTGACGATGACCTGGACTAGGGTCGAAACCGGTCCCATTTAAATAAGAATGTAATTACTACATTTCTTTCTTTTATGTATTGAATTGGTTGAACTTCAATTATTTAATTTTTAATGTTAATAATTTCAATACGGAACAATGAAATTTTTATCTTTAAATAATATAAATGTAATCGAAGAAGAATCATGGATACAACACTACAAAGAATTGTGGCATAACGGAGAGTATAGAGAGAGTCAGGAAAATCAAGATATAGATATTGACGTTGAAGGAACTGACCTAATAGATATAGAAGAACTTAATACCGTTTTGAAATCCTTCAAAAATAGAAAAGTACCAGGGTTAGACAATATAAATATGGAGTTGTTCAAATATGGTGGGATCATTCTTAAATTTAGATTGTTACATTTAATTAATCTTTGTTGGAAAAGAAGAAATATACCCGAAGAATGGAAAGCTAAAATAATATCACTTTTCAAGAAAGGAAATCAAAGTTTTCGCAGTAACTATCGAGGAATAAGTTTATTAAGTGTTGGCTATAAAATATACGCTAAAATAATAAACAATAGACTTAACACTAGAACCGCCGGAGCGGTCAAAATGACCGCTACACGTTTTCAAAGCCTTATTCTGACCACATTTTATGTCATATTGCAAAGAGCTTCAGTGACTTCCTGATTATCGGCCACAGTCATCTGTATTAAATTTAATTAATTTAGCGTCATTGGTTAGGACATAGGTAACGAGTATACCTAGAACCACCGGAGCGGTCATTTTGACCGCTGTATTGATTAACATAATAAAATGTGTTAGAACATGTGCTTATTCCTCTGGTTGAGATAACATTTGTTTATAATTATTCTCCCTGCAATAATGTAAGCACAACTATGAAACTCTGATAAGCTATCTACGGCCATTGTTTATTCTCTTCTTTATTCATTTTTCTAAAGGCGGCTACGGGAGCTAATGGGTCACTCTCCTCTGAGAATAGCGAACATTCTTCCGCTGTCACAATTCCCTAATGATATACGTTATTTTGATGTCAACATTTCAACTTTGGTACTGAAATTCAACATTTAGACTTCAATTATGCCTTGTATGGGCCTAGAACTGAAAGTTTTCAATTGTTCTATTACAGCAGTAGAAAATGTAATACGAAAAGCTGGAAAGAAGAAGGGACGCATCAACACAAGCCTCCCAGGACCAAGTAATACATTACAGATGGTATCACGGATTGACTGTAGGAGAGTTTGTGAAGACTACACCTGGAAGGACGGCTTGTCACAACACCTTGAAAGAAAATCCAGAACCTACTCCATATTCAAAGCGGTATGTTTCTGACGACAGTGTAGCGTGTGTATGGCGTATTTTTATTGATGAATCTATATTGAAACATATCAAACACTGTACGGAAACTGAAGCAATACGTGTTTTAGGAGATAAATTGTGGAGTGTAAGTTTAGAAAACTGGAGGCATTCATTGTCTTAGTGTATGCTCGTGGTGTTCTTGGAGCCAGTAGCACTAAACTTGCTGAACTCTGGTCTAAACAGTGGGGGCAACCACCATTCTTCAGTGAAACAATGGGAAGGAACCTGTTTTCGAGAAATCCAAAGATTTCTGCGTTTCGACGCCAGAATTACATGATTAGAACGTTTGAAGACTGATAAATTTGCGTTAGTATCAAAAGTATGGAACAAATTCATTGAAAATTGTGAATTGACTTATATTCCAGGTGAAAATCTGCCTGCTGATGAGCAGCTTTTTCCAAACAGAACAAGGTGTCCATTCTTACAGTACATGCCCAACAAACCAGATAAATCTATAATTAAGTTTTGGCTTCTTGTGGACGTTGACTCAAAGTTTCCGTGGAATGGATTTCCTTACCTAGGATAAGACGACCTCAGACCACGTGACGAGACTCTTCCCGAAAGTGTAGTAATGAAGTTGGTGGAGCCGTTTCAAAAGAAGGGGCGAAACGTTACCACCAACAACTTTCTTTACAACAGTGAAACTTGGTAAGAAGTTTAAAAGTAATGGTACGAATATTGTTGAAATCATTAGACGATCAAGGAGATAAATTCCTAAAGCTGTAAAGGCTTTACTACTCAACTCTCCTGAAACATTCCAATGACACACTTACGGTTTATCAAAGGTAAACGAAAGAAGAACGTCCTTCTATACAGTACTTTTCACTCAGAAGTCGATCTTCAAGCTAATCCCAAAAGGATTCCCAAAACAGAAAACTTCTACAACGATACAAAATATGGATTGGACATGGTGGATCAAATGGGAAGAAAATATACTGTTCCATCCGTTACACGAAGATGGCATGTTCATGTACTGTATTTCATAATATTCTTGACTTGGCAGCTATCAACTCCTGGATCATTTTAAAAAGTGACAGGGAAGATCAGTCGCCGAAATTACATCCTGAAGCTAACAGAGGAGCTTCGTATGGGATACATGGGATTGAAACCTTAAGTCTGTGGATACATAACCCGAATTTAGGGAGCCTGTGGAAGGAAATGTACAGAATAGGCAATACCAAATGAAGAAATGCAGTAATAAGACAAGTTTTAACTGCAGAAAGTGCAAACAGCGAGTGTGTGGTTCTTGCTCAAAAGACATAACTATGGTCGTGGTATGTACTGTAGTTCCTGCTTCTAAAGACGCAGGATTGCATCACCGTGTGCAAATACACTGAAGGAAAAGACAAGTATGTTGTAGTACGTGGATTTAGCAAACATGTTTCAAGTCATAAATTGCACTAAATGAAATCATGACGAATATAAGAACAAGTGTGAGGACTCCTCGAATTCAAGCGCGCCCCGCCAGGCAGAGCTAGAGTGAGCAAGCTCCACAGTACCGATTAGCTGGTCTTAGGAATGATGCCAGAGGAAACGTACTACTCCGTAACTGACAAGTATATACACTGTATTTTAAAAAAAATGAGGGATTACAATTAAAATGCCACGGCAGGGTACTATGAAAAAATCGTACGTGGAAATAAGAGCTAAGAACTTCATCTTGCTAAGGTGTTTTTCTCTATAATTAAACGCCTGTGTATTTCTAGCCTGCTTCTCCAGCAAATTAATTCACGATTTTGCTCAGTTGAGACTGAATCTAACTCGAATTAAATTTTGAGTAGCAATTTTATAGGTGTCATTTGAGCGATAATATTGTCTTTTTGACATCAGAAAGGACACTAGAATGACCCAAATTTTGATCTACATTAAACTGACCGTTTAATTAAGGCCACAGCCGCCTCCTTCCAGCTCCTAGCCCTTTTCAATCCCATCGTCGCCATAAGACCTATCTGTGTCGGTGCGACATAAAGCCACTAGGAAAAAAAGAGTGACAGTTTAATTCCCCATTCACCGGACGAGTTGGCCGTGTGATTAGGAGTGCGCAGCCGTGGGCTTGCATCCGGGAGATAGTGGGTTCGAGCCCCACTGTCGACAGCCCTGAAGATGGTTTTCTGTGGTTTCCCATTTTCACACCAGGCAAATGCCGGCTTTGTATCTTAATTAAGGCCATGGCCGCTTCCTTCCCACTCCTAGCTTTTTCCTATCCCTTCGTCGCGATAAGAGCTATCTGTGTCAGTGCGACGTAAAGCAAATTGTAAAATAAATATATCCATTCGCTGCTGTACTCCCGTCTTCAGTCTTTTTTTTTCCTTTTTTTCCTGATGGTGTCTAGGTTCTTTTTCCTCTTAGAGTTTCACGGGACTTAATCTTACTTGAAAAGTATTTCGGCAAATTAGGGAAAATGTGAGGCAGTGCTCCTGGACGTAATTTCCATCTCATACCTTTTCACCAATCACTATCAAATTATCTGATTTTACTATCAAATCACCAGAGAAATTAACATGAAAAATTTTGCTATTGCGCATAAACTCAGTATCTTTCCGTGGAATAGCTCTGGCCCATTTTTCAAATTGATTTTTATCCTTCGGTGGTGAAAAAAATCGCATATCAACTACTTCACCATAGCCTGACCTAACCCAGGCACAAAACAGTACAGCATATTGAACTATTAAATTAATCAAGCCACGTAAGATACATGCTTGAAGTACACAACACACAATAAACTTAGTTTAGGAACTGAAAGCAAAGAAAATTCAACTTGTTAACCGAAATATCTCGCTCAGTAACGTCTCCCGCACTTTTCTAAACTCAGCTTGCCGGAACTACCATGGGAACTACTGGAGCACGTGTTGGATATAATCGCTTGCAGTGCTTGCAGTGGCGGGACCACAAACTACCATGCTATAATGGCTGAGTCCTCACACTTGGTCTTACATTCGTCATGATGAAATGTTACAGTAAATTTATTTTCTGATAATGAGTAATAACTATTTTGCCGTTTAGACTAAGAGAATTTGAAGTCAAAAACAATGTTTGTTTATTAGACAAGTGTGTTTTATGGAAACATTTTTGTTTGTAATAAATGAGAAAAATATTACATTTGCAATACAATTAAACAATTTGATTCTTTTCCGTGTTAGATCCCAAAATTAATGTTTTATAAACTTAGTAATACATATATGAGACGATGATAATGAGTAACTATACGTATTGAGAATACAAATAATAATTCCAATACAGCGGTCAAAATGACCGCATCGGCGGTTCTAGGTATACAGTATGTTCCGGCGGTCCTAGTGTTAAAATCATTGCACACAATCTCTTATTGGAAGAACAACGTGGATTTAGAAAAGGCAGATCCTGTACAGATAATATATTTAGCCTCAAACAGATACTGAAGAAGAGAAGAGAATTTAACTTGAATATTTATGTCGCTTTTGTCGACTATGAAAAAGCTTTTGATAGGGTAGATAGAGAACAGTTATGGAATATAATGGTAAAAAATGGATACCCTACACATCTTATTCAAGTTATCTAAAGTCTGTACAGAAGACAAGAATTGTGTTAGATCTAGGATAGAAACTAACGGAAGAAATATTAATTAATCAAAGTGTACGTCAGGAATGCAGCCTCTCCCCAGCACTATTCAATATATATATATATAGATGAAGTAATCAGAAATTGGAAACGAACTGTGCACTCTGGAATAAAATTGAACACAGACACATACATAAATACTATGCTCTTTGCAGATGATCAATTTATCCTGCAGGATGATTAAGATAAACTCCAGAAATCAATACATCAGTTAAACACCATCTTTGGCTATCCAGAATGAAAACCTAAGTTACGGCATGGCAAGGGAAGTATCCTATCACAGCGAAGACAGTAATTGACAATCAACCAGCAGAACAAGCCTAAAATTTTAAGTACCTTGGTTGTGAAATATCTTTTAATGATGATGACGAGGTGAAGAAGAAGCTTAATCGATTTCAACATATGTGTGGGACAATTCGCCAAACATTGAAAGGAAAAGTAAGAGAAGATACTCAACTTAAATTCTATAAGACTATGGCTGTACCAACTTTGTTATATGGAAGTGAGACATGGGTGGATAAAACAAGCTATACGAATAAAGTAAAATCTTCTGAAATGACATTCCTAAGATCAGTGAAAGGATACTCCCTAAAAGATCAAATATGAAATGAAGAGATAAGACTTCAATTAAACATATTCTCAGTGAATGAAGGAATATTCCAAAACAGGATAAATTGGAAAAACCACGTTCTGATGATGGATAACATCAGAATCCCAAAACTTGCCCTGGAATACCATCCTACGGGAAGAAGAGATATGGGTCATCCTATGACGAGATGGAATGAAATACGTGGTCGGAACAGGCTATTAGCCTAATCCATGAAGAGGAAGTAAGTAAGCTATTTTAAATGGACTATGATAGTAACTGGACCTACGTGGTCAAGACATCTAAGGAGCTCCACGTTGGCAACACCATTGCCGTAACTCATGCTGACAGTAAGCATGAAATGTGCACCCCCTTGCCCCTCTCCAAACATGTGACAACACCGGACCGGCAGCCCCTCTCATCCGCGTCTTCCCCTGGCCTGAACCCTTTTTTCCGCTTTAGTCTGCTCAAAATGTAGCCCAGAGTATACAGGTGTCGTAACACTACAGTATTTTTGTTTTGTTTTTTCCATATAATAAGTGATATGAGTATCAAGTTTAGTGGGGAGTTATGCTGAAACATAACACAAATACATCCACCAAATTGGTCATTTTGAATTTTTTTTTTTTTTTTTTTTTTTTTTTTTTTAACCTCTTCTCACCCGATGCCGAAGTGGGCTGAACTAGGATTTGAACGACATCCAGAATGTCACTATTCAACTCTGTGATCCCGAAAACTATGGATTTGACACTAATATTGATCGTTTGTAGTTATTTTTGTATTTCACCCCGCATCCCCCCCCCCAGATACTAAAGTCATGTGTCATGTGAACCAAGTTCGGTTGAGAGCTATGCTGGAACATAACACACATACATCCATAATCTCGGTCACTCTGGACATTTTCCTTTTCACCCCTTCTCACCCCTATGCCGACTAGGGCTGAACTTAAGACTTAAACGATATTCAGAGTGTCACTATCATCTCAGTGACATCAAAAAATTGGATTAAACAAATTTGACCATTTTCGGTCCTTAGTTGGTCCATACTGAGTAAGTTCATATAAATATACTACGGGTCCGCCCTGTCAATATGTTATCAAGTACCTAATTTTGTACAATTACAAAATATGTACGAGTTGAAGTAATTGTACAAAATTATGAACTTCATAATACATTGACAGGGCGGCCCAAACTATTACCCGTAGTATATTTATATAAAAACTATGGATTCAACACTATTTTAGATTATTTTTGTATTTCACCCCCTTGCAACTGCACCCCTAGTGGTGCTAGGGGTGTCTTACCACTTCCTAAACACTCTCAGGAGTAATAAAAACAAATTGTGAAATGTTCAGCAAAATTGGACCAGTAGTTTTTGAGTCTATTAAGAACAAACATTAATTTTTATATATATCTAGATGCCAGGCACAATGGTGAACAATACTTGCTATGAAAATAACTATACAGGTTCTAACACTGTACATACAATGTTTCATAAATTTATTTAACAACAATTGACTCTTCATTATCATTATGGATAGAATTTTACATAATATTAAGGAGAAGATGATGGGCGAGCAAGTAAAGTCTATGCTCTTTGCTGATGACATTGTAGTTTGAGGAGATAATGATGAGGAAGTACAGACACAAGTTGATTTAAGGAATGAGGAGATAAATTTAGGAATGAAGATTAGTACTGCAAAACAGAAGACTTTGATCATTAAGTATATAGGGGGATTTTTTTTTTTTTTTTTTTATTTTACTTCCACCTATTCAATACAATACAAGATATTGACATCCAACTTAAAACATTTTTCAGAAGTGAGACATGTTTTGCCTCATACTTTGAGGCATCTTCAGTCACTAATCAAAACCTTATTCTGTCAGATAACATTTCAAACATTCTATAGCTATTATACAAATGTTCATGAAATAACTAAAACTCAATTGTAATGATAAAAACATGTGTTATTCACTTGATGAAAAAGACGTCATAGGATGGTACAGTGGTACAGAAGATCAAAATTAATACAGTTTTTCCTTTCTTCATTTCAGAACCAACCAATCTACAACTTTATTTCAACAGCTACATCAAACCTTCACAGCATTCGTCAATAAGATAAAAATTTCCAATTTCAACACTTTGAAAATACATCGTCAATCAGTTATGAAAACAACAGCCATTCAACCTCAAGTCAAATTTTACCAACGTAGAGAATAACTGCTTATCATCATTCTCTACAAACTTACTCCGATGACTCGAAATAAATTCAAGCCAACTTTAAACTTTATGTCTACACAATCTTGCTGAACTATTCTAGAAACAACCTTTGAACTATAAACAACTTTTGAACTGTTTGACCTTCAAACGTTACGGGCAAATATACGCTGGCGTCTTCAACATTTGCCCAGCATTTTGGAATGTTTTTCCTTATCTATTATATTTATTAATGTAATACTTTTCATATTCTTTTACCTCATATTTATGTGTTATTTGTTATTCTACTTATGCATCAAACTCTGACTACGGCTTTAAACCATCAGCTGCCACTCATAATTGTAAGACACCTCCATTTTTGAATGTACCACTTAAGAACCTACTATTTTAATATCATTTGAATGCATTGTATATTTTTAATGAAATGATTTAAATGCTTTCCACTATATACCAGTATTTAAAATTTAATACTGACTCAGGCTTCAAGCCATCTTCTGTACCACTGTACCATCCTATGACGTCTTTTTCATCAGGTGAACAACACATGTTTTTATCATTATAATTGAGTTTTAGTTATTTCATGAACATTCGTATAATAGCTATAGAATGTTTGAAATGTTATCTGACAGAATAAGGTTTTGATTAGTGACTGAAGATGCCTCAAAATATGAGGCGAAACATGTCTCACTTCTGAAAAATGTTTTAAGCTGGATGTCAATATCTTGTATTGTATTGAATAGGTGGAAGTAAAATTTAAAATAAAATAAAAAATTTCCTATATACTTAGCGAAATTTTCAATACGGACAGAAAGATGATTTTCATCACTTGTAAGACTTTGATCATGACGAGAAGTAGCAAAAAATCCAGGGGAGTGACAAAAATTGAAAATGAACCTCTTGAAGTAGTGAAAAGTTTTAAATATTTGGGCAACAGGGTGTTACAAGATGGAAATTTGGATGGAGAAATTGATTTAACGATACAGCAGTCTGCAAGTTTCTACCAGTGTGTTGAGAGACATTGTATGGAACAAAGATGTGCCAATGAAGTGCAAGGTTTTATACTCGTCCTATTATAAACCTATACTGACCTATGTTTACCAGCCTGGATGTTGACTAAGCGGAACCAAAGTAAGATACTAGCAGCTGAAATGAGGTTCTTGAGGAGCATACAGGGAAAGACAAGACGAGACAGAATACAAAATGAGGAAATAAGAAGTGTGGGAGTGTGTAAACTTCAAGAAGAGATTGATACAGCAAAGCTAAAATGGTTTGGACACATAATGAGAATGCCAAAGGAGAACATTCATGGATACAGGAGACTGCAAAGAGGGCTAGGGACGGCCTAGAATGAGATCGAGGAACTCTGTTGTGGACTGTATTGCAAATAGAGGAGTCAATAGCAATAAAGTACTAGGAGAAGAACGGTGGAAAGATAGAGTAAGGTGGAGGGCTTTGGTACACTACCCTATCCAAAGAGAACCTGGAAAAAGGAATGGATGAAGAGAAAAGAGAAAAGGGAAAACAACAATAACCTTTTGATGCATAGACATAAGCAGGAATGAAGATGAACGTAAGCTGAATTATAATTCTAGAAGACTACACATGCTTTAAAACAATTATTGTTTAATAATAAATAATAGTTTAATTATTAAACTTTAATGTCTGTAAATCATTTATGCAATATAGCGCTAGAGGCCTATAAAGCAGAATAGAACAAGATATTATCATACAAGTCTATCTTCACTTACAATGTGGTATATTCCCATGGAATATTTTTGATTCTTCTCTTATGAGACGCTTGGACAATTCCTGCAAATCAATCACTTGTTGCTGCTGGGAAGAAACCTCCTATGTGCAGCAATGGGTGTAAATGAGCTTTTGGTACTACTGGAATGCTCAGACCACGCTCTACAATCTGACCAAAACATCCTAAGTGACATTTCAAAGTTATAACTGCTGTAGCAGAAATTCTACCTCCTTCCTGACAGATGACATTAATTCATGCTAGCATAGCAGAACCAAAACATTGTTGTACAAGTAACAGGCTGAGTGAATGAGTTTGAGTTTACATCAACAAATCTGGAAGCAAGGTTGCGTTTGTGCATGTAGGAGTGTGAGATCACGTATTTATGTACCATCATTCCTGCTATTATCGTAATCTTAACTGTTAATTTGGTAAACATTTTAAAATAATGAACGATGTAATCTAATGAAACAAATCTCCTATGCGTCCTTTTATAAAAATTGAAATCTCCTATATGCAAAATCTAACAAAATTAAATTAATTTTGTAGCAAATATAGACATATTTAAACATCATATAGAAGGTAAGTGGTAATGATAAGCAAGAACTTTTCATAATCTTAGTCATTAACTACCATACAATTTTAAAAATGAAAGTTTTTTCCTCTCTCCTGTAAAATTTTATGTTTTACACATAGGAGGTTTCTTCCCATCAGCAATGAATTACATGAAATTAGCAAGGAAATTATATGACACTATAAATGTAAATACATGAGTAAAATATTTATGCACCTTCAGATCTTTCCATTTTATTAGAGAGATAGGTATGATCTCTGTGTAAGCTGGTCCAGGTAGGGTAAATTCTCTCTCTCTCTAGCAGATGTCCTGCTCAAATAATAGTGGTAATGGCAGCCCTCTAGAGACTGAATATGGTCATTAATTGTGTTCCTAGTTTCATCACTCAAGAGCATGAGGATGATTTTTGTGCTTTATTCTTCCATCAGGGAGCACCTCACCACATTCTTTTAATTGCTCTTGAATAGTTTGTAATTTTTTTAAATATTCCATGAAGAGCCAGAAACCTTTGTAGCAAATACACAATGCCATCTTTCTTTATTCTAACTTTGTGGGTACATGTGTAATCATGAACAAGGGCTTTGCTTTGACCCCTCCTAGGGTGTCTCCTTTGTATGAGTTTTACATCAATTAAACCACTTAAAAGTTTTTGTGCATCTTGATCCAGCAAGTCACCAACATTTTAAAATGATATTGTTCCTCTCTGCTTCACTCACATTTTCAAAACTCTTTCATCTAGTATTTTTAACAGTTCCACCCGTTTCATGTGCATGTGCTCTTATTTTCTTTGCTGCATCACAGAGTGGGCAGTCATAATATTTCCATCAAACACTCCCATCCCTCTTAAATCTTACCAGATATTTATATTTATATTTATGAATATCTCTGGAGACCGAGCATGTTCAACCCAAATAAATACTGTACACACTAAGAAACTGCATGATTTGCTCTTATCAAGCAGATTCATGATGTTTATGCTTTTTGTTTAAAGGGGCCTAACATCTAAGGTCATCCATCAGCCCCTAATGGTACGAAATGGACAACATGAGATACTTAAAATATTAAAATGTATCCACTGACTCGAGTTTAAAATAAATGGTGATGAAAAATGATTATGAGATTAAAACAATCAGTGGATCTAATTTGCAATGCCTTATGTTCTAATAAAAGTATAGAAAATAGAGGCAATAATGGAATAAGACATTGCCTGGAAATAATATATATATAATTCAGCTCAGAAATTAAAATAAATCATTAAAATACACAGACACAAACTAAAATAGAATCAAAGGGGTAAAAGCGCAGTTAACACAAATACATTAAGACAAAGTACATTTTAAACGCAAGAAAAAAGACCACTATCCCTCATAAAATGGATGACGAGGTCTGCTGACTGCTCGTCATCGCACAGGATGACCAACCAGGTCCACGCACTCTGTAAGGATGTGTACCACAGTAAGATGAGTGCTGCAAGTACACGCCGGAGGGGGTTCTCCTTTCAATAGATGGGAGTGCATCAGGATACCGTGGCCGATCCAAAGACGACATAATACCAGTGCTTCCCTCCGAGAAGCCCGAAGTCCTCCATACCTTCACTGTACCTTTTATCGCTCTCAGCTTATTTAGAAGAGTGGCTTGACACTCCATCTCCCAATGGGAAATAACCAGATGTCTCAGCTGAGAGCGAATATCACTTGCTGGAACCTTCTAAGGCAATGGGGGCAGTGTTACTGCCTCCTTCTTTCCCTCTACACCCATGTGGCTTGGGAGCCACAGAAACTTGATTCTGGTGCCAGCATGCGAACACCCGGCCAGCAGGTCCTGGATCCGCTGCACCAGAGGGCGCCAAGGGAAACAGATATCAATAGACTGTAGCGAGCTCAAGGAGTCAGTACACAGAAGAAAGCTCATCGGACAGTGCGTTCCGCAGAGCTTCACAGATGGCATAGAGCTCCACTGTGTACAGACTACCAGTTTCCGGGAGAGCAAAAAGAAACCTATCACTGTCGACAACAAACGCACAGCCCACTTTCATGTTTGTTCGCGAGCCCTCCGTGTAAACAAAAACTGAACCTGGGTACCGGCCAACAACAGACAGGAAGAGCCTCCGATAAATCGCAGGGTCCGTGTTTTCCTTCGGGCCAGTGTGCAGAACCAGGATTATTTCAGGTCGTCGTATTACCCACGGAGGTACCACAATTGGATGTCTGACAAGGCAAGGAACCAAAGGTACGTGAAATTATCTGTGACTGCTATCCAAGCGTATTCCAACCGTCCGCGTTGCTCGAGGACAAGCAGCGTACAGCCAACGGTTTCCATTGTTGAATACACAAGGATAGCTTGGGTGAAGTGGCATCTGTCGCAAATTTGCAACATACGATAGAAGCATTTGCTGGCGCCTAAGGTGTAAAGGTGACACAACAGACTCAGAGAGCAGGCTAGCAATGGGGCTTGTTCGAAAAGCTCCTGTCGCGAACCTAACCCTGCTGTGGTGGATGCTGTTCAGCTTTGCAAAGACGCTTGGTCTTGCTGAGCCATATGCTGCACTGCCGTTGTCTAGCCGGGACAAAATATGTGCCCTATAGAATCGTAGGAGCACCATGTAGTCAGCACACCAATTAGTGCTGCTAAGAAACTTCAAATTGTTTAACTTCTTAGTGCATTGCACTTTTAACTGTCGCACGTGTGGCTCCCACAAAAATTTGCTATCAAAAAGGAGCTCAAGAAATCGACAAGTGTCAACAACGGGAAGAACGACATTTCCTAAATAAAGCTCAGATTGAGGGTGAAGAGTACGGATTACAAGTAATAACTCTTATTATTGTTCCGTATTGAAGATGACGTTAGGCATAGATATCAAGGATAATTTAATAAATAAACCACCTATTCAATACTTTCCACGTTTAATGTGGTTATTATCTACATGATTTTATGTAGACTTATTTAGGTAAGGTACATGTTTCACCCATTATTTTGGGCATCTTCAGCCTGTATACAACCTTTAGGTCAAGGTTTGGTACCTTTTTAACCAATATAAACATACCAATATATACACTATATACAATATATACAAACATTAATGAACCCTTAAGATGGGTAACATAAGTTAATACAGTTAAGTTTTTTGGTCCTAATCTAATATGAAAAATGTCCAAAACTAAAATGGATCTTCTTATTGGTAAAGAGGATTACATATCGGGGTTTATGTGACCCCTATATCATATCATGTTCTTGACGTACCGTGTCTGTTGACAGGATGTGTCGTCAACAATAAGTGGAGATTTGAACCGATTGTTGATTGTAGTTTGGTCAAGATTGAAAATATTAATTTAAATTAAATGTGTTTTAACTTGGCAGTTCTATTCTGGTTAACTTAAAATCTTCAAAATAAAATGAAATGGATCTTTTTTATCATAAGTCTTGCGAAAGGGTGATATTAAAACTGGGGCTTATTTGACCCACGATTTTCATTTTCGTGTTCTTGACGTAACTAATATTTAAATGTGTTGTCATGCACAAGTGGAGATTTAAAAAACCAATTGTTGTAGGTAAGTACATTGTGAATGAAACTGTTAGCGTCTTGACTTTGGATCTCATGTAACGTCAAGGAATTGACAAGAGTACAATATTAAGCTGTTTCATAGTTTTAGGCTGCTGCTTAATTGAGAAGGAACATCCTAGACACTTGATACAGTCTTGTATGAATATTGTTCCCGTTGATGTGTTGCTTGGTCTTTGGGAGGGATCTTAAGAATATCTGTAATGAGTAGGAAAGTAATATTGAATTAAAAATTTAGAGCACGCGTTGTGATAAAATGTATTAAATTAACACCTCTTAAAGGTAACAATTAATACTCGATGGACCTGTCTGTTCCGGCAGCGCCTGTCTTATCAACATTTCTACTCCTGGTGTTGTACTGGTGCGGTAATGGAGGGGCGGGGCATGGAGGGAGAGTGGGGGTAGGCTGGTCTATGGGCGTGTGTGCTATTGCTGGAGGGGAGTTTCTAGAAGCGATATGGGCGGGTTGAACTTTTGGCATGGTGGATGAAGCATTTGAGTGTGGAGATTTAAATAATTGAGGGATTTTGTTTTGATCTGAATTCACGATATTAATTAATCTAGGTGTTAATTCGTACAAAGGATTTTTAATTTCATTGACGTAGTTGAGATTTTTATTTTTATTTTATAGCACACACGCCCATAGACCAGCCTACCCCCACTCTCCCTCCATGCCCCGCCCCTCCATTACCGCACCAGTACAACACCAGGAGTAGAAATGTTGATAAGACAGGCGCTGCCGGAACAGACAGGTCCATCGAGTATTAATTGAACAAGTAAGTCATTTTACCTTTAAGAGGTGTTAATTTAATACATTTTATCACAACGCGTGCTCTAAATTTTTAATTCAATATTACTTTTCTACTTCATTACAGATATTCTTAAGATCCCTCCCAAAGACCAAGCAACACATCAACGGGAACAATATTCATACAAGACTGTATCAAGTGTCTAGGATGTTCCTTCTCAATTAAGCAGCAGCCTAAAACTATGAAACAGCTTAATATTGTACTCTTGTCAATTCCTTGACGTTACATGAGACCCAAAGTCAAGACGCTAACAGTTTCATTCACAACGTACTTACCTACAACAATTGGTTTTTAAAATCTCCACTTGTGCATGACAACACATTTAAATATTAGTTACGTCAAGAACACGAAAATGAAAATCGTGGGTCAAATAAGCCCCAGTTTTAATATCACCCTTTCTCAAGACTTATGATAAAAAAGAAGATCCATTTCATTTTATTTTGAACATTTTAAGTTAACCACAAGAAAACTGCCAAGTTAAAACACATTTAATTTAAATTTATATTTTCAATCTTGACCAACCTACAATCAACAATCAGTTCAAATCTCCACTTATTGTTGACGACACATCCTGTCAATAGACACGGTACGTCAAGAACATGATATGATATAGGGGTCACATAAACCCCGATATGTAATCCTCTTTACCAATAAGAAGATCCATTTTAGTTCTGGACATTTTTCATATTAGATAGATTAGGACCAAAAAATCTAACTGTATTAACTTATGTTACCCATCTTAAGGGTTCATTAATGTTTGTATATATTGTATATAGTGTATATATTGGTATGTTTATATTGGTTAAAAAGGTACCAAACCTTGACCTAAAGGTTGTATACAGGTTGAAGATGCCCAAAATAATGGGTGAAACATGTACCTTACCTAAATAAGTCTACATAAAATCATGTAGATAATAACCAAATTAAACGTGGAAAGTATTGAATAGGTGGTTTTTTATTAAATTATCCTTGATATCTATGCCTGAAGAGTACGGAGCCGAAAAAAGTGGACAACAGAGGACTTTGCGGTGGAAAATCGAAAACCATGTTCTAAAGCCCACTGTTCCACTCTCCTAATAGCTTGTTGTAATTGTCGCTCTGTGACTGCCATAATATGCGAGCTATAGTGGAGAGCAAAATCATCCACATACAGTGACAGTGTTACTGCTGAACCAACAGCAGCGACAATACCGTTCATGGCAATCACAAATAGAGTGACACTAAGGACCAATCCCTGTGGGACTCCATTTTCTTGAACGTGGTATTGCGAATATGACCTCCCAACTCTGACACGGAATAGACGAAGGGACAAAAGATTCGCAATAAATACTGGCAAGTTACCTCTGAATCTCCATTGATGCAGGACTGAAAGGTTACCATATCGCCATGTGGTGTCATAGGCCATTTCGAAGTCAAAGAAAACAGCCACCAAATGCTGTTTGCAGAGAAATGTATCCAGGATAGAACTCTCCAGGCGTACCAGGTGGTCAGTGGTCGAGCGAGCGGCTCGAAAACGACACTGGTACTCGGACAAAAGTCTGCGTTTCTCCAGATACCACACAAGTCGACGATTTACCATTCTTACACATGCAGTTTGTGACACAATTAGGTCTACAGCTTCCCGCACACTTGGGATTTTTGTCAGGCTTGAGGACAGGAACGACTATGCCCTCTCGCAACTGAGACGGAAACTCGCCCTCTATCCAGATTTGGTTGAACACTCGAAGGAGATATAATAGAATACCCTCACTAAGGTGTTTCAACATCTGGTTATAGACATTGTCTGGCCTGGGGAATGTGTCCTTGCAAAGCGCCAGGAGCTGCGAAGTTCCCACTCCGTAAAGGTGATGTTTTGCCTCCCGCTTCAGAGCGAGGAAATTACGACGGTAATTCCGAAACCAGACACATATGCAAAATGGCTAGCTACATGGTTAGCAATCGAGAGTGGGTCAGTGATGATACTGCCTGCAATGGAAATTCCCGGTACAGAAGATGAACCTCGGATCCCTGAAATACGTCATAAGTTTAGTCTACACTTGAGATGATGGAGTATGTGACGTCACAGACAACATTTCTCCCACTAAACTTTCGTACTTTGGCGAATAAGAACTTATACCTTAGCACGGAGTTGTTTAAATGTTACCAAGTTGGCCACAGTAGGCTGCCTACAATAACGTTAATGAGCGCGACTGCGTTCTTTGATAGCTGCCGCAATATCTTCGTTCCACCAAGGAACAAATTTTTGGCGAGTAGTCCCTGAGAAGGAGGGAATGGACTCCTCAGCAGCAGCAAGGATAGCTTGTGTTATATAAGTTTTATCACTGTCTACAGTCCGCCTGGTCTCGTCGTTAAAGTTTATGAGTGATCTGAACTTTGGCCAATCAGTATGTTTAAGAATCCATCAAGGAGGAGCCTCGACAGGTTTCTGTTTCAACAAGGTAAAAATAATGGGAAAATGATCACTGTCACAGAGATCACGTGTATTCCACCGAAACAGCGGAAGCAACGCGCGGCTGCATAGACTTAAGTCTATGTGAGAGTATGTGTCGTAACGTACACTGAAATGAGTTGGTTCCCCTGTGTTCAAAATACATAAATCCAGCTCTGTTACTAATGTTTCCAACTCGCTTCCCCTGCAGCAAGGTGTTTCAGAGTCCCATATGGAGTGATGAGCATTAAAATCTCCCAATAAAAGGGAGGAGGAAGCTGATCTGTATCAGTGACATCATTTATGTTAAGAGGCTGGCCTGGTGGAAAATAAACATTACACACTGTTATGACAGGCAGCAGTATCCACACCGCAACTACTTCCAGTGGGGTTCTTAGAGGAACCTCTTCACTATAGGTATCAGAAGGAACAAAAATACCCACACCACCAGATGCCCAGTGAGCATAATATCGTTCTGTCGAGTATAGTCTGAAATTTCTCAAGACCGTATGATGACCTGGTCTGAAGTTTGTCTCCTGAATACAGACTATACTCGCCGCGAACTGACTAAAGAGCTGACGCAGCTCAGCAAGATGCCTGTCATAACTGTTTCAATTCCACTGTAACAGTGTGGACTATAAAAAGTGTGTTAGGTTGTGAGCGACAAGATGCTCTTGAACCGAAACACTATCAACATCTACATCCGTAGATGTAGATGACAGCTCGACGTCCATCCTGTCAACGACAGACAGCGGGGTTGACGCCCAGAACTTCAACGCTTTCCAGGGGTGGGAAGTTCCCCTACAAGGGAAGTGTGCAGGTTTTGGAGCAGAGTACCTGCTGGCGCAGGCTCTTACCCTCCTGGAAGCGCCCGCTAGGGACGTTCTTCTTTGCCGCCTTCTTTTCTAGTTTAGATGGGCTAGAAGATGATTTCCCAGCCCTGGTCAATGATGCCACCTCCGCCGGCTGGGGCACGGCTTTTGCCGACCTCTTAAAGGGGGACTTGGCCTTCCCCCCTTGCTGTGCCGGCTTAGAACTGCCAGCCGACATAGACTTCTGGTTGGTTGAAGGTGGGGTGGTTCCCCCCTTCGAGCTTTTACTCTTTGCGACTTTGCTGTAAGGAGCAACAGTCGCCTTGAGCGCAGCGATCATCACGGGTAACGATGTTGTGAAAGACAAACCGGGGAGACTCTGAGCTATCATGCTGTAGTCGAGTGTACGGGCAGGTGTATTCGTGGAATTAATCTTACGGCGTGCTTCCTGGTAGGAAAGACCATACAGGGTTTTGATCTCCTGGATCTTCTTCTCACTCAGATACATCTGACAGTTCTGATCCCGAGGAGAATGAAGATCAGAGCAGTTAGTGCACTTGTACGGAGTTGTGCACTCCTCCGCGCCGTGAGCTACTCTTCTACATGTACCACACACAGTCTGATTCGGACAATGAGATACCATATGTCAGAATTTCTGGCATTGATAGTATCGCATAGCAGGCGGGATGTACGGCCTCACATCACAACAATAAGTTGTTACCTTGACCTTCTGTGGTAATACTGACAACTTGAAAGAGACAATGAAGGCACCAGTGGCAACGTCTTCACCGTTGACCTTGTGCGTAATGCGCCGGACATGTGTCACGCCATGGTTCTTCATGTCTTCCATCAACTCTTTGCCAGTGTTCAAAATAAAGTCGCGGTGAAAGACGACTCCATGAACCAGATTCAAGGATTTGTGCTCCTCCACTCTGGCGGTAATTTCGCCAAGGTGGTCGCACTTAAGCAACTGATCGGCTTGCAGAGCTGTACGAGTCTTCAAAAGCAAACTACCGTTGGGCATTTTCTTGAGATCCTCAAGTTCGCTGTAGACGCCTTCAAGTGTCTACTAAAAAGGATCAATTTTACCAGCTTAAAATCATGCCCATCGGTTCTGGTAGCAACCAGAAACCTTGGGAAGCTGGATCCCATTCCTTCATGCTGCGCATGTTCCCAGGGAGTTGAACCTCTTAGGGAAGCAAAAGTTAAAGACTTGGGTGGGGGACCATTTTTGGGATGGGCGACTTCATTTCGAAGCCATGCCCAAAATCATCCTCCCCGAATGCCACCCACTCCGATCAGGGGTCTGTAGCCGAACCAAGCTGGCGGTCATAGCCGGTACTGCCCGGGGTCCAATGTTGGACGATGCCTAATCAGGGATGAGTGAGCAATGAGCACTAGGACTCCTTCCCGTTACCTGCAATAGCATGTACCCCATAGTGTGTACAGAGCACTAAATATAGAGAAAAAATAATAAACATAATTAATAATAATATGTCCTGGCAATCGGCTGTGCGGGGACCTGTGTTGTCAGGTGGATACTACTGCGAGGGTACATGACGCTCCCACTTGCAAGATCCCTGGGTGGTCAAATGGGGGCATTTGGGCGTAACTGCACACATAAGAGGCCCATCTCTGAGCAGCACGCACACCAAAAATTTTGAAATGGTCTACAACTAACCACCCAAAAAACAAAAATAATTAAGAGGGGACCATGGCCATATGACTCTTTTAGTCGCCTTCTACGACAGGTAGGGATTACCTGTGAATGTATTCAGTCCCTCCCATCCACAGGAGGTCCAACACATTATACCAAACCGCAATCCATGTCCGCGCCTAGGTCGCCTCTTACGACAGGCAGGGGATACCGCGGGTGTATTCTACATGTACGTCCCTCACCCGCAGGGGATAGCAGATTCATAACCTAAAACTCAAAAATTGGACCATCATTATTCTTTCTCCCCATGTCGTCAAATGATTTTTTCATGATGCCAGAGATCCTTTCACAGTGACAAGGTCAATAGCAGTCATCAAGGCATTACCTAAGGAGAACTTCTTACAGAAATCTGTGGAAGGTGGGATACTGCTGTTGAACGCCATGTGCTTTTTTTTCGTCAGAGGTCAGCACAATCAGACTGCTACAGCCCCAGTGGAAGGGGGGACAGAGTCACGCGCCTCACCGGCATCAGACTTGGACTAGCGTGGGTAACAGTATTGTGTTTGGAGCGCTACATCATGGACCACAGCGTCCTAATGTATATTTTGTACAGTGTAAATAGTTTTGTGAATAAATTAAGTATGTAATGTACGTTATGTTGGCCTTCCCTTTGCACTTAATGATGAAGTACATTTCGTGGACTGTGGGAAGAGCTAGGCCTCGTTCAACATGAGTAACCTCGAAAACGAGACTGAACATTTTGGTCCTCCGATGCCAGATGTGATTCAGTGACGATACTGCATCTCATAATCTGCGCATTTAGGCCTATTAGTGATTACAGTTTATTTACAAGTGTTTACATTTGTGAAGTACGAATGTGTTCGTTTTACCGCCAAACTTACAACCACCCACGTGCTAAGTACTGCGCAGTAAGGTACAAATGAGCGACTTCAACTAACGTGCCGTGTATGTGATTCACAACCATTTTCTACATGAAACACTGTGACTTGTGATGTGAATAACTTAGTTCTAATACATTTCTCAGTCATTTTAAACTTTGAGATTGAAGCGTGCGTTGCCGCCATCTTGCGCGGACGAATATAGTCTTGCCAACCCAATTGGTGGAGATTCCAAGGAGTAGGAATCGAGATCCGTAGCAGTAGTTCCAGAAGTGACCACCAGAGTGCAGCCCAGCCGCGCAGTGCTGTTTGGTTTTCAGCCCTGCTGTGGAAGGATACATCCTCCTGATCTGTAAGTAGTCTGGCATTCCCAGTCCTTTATAATATATCCATTATTTCTTATTATCCTTCACCATGGATCCTGTCCAGCAAAAAGGCCTCATAAAGAAGAGAGCAGTTATTAAGTCTCGTATAAAGCGTATAGCTAGTTTTGTCAGTACATTTAATGAAGGCTCAAATCCGAACGATATTCGAGTTAGGCAAAGGCTGCTATGTTCAAGTAAGGAGGAATACAACGGTGTTCAAAACCAGTTAGAAATTAGCGATACCGAAGAAGTTCATGATGCAGATAGGGAAGCCACTGAAGAACTCATCCTAGAAATAGAATCTAAGATGGAAACTCTGTTGAATGCAAATTCAAATGCAACTTCCCCCGCAACATCTAGTTCTTCAAATTCCAGTAGCATACATGAAATAAGACTCCCTACAATTTCACTGCCAAAATTTACAGGAATTATTTCTGAATTTATTCATTTTCGAGGTACCTTCCAGAGCCTAGTAATTAATAATCATGCCTTAACAGACATACAGAGGTACTATTACCTACTATCATGCTTATCGGGAGAACCTCAAATTAATTGAAAGCTTGCCTGTCACTGAAAGCAATTTCAAGGTAGCTTGGGAATTAATCTTTCAGAGATATAATAACCCCAAATTGATTGTAGACCTACATGTTAAGCAACTGCTAGATCTTCCGTCAGTTAAAACAGAATCAGCTAAGGATTTAAGAGTGTTGCTAAATCAACTGCTGAGCAACCTGAGCGCTATTGAAGTAATGGAAATAGATGTGCCTCTGCATGAAATTTTGTTATCTCGCTTAGTGCTAGATCGAATCAGCCTCGGTCTAAGAAAACAGTGGGAAGTTAAATCCTCAGATAAGAAGTTCCCTCCCTTGAAGGATTTAGTAGCTTTCTTGGAGAATAGTTGTCAAACTCTGGAGCTAATCAACCCCGAAAAACAGCAAAGCGACAAGCAACAGGTCGTATCCAAACATGGTGGTGATAAGAGCAGTAAGAAGTCCTTTGTCACAACAGCAACTCATTGTGAGTTTTGTAAGGCTTCTCACACCCTAACAAAATGCCCTAAGTTTCGTGAAGCCAGCGTTGGAAATAGAATAGATTTCACCAAGAAGTGTAAACTTTGCTTTAACTGTCTAGGTGCTAATCATACTTTAAAGGAGTGTAGTTCAGGAAATTGTCGAATCTGCAATAACAGACATCATACTCTGTTGCACAAGGAGCAGAGTACATCCTACAATGCTTCTACTACATCAGAAACCAACCAGACTCAGCAGCAAACCTACTGTGCTGTGAAGAGCAACTACACTCATATAGAAGTTCTATTGTCAACAGCTCTCGTAGTGGTCACAGACAAACGTGGAAATGCACATCAGTGCCGAGCTCTACTTGATAGTGCGTCTCAAATGCATTTCATGTCCAGGCGTGTGGCAGATCGCTTAGGGATTGAATTGAGTCGGCACTCAATGCCTATTAGGGGAATTAGTGATACTAAGGCAACTGAATCATCACATATTTGTCAAATTCAAGTTACATCTAGGGTCACAGACTACACTACCCCTATTGTTTGTGCTGTACTTCCTCGCATAACTGGTCAGCTCTCTACAGTACAGCTTGACACGTCTGACTGGCAGCTACCACAGGACATTTCCTTGGCGGATCCTCAATTTAGTACACCAGGTGAAGTTGATTTACTACTGGGGGCTTCTGTGCTTTTTGACATACTGCGTTGTAGTCAACTCACGAGAGAAAATCATCCTGTACTACAGGACACTGAATTTGGTTGGATCTTATCAGGCAAGATACCACCACACTCTCTAAAGTCTACCAGCAAGAAAGTAATGTCTTGTCTTGTGCTCGGCAATGAACTGCACGTACAGGTCGAACGATTTTGGCAACAAGAGGAAGTAAAGATGTCTCCCCCGCGTTCTAAGGAAGAAAGTCAGTGCGAAGAACACTTTGTGAACAACACTACTAGGGATAGCACCGGACGATATGTTGTAAGACTGCCTATTAAACCACATCATGAGGAACTTGGGGATTCATTTAAATACGCCACTCGTTGTCTCAGTCAAATTGAACAGCGGTTACATCGCCAACCAAACTTGAAGAAGGACTATGTTGAGTTCAGGACAGAATATGCTGATCTTCATCACATGGAACTTGTGACAATGCAAACCAGTAAGCCAACATATTACCTGCCACATCATGCTGTAATTAAGCAGTCCAGCACTACCACTAAGGTCAGAGTCGTCTTCAACGCCTCTGCTAAAACTACTAGTAACTACTCACTGAACGATATCTTGATGGTTGGACCTACGGTGCAGGAAGACTTGTATTCTATCATCTTGAGATTTAGAACACATAAGTATGCCTTCACTGCAGATGTTACAAAAATGTACAGGCAAATTCTATTTCATCCTGATGACCAAGATCTGCAATGCATTGTATGGCGTTCATCTCCGAATGAACCTATCCACATTTATCGACTTTCCACTGTAACTTATGGTACCTCAGCAGCGCCTTTTTTAGCCACGAGATGCCTGGTACAACTTGCCAACGATGGTGCACTGCAATACCCAAGAGCGTCGGAGACATTACGAAGAGACTTCTATGTTGATGTTCTGAGTGGAGCAGATACCATTGGAGATGCACTCAGTCTGCAACAAGAGCTGATCGAACTACTCAGTAGCGCAAGCTTTCCTCTTCGTAAGTGGTGTGCTAACCATCCCACTCTTTTAGAGCACATACCTCTTGAGCACCAAGAATCACAACTGCCCTGGAGTCTGGATGACAAGGACAAGGCCTTGGGACTACTGTGGCATCCTCTAAAGGACATCTTCCAGTTTGTAGCTACCAGTCACACCCAGAAGACCACAACCTGGACAAAATGTAGTGTGTTTTCCTGCATTTCATCCATTTTTGATCCTTTGGGCCTCTTAGGTCCAGTAATAATAAAATGTAAAATTTTCTTGCAACACTTATGGCAGGCGAAAGTGGACTGGGATCAGAGTTTGCCTCCTGAGCTATTAACTACTAGGGAACAGTTTCATGCATATTTGCCATCACTCAACGACATTCGCATCCCTCGAAGAGTGACAGGAGACGGAGAGATTAAACAATATGAGTTACACGGATTCTCTGATGATTCAGAAAGGGCCTTTGGAGTGTAACCGTACGTATGTACGATCCCCGAGTTTTTAGGTTAGGAAATTTTCGTATATAGTTTGTAAGGTTATAAAGCAAGTCTGGAGCCTCGTCAGCCTGATGACCGTCGCCTTGGGAGAGGGAGTGGCTCGTTGCTCTACATAATTAAATATTCCTGCAATTGTTTTGCAGGTGGCGCCCATTATCCTTGTTATTTACACTTAGTTGAGTCAACGTTTATCTGTTCAGTATTTCAATAGTCTGCAGTAGTTGCAATTGGCGCCGCCAACGTGAGGCAGAATGATATCCAGACTTGCTATATGACCTTGGTAGGCACATTTGGTCCAGTGTTTTAGTGAGCTTGTGTCAGGAGTTATGTATCGGTGTTGTCATGTTTGGAGTGCTATGTTTATCAGTGGAGCATGAATATTAGTGAGAATAATAGTAATGCTATAAATTTGAGAAGTGTAGTGCATAAAGGAAGCATGTCTGTTAATGATCAGGAGAGCAGCTCTGACACAAGCATAGAAAGTTTTGATGAAAGTAGTTGTCTGAGTGAAAATATGTCTTTGGAAAAAGTGTATGGAATTGTAATGGGGGGTGAAGGGGAAGCTAGTGAGCAAAATCAAAGTAACATGGGGGGTAATAATGAGTTTATGAAGTTAGTATTGGAGCAGTTGGCCAAATTGATTGATCAAGGGAATAATTTAAGTAGTCAAATTAGTAATCAGGGGAAGGAATTAAGTGATAAAATTAGTAATGTAGGGGAGGAGGTAAGTAATTTAATTGATAAGCATTGCACGGCAGCTAATGATTGGGGTAGTAGTGTGGAGAAAGGAATTGATAATGTAGGGAGGGAAGGTGATGATTTGAGGGATTTTGGGGGTAAGGGGTGTGAAGAAAAGGAGGAGGATTTGTCGGAGGACCTACTATGTGCTAAAATTGATGGTGATAACACTGTGGTAATTGATGCTCTTTGGGAAGTTGCAGAAATTGAAAAGGAAGTTAGTTGTAAAGGTGATGAAGATTATTTAGTGGAGGAGGAGTCTGTGAGGAAGACAGATGTTGTAGAGGATGGTGTTATTGAGGAGATTAATGTTACGTCGATAATGTGTCTGAGTAGTGATGATTTTGAGATTAATGAAACTTCCATTAAGAGGGTCAAGAGCAACAGTGTTGATGGCATGAATGATGTGCGAGTGGGAACAGCGATGAAAGATATGGAAGTGGGAGAATTTAGTAGTAATGGTCGGGATCTCGAGTTCAGTGATAGTAGTGATTTCAGGAAGAGAGAGAGTGTGAGTGAAGGAAAGTGTGAGAAGGGTTGTGTGAATGAGATTGAGGTGATTGAAGCTGGTATGTCCGATAAGGATGAGTGGAGGAAAACTGTCGATGCTGTGGGTGAAATTCTTTGTGAAGTGGAGGTTAGGTCACATTTTGTGCATAATGAGAATCATAAGAGTGGTTGTGAATATTATGGGGATTCAGGGTTTGAAGATTTTATGAGGAATAATTGTGTTGGAAAGCTTTTTGGTATTTGGAGAAAGTTCAAAGAAATTGAGAGTGACAATGTGTATGAGAGAACAGGAGGTCGATTCAAACGTATGTTGAGTGGAATATCTAATGCTGAAGATCGTACGAATGATTTCATTGAAGTGTGGAAGAGTATTGATGAAAGAGGTGCGATTGTGGTGTGTTTTCAGAACAGGAGGGATGTTTTGATTGTGAAATGTATATGTGTTCCGAATGTAAGTCTGTGTAAGTTGTGTGTGAAAGAATGGGAAGAGAGTTTTTGTGTGAGATTGGCAACCAGGCTAGATCTACCCTCAGCAGAAGTGGTATCTTCAAAGGTGATTGATTTAGCGAGGCAGAATTTAAGGACGTCAGCCGATAGGAGAATGATGCAGCAGGGGAGGCATCATGGAGATAGTTTTGAAGTAGGGGAGCAGGTGTTACTAAAGGTTCCACACATTTCATCTGCAGACAACAAAGAAATTCATAAGTTTTTCCAATTGTATCAGGGACCTTACACAGTAGGTAAGAAAGTTGGCAAGTGTGCTTATCACCTGTTGAATAACAAAGGTGACATGATTGGTACACACAATATTCACAATCTTAAGAGGTATGTAAGGTGAAGTATTGTAAGTTCAGATGTTTTGTGTATGTTAAGAAGAATATGTGAATTTTCTTTAAATCCTGAGTGACTTTGACAGGCTGTGTAGGCTGCTGTACTGAAAAGACTGTGATTTGCTCAGATGTATTGTATATAATCTTCACAAATCAAGGGGAGGTATTGTAACCGTACGTATGTACGATCCCCGAGTTTTTAGGTTAGGAAATTTTCGTATATAGTTTGTAAGGTTATAAAGCAAGTCTGGAGCCTCGTCAGCCTGATGACCGTCGCCTTGGGAGAGGGAGTGGCTCGTTGCTCTACATAATTAAATATTCCTGCAATTGTTTTGCAGGTGGCGCCCATTATCCTTGTTATTTACACTTAGTTGAGTCAACGTTTATCTGTTCAGTATTTCAATAGTCTGCAGTAGTTGCAGGAGCATCTGTTTACCTACGGTGTATAGATGTCAAGGATAATGTAACAGTAGTGCTGTTAAGCTCCAAATCCAGAGTAGCACCACTGAAACAGATTTCCCTCCCTAGACTTGAACTATGTGGTGCATTACTCCTTGTAAAATTAATGGATAAGGTTAAAACTGCACTTAACCTCAAAATTGAACAAAACTACTATTGGACTGATTCTACCATAGTACTAGCTTGGCTTGCAGGAGAGCCCGCATCTTGGAAAACGTTTGTTGGTAACCGAGTGTCTGAGATACAACTTTCATCTCTAGAACAATGGAACCATGTGACGTCACAGGACAATCCAGCTGACATCATTTCGAGAGGGATTGAACCACATCTTCTTCAAGACAATCTGTTATGGTGGGCGGGACCATCCTGGCTCTACCAGCCACCATCAACCTGGCCTGTCAGCGACATGAAGAAAACTTCCGAAATCACTGATGTACCAGAGCAACGAAAACCAGCTGTTTGTTTACTTGTTATCAGTCATTTCCTTGAAGATTTCGTCCAACGCTTTTCTTCTTGGTCACGGCTGGTGAGAGTCATGGCCTTCATACTGAGATACATAAACCACCTCAGGCTTGCTGCTTCAAGGAGACAGGTGGGAAGTCTGACTGTAGTAGAACTTCAAGAGGCATCGCACAGGATCATTCGTACTGCCCATGAACGAGAATATGGTAAGGAGCTTCAAGATCTGCGACTTGGCAGACCGATCGCAAAGGACAGCAAGTTGAAGTCTCTTCATTCCTTTGTAGATGCTTAGGGTGGGCGGCAGATTGGAACAATCTCAAGCTCCGTACAGCCAGAAACATCCCATCATCCTGCCACCTAATCATCATGTGACCAGGTTGTTAGTAATGTGTGAGCACATGCGACTTCTGCATTCTGGACCCCAACTTTTGCTTGCAACCATTAGACAACGATATTGGATACCTAATGGTAAGTCTGTCATTAGGCACGAAACACACAAGTGTCTCCCTTGCTACAAGTTGAAGGCAAGTACATCAACTCAACTCATGGGCCAGCTCCCACACCACAGGGTAGAACCCAACAGACCATTTTTGAACTGTGGAGTTGACTATGGGGGTCCACTTTACATTAAGCAAGGGACTTGTAATAGCAAAACAAAGCTAAAATGTCATATTGCTCTATTCATCTGCATGGCTACCAAGGCGATCCATCTTGAACTTGTCTCTGACCTGTCTACTGATGCATTCCTAGCTGCTCTGCGTAGATTTACATTGCGTCGGAGTATCTGCCAGAATATCTACAGCGACAATGGAAGAACCTTTGTGGGAGCAAAAAACGAGCTACGGGAGCTTCACACCCTTTTCAGATCTCAAGTACATCAGAGGAAGGTGGATGACTTCGCATCTCAAATGTGGAATCCAGTGGCATTTTATTCCACCGCATGCCCCTCATTTTGGTGGGCTGTGGGAGGCTGGCATAAAATCTACTAAGTCCCATTTGAAGAAGGTTGCAGGAAATCTTGTACTGACTTTTGAAGAAATGTCTACGTTGTTAGTCCAGATTGAGGCATGCCTGAATTCGAGACCAATAACCAAATTGTCTGAAAATCCTGATGACTATTCATTCCTGACTCCCGGTCACTTCCTGATTGGAGAACCTCTCACAACCATCCCAGAGCCAGATTTACTTACAGTTTCAGGTTCTCGTCTGTCCAGGTGGCAACTACTTCAGCGCTGCAGACAGTACTTCTGGAAGCGGTGGTCAAGGGACTATCTATGTCAACTCCAGCAGCGGACTAAGTGGTCAGCAGGAAGGGTCAACCTTCAACCCGGAACTCTGGTTCTTCTCAAGGAAGACAACTTGCCACCTCTCGTGTGGCAGACAGGGATCGTGGTAGATACACACGCAGGCGCTGACGGCTTGGTGCGAGTTGCCACTATTCGCACTCCCAAGGGGACCTTCAAACGCCCAATTGCAAAACTTTGTGTCTTCCCAGAAGAGGTTGAAACTGTATAGAGTGAAAAAGTGTAATTAGTGAATAGGTGTAATCTCTTATGTGCTAAAACTTTGGTTTTTTATTTGACTTTTTCAGTGTGAGTGCTAATTCTTAATAATATTTAAATTTGTAATTTGTATATATAAATTAGGTGGGCGGTATGTTGAACGCCATGTGTTGTTTTTTTTTCGTCAGAGGTCAGCACAATCAGACTGCTACAGCCCCAGTGGAAGGGGGGACAGAGTCACGCGCCTCACCGGCGTCAGACTTGGACTAGCGTGGGTAACAGTATTGTGTTTGGTGCGCTACATCATGGACCACAGTGTCCTAATGTATATTTTGTACAGTGTAAATAGTTTTGTGAATAAATTAAGTATGTAATGTACATTATGTTGGCCTTCCCTTTGTACTTAATGATGAAGTACATTTCGTGGACTGTGGGAAGAGCTAGGCCTCGTTCAACATGAGTAACCTCGAAAACGAGACCGAACAACTGCTGCTCTTGCTTCCACCATAAAGAATGGACATGTGATGATATTCTTTCAAACAGCACCGGATGATAGGCTTACAGATTCTGCATTTTTCTCCACGGAACTTTTCTGGCTGACTATCGTGGTCTTCAGTTGTTGGTGTGGAGTCAATAATGTTCATAAAAATAATGTCATTTGCTTTAAGTCCCACTATCTACTTTTACAGTTTAGAGAGATGCCGAAATGCCGGAATTTAGTCTTTTACGTGCCAGTAAATCTACCGACACGAGGCTGACATATCTGAGCACCTTCAAATACCACCACAGACTGAGCCAGGATCGAACCTGCCAAGTTGGGGTCAGAACGCCAGTGCCTCAACTGTCTGAGCCACTCAGCCCAGCCAGTCAATAATGTAGGCAGATGTTTGACCAGGAAGAACAGCTAGCATGTCAATTCTGCAACATGATCCATCAGCAGACAAACCCTGGACCGCCTCATGGACTGTCCACTTATTACGCCTGAGGGGACTGGCAATCATCTTCCTTACCTTATGATGGCAGCTATTTCTGAGAACATCTCTGAAATGACAGATATTCACGACATGGCCAATAGTTTGAATCTCAATGAGCTAACATCAACAGTGCTGCTTGGCACAGAATGTAATTTCTGAGCAGTTTTCAATCACTGTTGTTTAGACCATCCAGCCTTCTTATCCATTTATTGACAGGAGTGAACTGTTAGTATACCTATACTTTGAGGTAAGACACACCTCTCAAGAAATTTTTCCTCCAAAGTTCCTGCCTACAGTTTGGATCTTCCCAACTTGATCTGACCTGTCTGTAAAGCCCTGTTTCCCCAGACACTGATCTATTTCTCCATGTAGATCTCAAAAAAATTGATTACTAGATTTCTGGAAATTTTACTAACATTAACACATTTTCATCATTTGACGCACTGTGGTCACGCGCAGTGTCTTGTTGCATGAATCAAATGAGGAGCTCAACTCGCAATGATGCAATATCTTTCTTATCTTTGTATATTAGATTCCGTCTGCAATATAAGTTGTCACAATACACACTGTTAGAAACCAGAAGCATGTAGTGTTGGTAAGTAATGCAGTCTATATTTGTATGACGCTGGGATTCTTGAAGAACAGTTTATTTTCATCACTTTTCATCATGCATGTGGTAATGACAAGAGTTTGAAAGCGCTAATAGACAGTATTTTAGATAGTGATTCTGGTGACATTGTTTAGTGTGAGTAAGAGCTCGAACATCTTGGAACACGGCATCATGACCTGACGATAGGACGTGCTCAGCTATTACTGACTTGTATAGCTGGTTGAGACATATTTCGTCGGTCTTCGTTGATGCGAGTACCAATGAACCGGCATGTTTGGCCAATGTATACCTTGTCACAAGTACAGAGAATTTTGTATGCTATAAACTACAGGTCTCGGATTATACGGGAAGTTGTGTAAATACAAAAAAATCCTAACAATTTTAACGGGATAATGGCTATCAATTAAGAAATACACAGTTGCCAGCCATTAAGGATTTACGTAGGTAGTTCTCTTCCCTATCCTTTCACTTTGTTATTTTGTTTCGGTGTTTTCCCAATTCATACATTCTGCATCACCAGATGGTTCATTCCAGGCTAGGTGTTAAAAGTGTCATAGTTTCATAATGTATGCACACCGGGCATGCCCTCCCTCCCATTATTATCCTTTTTTCCACACACCTTTCCATTCTTCAGCTCTGTTCTATTCTATCCTGGATGTCTTTCGTTGCACTTTATTTTATTTTCTATTTATTTCTTCTACCACATTCATCACCGATTCATCTGATGACCTTTCTGTTACTTTTCACACACACACAGTGCAACAGGAACATCTTAATTGGAGCTTGATGGTGACGTCAGCTCCCACTTGGAATGCTAATGCTGTTGCCAGCATACAGCTAGCCATCTGGTGATGAATGAGCACACCACTTATTATGACAACAGTAAAGCATTCTTAAATTCAAACCCTCATTATTGGAGAAGTCTTCCTCGTGAACAGCGGAGATTTTCTTCTGAAGATGCGGAGCAAAGTACTATCTGTTTTCTTGACACAGGATAAGCCCAAAAGCGTACACATGTCTTTCACATTCTTGTTTTGTGTAAAAAGTGTTCAATTATATATTTTCTACTGCTGCTCCTAAAGCTTTCTCAAATTAAATGAAATGGGAAACACTCAATATTTTAACACAGAACTACTTTTTATATTAAAGCAATGTTCCCTTAATATCAAATCAAACACGAAGAAGCTAAGTTATGGATTGTTTGTGTTGGCCTATATGAATAAGGGCCAGTTCTACCATTTGCTGGTAAAGTGGCTGGCAGCTGCCCGGGAGGTAAACTACCTGGAGGTGTAAATTGGCTGGTACTTTGGCTTGCGTCCAACCACCTCTGCGCAAGCGCAAGGTAGCTACCCGGAGCTATACACCGATATACGAAGTTGGCTAGACTGATTTTCAGTGACTTCTCGCTTTCGAGTGTGGTGCTATCTATCGTCAGATACATGAAACTCATTTCGATCGTCTTATTTCCCTGTGCTTGCGTCTGCTGATTATTACCAAAAAGCCTAATAAGGGGAATCTTAAAAGTTATGGACAACGATTTATGTCAAGCTTTCGTGGTTTTAACCTATGATCTTCAATATCAATACCTAATTGGAATTAAAATCTCGAGATTACGTTTTCTTACGCCAGTTATAACCTGTCATGTAAGGCAGCGTTTTTGAAAAGTATTCTCGTAGTAGATTGGTCAAGTCGCTCACTCCGTAACAGAAGGTACGCAGGTTTTCAGCGTATTTCTAATTTATATTTTAAAATGTATTGTAGTTTCCTGCCGTTGTTCTTAACTCTCTTTTACGCGCTTCCATATACGTACATACACACACATCTTCTTTACGGACGTATTGCCTTTGAGCATTCTATCTGCAGGCTTCTGTGAATTGATAAAGTATCTAAATGATGCTCTATTTGCAACTAGTTCTGTGACCTCGTTTAGTTCCACATGCTTCCATTTATTGATAAAGCATTTCAGTCTAATGTTTAACTTTATGAAGATAAAGTTGGAAGGTACTGTAAATGTAAAGAACTAATTGGGATAAATATCCATTCATAGGAAGGGGAATTCGAGAATGGAATAGTTTCCAATTTCTTCGAAATCATTTACAAGACTATGTAAACAACCAATAGGGAATCTGCTACCTGGGCGACAGTCCTACATGCTATTAATCATAACATCACTTTCTATAAGTAGCATACATATAAAGCAGATTCCTAGAAGACATAATATTGTGAATAAATATTTCAATGAAATATATTATTAACAAAAGAACATATGAAAACAGGAATACAGATTAACACAATGCTAATAATGGAAATAAAAAAGATTCGTCATAATAAAGACTCGAACAGCCATATCTCCTATTACGAAGTGAGCGTGTTAGCCATTACGCTACAAGAACGCCTGAGGTACTTAGGATACATACATTTAGTTATACCTCATGTCTGAAAACTGAAAAAGTAAAAAAATAAATAGATTTTGATTTTATGCCCTTTCAAGGTTTCTTTATGAGAGCTTGACGTATAAAATGTGTTCCCTAATCTACCGATGCGAGAGGCTGGTGTGACCGTTGCAACTCAAGGGAAGCATTAATGTTCAAGATCCTGCAATACAATATTGGCCACTGTTACAGTATCATGCTTTTTTCAGTATACTAAGCTAATTTAAGTTGTATGTCACCAGAAATACAGCTAATAATGTTCAACTCTCAAAACTTGCCCGGCAGGTAAAGTCTTAATACCAATATAAATGGTCCATTATTGGACATTATTTTAAAAAAAATTATAATGTCCAATAACGGACCATTTATATTGGTATTATAAATTTGCTCATTCAGGACAAATATTTCACAACATCTATATCAGGTAAAGTCTTATCGGGCCCTCAAAGTGGCCGATAAATTACACGCCGGGTAACTACGATTTATGCTGCCGATAGCGCTAAATTGTACATATTTTAAAATTATGCTTGAACGCTACGGTAGCATATGCCATCAAGCACTATAATAACACTTACAAGTTACTTACTACTACCAAATTTCATGAACATTTCTGATGACTGGGTTGGGAGCTATAATGATTTGGCATGGATTGATTAATTACCACACATTATATAAAAATGTGTTTAATGACTGCAAAGATTCCAAATTTTCCAACAAACAATATTTGAAAGAAAACTAAAAATGGGCTGGACATTAATTTTTTAAGTAATCTGGTATTTTTATCAAATTACATATAAACAAAATATTACAATTTTATTTTACTAAACTAAGATACTGACAGAAAATGTACTTACCTCATTTCCACGAGATTTCACAAGTTCAATTTCCTCAGGGCTAAAACTTGCCATAGAAATTGATTTCACACGATGTGGAGGAGTCAACCCACGGCTGAAATGAAAAGGCCAACACAACTTATAATTAAGAAAGTATAAAACAATGAAATAGTGAGGAGGAATCAACAATAGAAAAAATACACTAACAACAGATAGGCACCGTTTTGGCCTGACAAATGTAATAGTTCACTGTAGTACATGACTGTGATGTCGTCAGACCTTGTACTGACCATGTAACAGGTGAGAAGAGGATAGGCAAGACACTAAATCTTGGAGTGTTTGATCGCAGCCAGATTGTTGGTGCCATATATATATGCGCTATTCTATGTCCAAAGTCATGCAGGCAATAAGCATTCTGTGGGCCACCGTGTCCAGAGTGTACCATGAGAACTTAGATTTGGGAAAAATCACCATCACCAGGGTCAAATACTACAGAGTACGTGTTGTTGACAAGGGTCACCATTGACTGGTAAGAACAGATGGATGGGTCACAGTGCAACAGATTACTCATGAATTCAATGCTGAATAACAACAAAGTATAAGTAGCCATACCATCCAGAACCACATTCTCACACTGTCCCACTTCGGTACCACTGCTCACCACACGCCGCAAGGCACAAAGAATGACAATGGCACAAGAACACCACCAGTGAACTCTCAAAGCATACAGAAAGATCGCCTGGACAAATGTATAGAGGAACCAGTTTGAACAAACCACTGGCACAGTACGAGTGCATAACCAAGCACCTGATGCAATGGATTCTCATGTCAGCATGGTACAGCTCAGGCTGGAGGTGGCTGTATCATCGCGTGGGGATTGTTGTGGGATGAAATGAGTACCGGTACTCTGATACATCTGACAACACTCCTCACCGACAAACGACACAGGAACCTGCTATCATATGATGTCCACCCATTAGTTCACTTCCAGCACACTGTAGGACACCTGTACATACAGTCACTCCAGAACTGTGGTTGACTGGTTCGATGAACACTCCATGGATATGAGGTTGCTTGCCCGGTCTGTGAGCACATATAGGATGCTGTCGAGAGAGACGAGTGCAACATTGACCCCAAGCTTCCCATATATTGTGGAGTCCCTGTCACGCCGCACTGCCATTGTCATCAGTGTGAAAGGGAGTGCTACATGTGAGCAGCCAATATCTCTAATTCAACTGCTCGTCAATGTATGTATTAATGAGGGCTGATTGAATGAACAGTTCATGTACAAACTCTTAAGGCAATATGCAATACTGACATTCTGGAATAAATGTAAAATATATTAATTACAGAGATTCATAGTCAAAGTTCAAAAATATATTGTTATACAAAACAATATGTACTATATTTTGAATAATAAAAGCCTTACCTGAAACATTAACAAATTCATTAAAACATCCTACTACAGAGTAACATTTGATTCTTCTTATAAACTGTCTAGTTTATGTAAAGATTACATGTACACTGAAACTTCATTAGAAACCCATATCTAGAAACGTATCCTTCCCCAAGTGTTTGTTACGTGTTGTATGACACCAATAGGCTTGATTCATTGTCACTTGGGTAGTCGACAAAACAAAACTGTAATCTTAGTGCTCTTTGAATGGCATACCTACCAATTTAGAAAACGAGAAATCCAGATGATCCTAAAGCGGACAATTCTTAACAACACTTGCGTATTACAAGTAACTAATCTCATTTTGTTCCGTATTGAAGATACAATAAGTAAAATTCTTTCTTGAATAAAATGACTGTGTCCACCTATTCAATACAATTATATTTTGTAGTGATTAAATTCTACATGAAATATAAACACTAGTTAGGGACATATTTTGCCCTAGTTTTGGGCACCTTCAGCCTAATACTAATCTTAATATCAAGTCTTAAATCTATTAACATTGGAACTTAATACTAAATTTGAATTAATATCAAATTCTAAATACAATGGTCTTATGCTTTTTACATATTTACATAGTTTACAATATGTACATTAACTAAATGCCAGAATTTGTGAACAAGGAAGCAATAAAATATTTTATTTTACAATGGCTAGAAAACTTTTGAGACACCTGGATGAAAGTTTATGCAAATGTGTACGTATTGGCGAGAGATTGACCACAGCGTGAATTGGAGTATCTCCAACTGGTTGACTAGAGATTGATCACAGCGTGAATTGGGGCTTCTCAAACTTTATGGATGAACATTAGGTTGAAGGTTTTACAGCTGGTTCGTTCAAAGATGGTTATGGTCATTATCATAAGTATATTGTTGCAAATCCGGAACCGTGATTAAAGTCGATCGTGTTGGATTTGAATATTCCTGTAGAAAGAAGCATGGTTGGAAGGTAATGTTTAATAGGTTAACTAGCGAACACCTCTCCATGCTGTCCTACAGATGTGGAAACAAAAGACATTCCCTTGTAAATGCACATGCATCTACTAATGAGGATGATAAGAAGACCCCTAAGATCACCCAAATCTTCTGGCAGATACTAGAAGACGAGATCAGCAGGATCCTCAGTCACCATTTCAAGCTCCAGATAGGCAACTTCAATGCCCATCTGGAGAAAGAACAAAGGTACTGAGGCATAGTGGACCTTATACAGTGCATAGACACACAAACACCAACGGCAAGTGTTTAACCCCTTCGGTGGCGGGTTTTGGGAGACCTCCTGTGCCAGAAAAGTGAGGTTTTTCGGAGGAAATTATTTATTTTTAGGAAGCAAGGAAGGAGTAACAATTATTAAGGGAACACATTCATATATTATTCAAGGTTAATAAAATCTTACTTTACACTCTATTAACACTTTTTTACAGTAGGCCTGTGATATAGTTTCATAAAAATCATAAAACACTGGTGTTTTGAGTAGGACCTAGACTGTCCTGTGAGCAATACATTCTTATTTCATGCTTTTGTATTATTCCCATCAGCAACACTAACGCAATCAATTGCCAAATTTTGTAAGAGTTTATTTTTTCCAAAACTGTGCCCTTCCATGCGGAGATTTATTTACAAGTTTTTCAATGCAATTTTAGAATAGGGCCAACGAATTTTTTCGGGCACTGTCAAATTTACAATTTCATCTGTTACAATCAGTTCAAAACAGTCAATCGCACTCACCTCTGATAATCCTCACACCAGGATTTGCCGTAAATGGAATAATATTAGGTTGCGCACTATCCCCAGGCTTACACATTTTCCAAACGAATGTATATTCAACATCTACCATCACCTTAGCTTCTGACGTAATACCTTCTTCACTTTCACTACAATTACTGAGGTCACATCTGAAGAATCAATAGTACCATTATAGCTACTATCAGAAATACTAATGTCACTTAGAGATTCATCTTTGATGTAGTTCCTTATTTTGTCTTCAGACAAACTTCTCTTCCGTTTCGCGCTCGCCATTTCTGTTTACCTCGTCAGCTGGCCAGAGGTTGTATATGTAAAGTAGAAAAGATAAGGCATATTTTAGGCCAGACGCTTCGTGAATACAGCTGGAAATCCTCCTGCCATTTGTTGAGAATGCTTGAAAACATTTTCCAAAGCGATTAGAGCACCCGAGAAATTATTGGGCGATCGCGAAATGAACACTGCAGCTAAACGAGAATTTCTCGGGCTGTGACGTTATGGGCAGGCGTGCGCCACCCGAGAATTTCTTGGGCATGCCACTGAAGGGGTTAATAGAATTGTGCAAAATGTATCAGATGAGGATTATGTCCACAGTTTCTAATAGAATACTGAAGTACCGGACCATCTGCCAGTCACCAAACCCTGCTATTTGTTCATTTCAAATACACCACGTTGCAATCAGAGCAAGAAACAGGAAAGAGATCATGAATGTGAGAGTTACTAAGGATGGAACATCGACTCCAACCACTTCTTCACCCAAATAAAGACCAGATTACTACCTAAGCAAGAAGTACACTCTAACACAGCTCCACCAATGATCCCAGTTCCTCCATGACAATGAAGAACGCTTTGCAACTGGCATCTTGCAAAGAGAGGTGAATGACTGGAATCAACTGAAGTCCACTCTAAGCGAGACCATGAACAATCTCAGATAACCTTGAAGGAAGCAACGTCGTAGATGGTGGAATACAAAGCGTGACCGTGCCATCGAAGAGCGAGCAACAGCCTGGACAAAGTGGAATTTGACTAAGCGACAGGAAGACTAGAAGGATTTCACAAACGTACGAAAACTGTCAAGCAAAACTATTAGGAGCATAAAGAGATGTATGATTGGTCGAGGCTAGAAAAGTTGGATGAAGAATTCAGAGAGTACTGTACATCAGAAACTACTATTGGGCATTCAAAGAGGAGCTCTCAGGGTATAATCCACCATACCTTCACTTCAAGAACCCAAAAGGAAAATTGGTTACCCATAACCGTAGGAACATGCAACTTCTGGCAGACTACTTCGACAAGTTGCTCAACTATTACAAGTTGTCCATTTCATGACCGTATCGATGAGTATAATCAAAAGTTAGTATAAATAACCACCTAATCACTACTTTATTATTGCCTCAGGCAAAATTGAATAAAAATTAGCACTTACAGGACATGTTTCGACCACTTTGTGGTCCTCTTCAGCTTCAGTTTGAAATTCATCAATAAAATCATTACTAAATGCAAATACCAACAACAAATTAAACTTAAACAGCTTTCAGAAAAAGAATATGTCAAATTCACCTTTAATAACCCGCAGATTTACGAAATCACCAACTTATTCAAGAAACACAACACCAAAGTAGCCTTCTCAACCAATAACAACACGAAACATACGTTCTTTAGTCACAATAAAGCTAATAAACTTAAAGATGATGAATTCCAGGAATCTGGTATTTATAAGCTAACTTGTACTCAATGTAAAAAAAACTTACGTGGGACAATCTGGAAGGAACTTCTTAATTAGATATCAAGATAACTCGCGAAAGAAATTCAGAATGGCGTACAAGGAAAGTTGGCACACCACAAGGTAGTATTTTAGGACCGTTTTTTTTTCATTGTATATCAATGACATTTCATCTTCTCTAAAAACGTGTAATTATCACCTATATGCTGATGATCTCCAAATGTATTGCCATTGCAGCTTAAGCGAATTACCAAATGCAGTAAAATGCATAAATGATGTCATGAAAAAACTCAGTGAATATGCTCTCACAAACAGACTTCTCATAAATCCATCAAAAACGCAAGCTATCATTGTCGGTTCCCAGAAGCTCCTACACAAGATCAATGATTCGATCATTCCTCCTCTACAAATAAATAATAGAACAATCCCGTACAGTAAAACAGTGAGAAATCTTGGGGTGACTATGAATGAAACTCTACATTGGACAGAACATATAAAAAACGTAAGTCAGAAGGTGTTTGCTGCTCTACACCCACTGAAATTAAATAAAGATATTATACCACTAAATATGCAGCAAAGATTAACACAGACCCTAATTCTTTCTATCCTTGACTACTGTGATGTTATCTTGGTAGACGCTACTAAAGAACAAACTAGGAAACTGCAACGTATTATGAATTGTTGCCTTAGATTCATTTTTAACCTAAGGTATGATGTGCATATTACTCATTATCAAGCACTGCACTGGTTAAAACTTGATAAGAGACGTGAATATCATTTACTTCTATTAATACACAAACTCCTGCATAGTAACTCCCCCCAGTATATTTCATCTAAACTTAACTTCCTCTCTTCCTTCCATAACCGTAACACTCGCTCGAGCTCCACTTTAGCTATTCCTCTTCACCACTCTTCTGTGTATAATAAATCTTTTATTGTAACGGGTTCCAGGCTTTGGAATTCCCTGCCAATAAGTGTCAGGGGCATTGACTCCTTCTTCAAATTTAAAATATCTTGCCGAGACTTCCTGTTGAGGGTTACCGATTGAAGTGTGTATTGGTGTGTATTGTGTGCGAGTGATTGGTAATTGTAAAATTAAAAGTTGTTTTTGTTAGTTTTATATAATGTAAACGTAAGGGTAGTTGATAAGTGTGTACATTGTAAGTGTGTGCGCAAGTGTCTGTGTGAGATGGAAAAGAGGACTGAAGTAACAAGCTAATAAGCTAATAAGCTGCATATTGTGTGGGTGTGTAACTTAAGCTTAATTTAGGAAATAGTATAAGTAGTATAATTAGTAATAGGCAACCTTAATATTATTTGTTTTGTGGTTAAGTGTAAGAGAGGACCGTGTGCCCTAACTTCGCCACATGAAAGAAGCCATAATAAATAAAAAATTAAAAAGAACACGTCAGTGCTGAAAAATACAAAAGATTCTCTGCCATGGGATCCCATATGAAAGAGTCCAACCACAAATTCAGCAATATCAGACAGGACCTTCAAATTATCTGTATGATAAATAAAGGAAATCTAATGAACAACCTGGAAAACATCCACATCGTTCTTGATAAATTAGAAAACGGTGAAGAGAATCTTAATGAAAACAACGAGCTAAAAAACATCTTATATGAGAATATTAGTAAATACTTGGAATGGGTAGACATAAAACAGGCAAGACGAACAAGAGATATAATCAAACACGACATCACAGAAGCACAGCCCAATCTCCCTCCTCCCTCACATGATATTTTAGATGACGACAAAACTCTACTTCCCTTCTCTCCAGAGCTTTGCATGAACTGTCAGACTGTGTCACATCGTTACTTCACCAGGTCGTGCTCAAAGACAGACCCTCTAGACAGCACAGAATAAATATCTTTTCCAAACAAGAACAAGAGGCAAGATGTCCTGTTATGATGACCTCCATTTTGTAACAAAGGAATCTCCAAAGAACTTTTTATTATTTGTGCTGATTGTCCTAATGTTTTTTCTTCTCAATTCTTTCTTTATACAGCTGAAGAGGACCACTAAGTGGTCAAAACATGTCCTGTAAGTGCTAATTTATATTCAATTTTGCCTGAGGTAATAATAAAGTATCAATTAGGTGGTTTTTTATACTAACTTTTGAAGTTGCTCAACTGCCAAGGGCCCAAGGAAAGACTATCTGTAGTAGCCACAGTAAATGTCTGCCTCCTATCTGAATCCACCTACTCTTCAGCAAATAACTACCACCGTCAACTGCCTCAAGAATAACAAGGCACCTGGGCAAGATGGCATCTTTGCGGAGGCCCTTAAAACAGAAAGAAATACAATCGCAGAAGTCATACACTGGACCCTGATTGACTGCTGGGTGACTGGCAGGATACCAGATGACTGGAAGACAGCTCTAATACACCCACTGCACAAGAAAGGCGACCAGAGTGGTAACTACCAGGGAAAAATCTGTAAAATTCTGTCTAGCATTCCACAGGACAATATGGAGAGCCATTGTGGCCACACGATTGGTGAATATCAGGAAGGATTTCAGTGAAGACTGTCCTGCACCAAGCAGATCTTAAAACTGAAAAACTCTTCTCCAATTAAAATATGTGAGAGGTGTGAACATCACTGTGGTATTCGTTGACTTCACAAAGGCCTTACGACTCTATTGACCGCCAGACACTTTTCTCAGTGCTGCACGAACAAAGTTTGGATTGCAACACACACACCCTCATTGAACAGACTCTCACAGACACCTCCTCCAAGGTAAAATTCAGAGCAGAACTGCCTTGGAATTTCAAGATCACAACTGGCGTGAGACAAAGAGATGGCCTCTCACCTATTCTCTTCAATCTGGTGCTCGACAAAGTCATAAAGACCTGGGAACTTACACTGAGCAATCTTAGAATCAAACCAGTTACCATTGGAGCTGGAACACGGAAGGTTGAGATCAGGAGCCTAGCCTTCGCAGATGACAATCCAATCCTAACCAAAAAGTCTAAGGATGCTCAAGTTATATGAGACAGCAGCAAAGATAGGACTACAAATATCATACAAAAAGACCAAGTACTTCGAGAACAAGCTCCCCAGGAAAGCACATGTGGAGATGGAGGCACTTCCATGTATGTGGGGCTTCAATTTAAGGAAAACAAATAATAATAATAATAATAATAATAATAATAATAATAATAATAATAATAATAATAATAATAATAACAATAACAATAATAATAATAATAATAATAATAATAATAATAATAATAATAATAATAATAATAATAAAGCTCATTGGAGACCATCTATGGAAAAATTGGAAAAGTCAATCAATTCCAGTACCTTGATGAATGGGTCCATCCCAATGGTAGAGACGGAACCTACATCTTAGAAGATTTGCCGAACTCCGTGCAGCATACCAACGGTCGCAAAGCTTTTACAACAAGAAGTGCATTTCAAAGAACATCAAAATATGACATTACAAAACTGTTGTCAGACACCAGTTCTTATATGCTGTGGAGGCCTTATTGAAACAGGAATGGCACTATGGATGACCTGCGAAAAGTCGAAAGACATATCCTCCAGAACATTCATGGGTCAAGACTGCTTCCGGATGGAATCTACCAACTGAAAGCGAACTCTGAACTGTACCAACGGTTGGTAATGGCTAACACTAACGTGCGACGTAGGCAGCTGAAGTTTTACAGGCACCTTCTGAGAATGGATACTAGCAGGCTTATGAAGATCATCTCACTCATCAAAAGCTGGAAGCATGTGGCTCAATGAAGTAAAAAAAGACAGCTTTTGCAGGGATTTCTGATACTGATGTCTCAGAACCACCCAAATTTTTTAAAATGGTAAACTTATGGTCTCCTTTACCAAAGGTTGTTAAATGTCACACACCTCTTTCAGAGCAAAGAAAGGAAAAACTAATAGCAAGGCTCAAGAGGTATTGAGAACGAAAGCGAGCTTCCAAAAAGAACTTGTCATAAGTGCTCCCTAGTGGGCTTAAATCAGTAATAAATAAATTTTTGTCTAATTCAGGGAAGAAAAGTTACTTAAAAAATTAACACTGAATGGCTACTTAATTGCATAGCTTTTGAAAATGGTGTAAAATACCATGATTATACCAATGGAAAATAAAAACAGAACACCAATAAAGAATTACCACATGGAAACAGGATTGCATTGGGACAATGATAATAGTTACAATTTTTTTACAAGAGACTTTAGGACGTGCCAACGCAGACAGATCTATGATGATTGAGACAGGAAAGGGCTAGGAGTGGGAAGAAAGTGGTCATGACCTTCAATAAGGTACAGCCCCATATGCCTGGTGTGAAAATAGGAAACCATGGAAAAACCATCTTCAGGGCTGCCAACAGTGGGGTTCGAATCCACTATCTCCTATATGCAAGCTCAGAGCTGCGTGCCCCTAACCACACGGCCAACTCATTTGGTAGATACAAGATAACTTTCCTATGTGATCTTTACATAAAGTATGAGAATTAGTTGCAGCAATAAAGATTTCTATTTTTACAGATATTCCATTATTAAGTTGAAAAGCCTGCCATACTATGCCAATTTAACTTACTGTCCCGAAGAGCCACAATTTATTGCAGGACTACATCAGTTCAATTTCACTTATTCTCTATCAGGGAGAGGCCACTGATAATGCTGGCAAGGGGACATTACTTCACAGAAAACAGAGTTCCAAGAGGAAAATGTCTACAAGCATTATGCTACTTGAAGAGAAACATTCCAATTCATTTAAGATGAGATCATAACTGGATCAGTGATGTCTCTCATGTACTTTAAAATGCTGAAACACACTAAGACTGAATCTTTTTTCCTTTCACAATTTGCTTTACATCACACTGACACAGAAAGGTCTTATGGCAACATTGGAATAGGAAAGGGCTAGGAATGGGAAGGAAGCACCCACGCCCTTACTTAAGGTATAAGGTACAGCCGTAGTATTGACCTGGAGTGAAAATGGGAAAATACGGAAAACAGTCTTCAAGGCTGCCGACAGTGGGGTTCAAGCCCACCTCTCCTGAATGCAAGCTCGCAGCTGAGCGACCCTAACCGCACGGCCAACTCACTCGGTAACACTGAATCTAAAGGAGTACTTAAGCATATTGCATTTCATACCATTATGGCAGGATTAGAACTACAGTATATAGAAAACAATCACTCCTTTACACACAGAATATCCTGCAATCATTCAAGCTTCCTAAGTCAATGGTCCAATGTTGGCAGAGGTAGTTGGATTTTTGAAGGACAGAAAAGAATCCATTCACGATTCCATCTGTCAGCATGTAAAATGTCTCTGGTGACACATTACCCAACAAATTTAATTAAACCTCAACCACAGATGTGTCTGCCATGAGGTCAAGTAAAATCGAACACCAAAATTGACAAACAGCCTAAACGGCATAAAAGCAAAATGCCTTTATTTTATACACTATAAAATGTATAGCGTATAGAGACCACACAATGTATATGTATGTATACAGACTATACAATTATCAATATTATTATCATTATTATTATATTATTGTTATTATTACTATTATTACTAGCTGTAGTACCCGTGCTTCGCTACGGAATTCTACATTGTATACAGAATTCTAGGTTAGGTAGTGTACACGTTGTGAACAAGATTCTATTAAATTGCATTGCTCTTAACCTTACCCCAGAAATGCGATGGGGAAGTCACCAAACGTCTTTTCTCACATGAAGACTGGGTTAGGGAATATTCATCGGGCCTAACATCATTCACAATCAGGTTGGAGAGTTTTCATTATAATGACAGACACTCACTCTCCACCTGCCTTTCTACATCCTCAAAAAGACTGTCTTAGTGGTTTTCCCAACTGAAATGAATTTAGGTCACTGCGATGACATCAGTAGGAATGGCGCGATTAAAAGCAATGCTTTCATATGAAATACTCCATCAAATGAAAAACTACACATTTTCTAACTTTTAACAAACAGTACTATGCTGCAAGAGACTATCCTCATTTTTCCGTATTGAAAGTATATTTTAAAAAAAAAGAAAAAACTTTTGTATCCACCTATTCAATAAATTAAAATCAATTATAAAATTAGGATACCATCCTTATTTTATTGCTTAAATATTAAAACATAGGACATGTTTTGTTCATATTTGGAACATCTTCAGCTATAAATAATAAATAAATGATAACATTGTTTTAGAACTTACACTTATGGTTTGCCATTGACAAACTTATCCATAAAAAGCTTTGAAAAACCTCTTAAATATTAAAATGTTTGTATATTACGCCATTTTATTGAAAATAATAATTAAATTTCAACCTTTAAAACCTTATTCTAATATTTAAAATACAATGTCAATACATTTACAATCTGTTGAATTGCTTAATGTTTTCAAATTATTTGTTGTACACAAATTCAAACATTTTTTTTTCTACTGGTGTAACTTCTCACATATAATATGGATTATTATAGATGAGTTAGTCAATGGAAAACCATAAGTGTAAGTTCTAAAACAATGTTATCATTTAAACTTGTAAGAATATTTATAGCTGAAGATGTTCAAAATATGAACAAAACATGTCCAATGTTTTAATATTTAAGCAATAAAATAAGGATGATATCCTAATTTTATAATTGCTTTTAATGTATTGAATAGGTGGATACAAAAGTTTTATTGTTTCTTTTTTCAGTACTACGCTGCTGATCTAATAATCCAAAGTTCCAGAGCCTGGAATGACCAAGCCGCAGACAGCCGTGATCCGTGAACACAATTAGTCTTTTTTTTTTTCGGTAGCGGGGAGAGGAGGGGGGTCAAATAATGGAGAGTCCCAGGGCACAAAATATGCCCTTTTACTAATCTGTTTCCTAGGAGTACTCGATGAGTCCGAAAATCTCAATTCACTATACTGGTGGAGGAATAATCTGATTTGGAGGCAAATTTTTCCTCCAGGCCAGAGGAACACCCTCTTCACTGCTAGGCCTAATTTGGAATAAAATGACTGTAGAATTTAATAAAAGTGAAGAGGAAGAAGCTTTTTTCAAATAAAGGGATCTTTTCAGAGTTGAACTGTGAGTTATTCAGTGAATTGTGGTGCTGTAATTTGGAATAGGCCTAAATTATAATTCTATACCAGGTCTATACTTCTACTCAAGTGATTCCAACCAAGGTGCTCCCACAGCCCCGGCAGGAGCCCCTGCGCTGTGCTGTAGCACTGGCGACGTGGTGGGGGAAGGAGGGGAAGTGCCAGAGGCAGAACCACAGGTTGCCAAGTCAGAGCGCAGCTTAAGAAAACAATATTATTTATGACAATTATATGAACACATAAACAAACAATTTATTCTGTACATACATTGCGTTTGCCTTGATGTACATTCAGCGTTTAAGTCTATTGTTGACATCATTTTGCGGCAATTTACCAATATTGGGTACAATCGATTTGGCAGTAGAAATTCTAGGTACAGCCTCTAAGACACCATCGGACAGAGAAGTCCTAGTTCTACAAATTCAGAATTGAAAACATCTGTTCGTATGCATCGAACATTGACACAAATTTTAAGGGAAGTGCATGAAGTCTGGCAAATTCTTGAGGATGAACACCCTTGTAAAATAAATTAAATCACCTTTGTAGTGGTAGTACCTGTCCTTTAGGATTGCGTTGCACTGTAGTTTTACCAACTCTGTTTGGAATGATGGTTTTACAGTACGCGCTGAAAATGGGGTCATACATATTTAAAGTTGAGGTGCAACGATATTCATTTCTGTGTATCGGGCATTGAATTCATCGTGCAAAGTCTGTAACAACGTCTTATAGACTCCAAGATTTTCATAAGACAAATGTAATGATTTTAATGAAGGAAAATTGTCAAAACTTCCGGCTTCAAGCTAACTTTTCAATCACAAACTCTGCATTTTGAAACCCTTAATCCTATAACACATGGTGCTAATCAATGTGTTTCTCCCTTGCAATGAAATATTTAAAGCATTCAAATAAGACGTTATGTCCGCCAAGAAAGCGAGGTCAGCTACCCATTGTTTATTCCGCAAAGTTGGTTGTGGAAAAACTTTCACCTCCATGAAGAAAGCAATTTCTTCAATTATTGCAAAGCACTTTCGTGCAACTTAACCATCGCAAAATACAATAAAAGGGAATGTCACTACATTATGCCTTGAGATCTTTTAAAAATTCTTTGAACTGCCGATGGTTCAAATCTTGCTTTCTGCAGAAATTTACACATTTTGACACAGTATCCATAACAGATTTAAAGTTGTGAAAGTTTCTTGCACATTATTGTTCTTGATGTAGAACACAATGTACTGCGTGGACTAGGTGAGGAAGGAGGGTAACGGTGCTGCTAAGTGCAGCGCCGGTACGCTCCAGTACTAAGTGCTCGAGTTGGAAAGGCCTGTACTAAGTGAACCTCTACCTTAAGTGTGCACACTGCTCAAACAGTGCGTCAGAGTAAGGATCGAATAGCTGGAACCAGTGTGTTACGTACCAGCAGTATAAGAAAATGTATGAACCAAAGGAATGGCATGCTAAAGATGAAAATTTTTCTAACTCCCCAGCTATTTCCCGCCAATATTCAGTCAGGCTGTTATGCACGGTACGCAGCAGTATGGTAATCCCATCTATCGGGAGTTCAGTGGCAGCATAAGAGACAAAGAACATCACAACTAACAATGGTCAATGTGATGTTATTGTTGATCAATGTTACGCGCTTTTAGTATTGTAGGCCTTCACATTTAGTTTTCTTCTGACTCTGAAATACCACTCATCATAGTCGGTACGGTAAAACCGAATAAAACAATGATCGGAAATTGTATTCTCTATAACTTGTTATGTAGTACTTTTCGATAGGACCAATAACATAGGTATTTAAAAATTAAATTTTAGGCGCTTTCCCCTAAACTACAATTCCATCCAGGGTGAATAAAATTGTTTATAGCTTAGACTGTAGTTTCTTATTCCCAGACTTTATATACCAATTTTCATTAAATTCTGTTAACTCATTTTCTCACCGGCTCGGCTTTGATATGGACTTAGCAACAAAAAACCAAATTCATGAATATCTGTGTTATCATAGCCAGTACTGTAAAAATGTATAAGACATAAAATCAGAAATTTAATTCTATATAACTTTAGTTATGTAGTATTTAATGATAGGACCACTAATAATATAAATATTTGAAAATTAAATTTTAAGCCTTCCCCTGAACTACCATTTCACTCAGCATGAATAAAATTATTTATAGCCTAGATTGTAGTGGCTCAACCCCTGACTGAACATACCGTTTTTCATTACATTTTCTTCAGCCATTTTCTCGTATGCGTGTACATACATACAGACATAAATTATGGAAACGTAAAAAGTGCATTTCTTTGTTACTGTGGATATGACCAATACAGAAATACCATTCTCTTCAAATTCTGAGTAATGTACAGACAAAACTTACCTTATATATTATGAACCCGACAGGGGCACTACCCAAGGACCTTTGGTTGATCTTCGTAATTACGCACGCAATGCTATTTAAGGAAAACAATGCTGAAATTGATTAATATTCATAACATTAATACAGGTGATACCGAAACTAATCAATATTCATATCATTGAGATAGATAAATTGAGTCTTTGAAAGCTATTTTACGAGATTTCTTTGTTTGCGCCATATCATCTTTTGTAGAGCGGGGGCCCGCAGCGGAACGCAAGCTCTTCTAGTCCTGGGAGGGGTTATGAATGGGGATTCCCGTGACATCACTCGAGAGAAGACATACCTCCTCAAGACTCAGAGAATGAGGGGAAACCAACTTTTTCGAAACGAAATATAGGAGCCATTTTGGATTCGGACTAGCCAACTTAATTACCTACGATCTAGAAAATTAATGAAACCCAAATTACGGAGTCATCTCCCGATTTAAAAGGGATAAATGTCACTGGGACATTTATTTAGAGTGTCTAATGTCTCCTTTCTTGATAACTTTCAGAAGAAGAAAGAATACTGTGTTGTTTCTGTGTGGAAAAGTACTGGGGCCATTTGTTTATTCTCGTGACACATCCTCGACAGAGGGAACTTACCCCGCGTGGTAGGGGAAGCCGGACAGATTTTAATGAATTGAAGGAGATCCACCGAAGGATAATTGAGTGGATATGTCTCAATCGCATCAACTAAATACTGGTCACCGATCAGCCGTACTATTACACCTCGAGTATGCCGTGAATAGGCAATACGCAAATTAGTGGAAGGGGTATCGCTCCCTTGTAAAAACCACTGCAGTAAGGGACGAGCGTCACTCGGGACTCGCGGCTCATCGACGGCGAAGCTATGCTTGGTTAAGGCCTCGTTAGTTCTTTGTTCAAGTGAAGTTAACTCCCATTTGAAGTGAAATAATAGAATTCGCATAAACAATGTATAGTTTTGGTCTCCGTGACATCAGTGTTAACTTTTTATAAAACCGTGATGTGTAAAGTAATATTATTACCATTATTATAGCATAATAATCTTACGTAGCAGCAGACTGAATAGTGGCTGAGAGACAGACGGGATTCGGTACAGAACCGCGGACTACGTAGTCGTATCCGAGATCGTGACCGGACGTTCACATTGAACGCTGTTAACCGGAGTGTTGAATTAAACAGTGACGTTGTGTGTGTACAGGATTAACTGCCAGCGGCTCCACCAGCATCGAACCATGGACCCTCAACTTCAAGGTGGTATGGAAATGCAAGTAATCACCGCGGTGCCCGTGGACCAGGAGTAAGCCCAGAATGGACCACCTGAGCTGACGAAGGTGTCATCATGTGATAGAGATGAGTACTAATTTTTAATATCTGGCATGCCTAGAGGGGATGGGAAATGTTTATCGTAAGCTGACGCTATAAAAGATTAAAGATGTAGTCCAGTTGAAATAGAGCGCCGAAATGGGCGCGTAGTTATTAATTCTTAGTTTAAGAAACGACGACAGGTCTGAGTAATTGATTGTAAATAATTTAGGGAATATAATACGATAGTTTGCATGTGGTAGAGATTTATTCAATTATTTCTTTCTTGGGAGATTTTGTTTGATTATTTGCATCAGAAGACCGGGAGTAATGAGTTTAGGGGAGTGCAGTGAGAGTAATTAGAGTAATTATTATTTTGATAAGTGCATGGCAAGTAAAAACGGTAAGTACTACAGTGTGTAAGGCACGTAACTAAGAGGCTCAGCGGCCGAACTGACAACCAAACCCCCCTTTGAAATACTTAGATAGCGAGCGGTAGAATTTAAATTGATTATGTGATGAAGCTTACCAGGATGTGATCATAGTGCGAGTGTCAAATATCAATCCGTGTGAATCTTAATTAATTAATTATTTAATTAATTAATTAAGGTATTGCCGTGTGACGGTAAGGTAACCAAGTGCTGATCATCGATTAATCAGATGTTAATTGCCGTGCGAGCACGTAATTGTGTTGTACTTGCTGAATAGATTCTGCACGAAGACCATGTATGATTAATGTAGCGGGTAAGTTATGTAGAACGGCAGGAATAATAATAATAATAATAATAATAATAATAATAATAATAATAATAATCATGATCGGGCAAATATTAGCATTGTAATACCGGAGCCGCGTTGTGAAAGTGACGTGATACTGTTGGGAAAATATGTGTTGAATTCGAGGTGATTTGCGCGAGTGTTTGAGACCTCAGTTTATTGTAGACGTACTTCCTAGTGGAGTGGTCTTGTGTCCTTATGAAAGGGAATGTTGCGCCTGTTAATGGCGGGGCTGTTGACCGCATGTGGAGGAGGGAGCATTTCGTCTGCCCCTGCCACCGGTCGTGTTTTTTTTGTGTGTCTCCCAGTGAAAAGCAAGGGCTTTTAAAGTGAAGAGAAAGAGGCCTGTTTGACGGCTAAAATATGTGACTTAATCAACACGCCAGAGTAGTGTATTTATTAACAAGTGGCCCGGCCGATAATGCTAATGTTTGCCAGTGAATAATTGTTAATTGTTCGAGTATAATATAGATTAGGGATTACAGGACCCTGTCTTCATCGCAAGAGGTTGTCAGTTCGATGCTCAACGTAGACATTGGAGGTTTACGGCGTCTGAAGGAAGATCAAAGTGCCTTACGTATTTTGTTGCATATCAGTATGATTTTGTGTGTTCTTTGTCATGTGTGGTTGTAAATAAGGTCAGTGGTGGTTCTGCCCATCAGCCTGGCAATGTATATACCAGCGAGGGTCGGTTCGAACCCAGGTGTTGTTTCATATGAGTGCATATTTCTTTTACGTCATTTCATTGGGAAATGTAGGTTTTCATTAGAGTAGAGATTGCTCAGACACGTCGGTGCATGTTAGTTTTATGTGTTAGCGATAATATAGCCTCAGTAAGATTTTCCATTCGCTTCATGTCACGATACATCGCTTCTCGATAAACGTACTCATTTCTATCAAGCATAATGGACAGATGTCCACATAATAATTCACAACAAACATTTATAAATTTTAATGTAATTCATTAGTGTATTTTAATGCGCCATTTCCCATCATCATTAAGGTTGAATAAACCGGTTTGTGAGTTAAAATTCTTAATTCGGATGTGTTCTCATTTTAGTTAAGTATGCCCCGCTTCTCCTCCCCTGTACGCCTTTAAGTTTACTTTAGTTCAGCGCCTATTTATTTTAATTTTTCTTGACCCATGTGCGACCCTGTAGATTCCGTGCCGGTGCCTTTTAGGGAGGGGGCGGGTGCAATATATATAGATTATTATTCTTGTTATTATTAGACTATACTTCCCCAACCTTTGATGTTTTTATCAAAACCAAATATCCCTGTAAAAGTTGTATCTAAATATATAAAATAAGATATTGGTATAATTGAGATTAATAGACTCAAACTACTGGACAGATTTCACTGAAATTTTTACAGTTTATTTCTTCTGAGAGGGTTTATGAAGTGGTTTGAATGAAATCCAATTGGTAGAGAAGAGTCATTTTAGGTAATTTTATTCAATTGCAAAGCCGCACCAGATTGGATCAACTTGATGGACATATCGTCACTAGGTGCCAGCAGCTTACGCTATATCATGATAGTCCGATAAGAAATGCTGTACACAGGAGGATGGGAACTCGCCAGCCATGTTTTATAAAGTACCTTTCTTGATAGGAGATTCATTCTTATACATGTTATTTGGAAATAGCAATCCAGCACACCGTGATCGAGGTGTACTTTCAAGTCATAGGACCAATTTTGATTGGTCTGCCCATTTGAAGAATGTAGCTGTGAAAAATATTTAAGAAACTGTAAAAACTATAGAATATAAACAGTAGAATGACAAGAGTTATCACGTACTCCTAATGAAGAGCAACTGGGTGTTTCCAACGAGCAAAGGCGAGTCTATGTAATCTATCTATATGTATAAAATAAGAATTTTGTCTGTACACTGCTCAGAATTTGAAAATAACGGTATTTCTGTATCGGTCATGTCCACAGTAACAAGGAAATACACTTTTTACTTTTCCGTAACTTCTGTCTGTCTGTACGTACGTCCACGCATCACGAGAAAACGGCTGAAGAGAATTTCATGCAAATCAGTATGTAAAGTCGGGGGATGAGCCACTACAATCTAGGCTATAAATCATTTTATTCACGCTGAGTGAAATGGTAGTTTAGGGGAAGGCCTAAAATTTAATTCTCAAATATTTATATTATTATTGGTCCTATCGATAAAAACTACATAAAGATATATAGAATTAAATTTCTGATCATTTATGTCTGATACATTTCTACCATACCAGCCATGATAACACAGATATTCATGAATTTGTATTTTTGTCGCTAAGTCCATTTATCAATGCCGAGCCATGAGAAAATGGGTTAACAGAATTTACTGAAAATCGGTATACAGAGTCGGGGAATAAGGAGCTACAGTTTAAGGTATAAACAATTTTATTCACCCAGGATGAAATTGTAGTATAGGGGAAGGCACCTAACATTTAATTTTTCAATACCTATGTTATTGGTCCTATCAAAAAGTACTACATAACAAAAGTTATAGATAATACAATTTCCTATCATTTCTGTTTTATTCAGTTTTACTGTACCAACTATCATAAGAGTGGTATTTCAGAGTCGGAAGAAAATTAAATGTGAAGGCCTACAATACTGAAAGTGCTTATTTTGAACAATAACAACACTACATTGACCATTGTTTGTTGTGATACTCTTTGTCTCGTGGTGCCACTCAATGATAGATGGGATTACTGCTGCATACCAAGTATAACAGCCTCGCTGAATATTGGCGGGAAATAGCTGGGGAGTTGGAAAACTTTCTTCTTAGCCATGTCATTCCTCTGGTTCATACATTTCCTGGTTGTACTGGTATGTAAAACACTGGTTCAACATAGTATTTCAGCTATTCGATCCCTACTCTGACGCGCTGTTTTGAATGAGCAGTGTGCACATTTACGGCAGAGAGTCACTTAGTAATAGTAGTAGTATGCCCTGGTCTAGAATTACAATTTACCGGGCGAGTTGGCCGTGCGGTTAGGGGTGCGTGGCCATGAGCTTGCATCCGGGAGATAGTGGGTTCAAATCCCATTGTCGGCAGTCCTGAAGATGGTATTCCGTTGTTTCCCATTTTCACACCACGCAAATGCTGGGGCCGTAGCATAATTAAGGCCACGGCCGCTTCCTTCCAACTCCTAGGTCTTTCCTATACCATCGTCGCCATAAGACCTATCTGTGTCGGTGCGACGTTAAGTCACTAGCAAAAAAAAAAAAAAAAAAAACCATTACAATTTAGGCCGGTTCCAAATTATAGCACCACAATTCACTAAGTAACTCAAAATTCAACCCTGAAAAGAGCCGTTTCTTAAGAAAATCATCTTCCTCTTCACTTCAAAAAATTCTACATTCATTTTATTCCAAATTAGCAGTGAAGAGGAGTTTCTCCTCTGGCTTGGAGGAAAAATTTGCCTCCAAGTCAGATAGTTTTTTTTCCGCCACCAGTGTATGAACTGATATTTTCCAACTTATCACGTACTCCTAGGGAACAGATTAGTAAAAGGCCATAGTTTTTGCCCTTGCACTCTCCACTATTCCAACCTCCCACCGAAAAAAGACGAGGAGTGTTCACGGATCACGGCCGACTGCGGCTTGGTCATTCCAGCTCTGGAACTTTGGACTGTTAGATCGACAGCGTAGTACTGTTCGTTAAAGTGAGAAAATGTGTGGTTTTTCATTTGATCGAGTATTTCATATGAAAGCATTGGTTTTAATTGTGCCATTTTTACTGATATCATTGTAATGATCTATGTTCATTTCAGTTGGGAAAACTACTAAGACTGTCTTTCTGAGGATGTAAAAAGGCAGGTGGAGAACGAGTGTCTGCCATTAAAATGAAAAATCTCCAACCTGATTGTGACTGATGGTATGCAAGTGGGTCTACCATTACAATGAACATTCCCTAACCCAGTCTTCATATGAGAAAAGACATTTGGTGACATCCCCGTTGCGTTTGTAGGGCAACATTAAAAGTTATGCAATTTAATACAATCTTACTCACAACACGTACACTAACTAACCTACATTTCTGTATACAATTTAGAATTCCGTAGCGAAGCACGGGTACATCAGCTAGTCTATATATAAATGTCACTGTACGTGGGTCAAGACTTAGTAACAGGAGACAAACCGTGTGGGGGTAAGACACTCCCTTAGGGACAGGAGACTAGTGGGATGAGATACAAAAATAATCGAAAATAGTGTCAAATCCAGTTTTCAGAGTCTCTGAGGTAAATAGTAACACTCCAGATTTTTTAAAGTCAAAGTTAAGCCCCATTTGGGGGAGTGAGATATAAAAGTAATCGAAAACAGTGTCAAATCCACAGTTTTCGGGGTCACTGAGATGAATAGCGACATTCCGGAATTTTTATAAATCCAAGTCCAGACCCCTTTGCGGTAGGGGTGAGTGAAATATAAAACTAATCGAAAATAGTGTCGAATCCATAGTTTTCAGAGTCGCTGAGATAAACAGTAATAATCCAGATTTTTTATCCCTTAGGGGTGGGAGGAGGGGAAGGGGAATGAGATACAAAAATAATCGAAAATAGTGTTGAATCCGAAGTTTTAGAGGTCACTGAGATGAACAGTGACACTTCAGATTTTTAAGTCCAAGTTCAGCCCCTTCTGGCATAGGGGTGAAAAAGGGTGAAAAAAGAAAATTACTAATGACCGAGTTGGGGCAATACACCCCTAGAACCCCCAGGGAATGGGGTGAAATATAAATATAACTAAAAACTACCAATATTAGTCTCGAACCATACTTTTCAAGACTACTGGGGCGATTTCTACCAAACTTGGTACATATATGATTTGCTATCAGGAGACTACCACATGGTGATAAGAAACCCCCAGCACCCTAAGGGGGGTGAGATATAAAAATCGGAAATGTGTAGAATCCCACAGTTTACAGGGTCGCTGTGATGAATAGTGATACTTCGGATTCTTTTTACAGTCTAAGTTCAGCCCCTTTGTCACAGGGGTTCAGAAAGGGCAAAAAGATTTGTCCTAAATAACCAAGATAAAAACACTAATCCAAGTTGCTTTACGTCGCACCAACACAGAGAGGTCTTATGGCCATGATGGGACAGAAAGGGGCTAGGAGTGGAAAGGAAGCGGCCGTGGCCTTAATTAAAGTACAGTCCCAGCATTTGCCTGGTGTGAAAATAAGAAGCCACAGAAAACCACCTTCAGGGAATCTACTACCAAGACAAACACCCTAAATGCAAATCAGCGAGTGATTTATTTATTTATTTATACAACATACATTCCATACAATTGGTTCTAAAGCATTTTTATATCTAAATGTCCAATTAGGGGTTCAAAAAGTTACAAGGTCTGATTAAGCTTTGCAGCTTCAAATATATATTGTTTGCTAATGCTCTTAATGTGTAGGAAGAAAATCATTGATGTAAATTCACCACACTGGTATATAAAAAACATTTAACGCAAGATTAATTTTGACCACAAAATCATGTCATCTACATGGAGGTATTCCATCATACCAGGAAATCATGTTAACCGTTGCAAAACGCAGTCTATTTCAGCAACATCTTCAGAGATAACAAATACAGCTCGACAATCACAGAAGGCAAGACAGAAGGGAAACATGGGCATGGCCAGAAAGAATTATCCTGGACACAGAACTTCTGACAGCATTTTGACATTCACAACATGGCAACTCTGATACTGGGAACAATAGGAAAAATGATTCCAAAATGATTGCCAACCTTCCATGAGGAAATGGCATCGGAAGAAGAGAGTATTACCACACAAGAATAAAATGCTGATTCTATGGCTGCATTCAACCATAGTAGCCAGTTATTGGAGCATGTAGGCAAACTGAGTTATAAACAAATTCTTGTTAAAGACACAGATATGAAGAGGGAGGTGAGAATAGTAGAGGAAGTGTGTTCACCAGTCGTGGATTACCACTCTACTGTGCAGGAGTACTTCACAGAGAACAGAATCTAGGTTAAAAGTATGGAAAATGATTATATATTTAGCCCTTAAGAACGTTTGAGGTGAGACAATTGTCCTAATGACTGCTCCCCCCCCCCCCTCACATTTTTCCTCACAAGGGCTCTGATTAATGTCTTAACTGAATACATTGTTCATGAGTCACTTTCTAAGAATCAGCAGTTATACCTTAACAACTTAATCAGAATATAAGACTGAATAAGTTGTTTACATGGTACAAGCTGTTTTACTGTAAGCTTGCAGTCAGCAAATGGATTCCAACACAATCATCGGCAGCCTTATAAACAGTTTTTCATGGTTTACCATTTTCAAACCGGGCAAGTATCAAGGTTGTTCATTAAATATTTTTAACCTTCACTTCCAACTTTTTACCTAATACGAAAGTGGGTGCTGAACTAGACTGGCACTGATATCTGTTAAGTATGTGGTCTTGGGTACAAATACAGATTGAACAGGGAAATCTAATCACAGGTTGTTATGGCAACCTAGAAAGAAAAAAAAGTTAATCACTACTCACAAAAATAAAAGAATGCATCGAGACATCAAACCAAATAGTCGAGTGAAAAAAAATCTTTGATCTAATCTGCTTGTCATATTCAAACCTTAGTCTACTGCCATTGTTCTTACCACCCACACTTCCCTCAGAAACCAACTGAACAAGACGTGGGTGTCATCATTCTCTCTGATCTCACACCAATTTGATTCAGTATAGCCTATCTTCATTCATGATTCGATCTATCTATCTCACCTTCAGCATTCTTCTCTAACACTGCATTTCAAAAGCCTCTATTCTCTTTATTTCTGAGCTAGTTATCATTCATGTTTTACTACCAACAACACCGAGCTCCAGACGAAAGTCTTCAAAAGCATCTTTTGAATTCCTACATCAATGTTCAAATTGAGCAAATTTCTTTCCTTAAGAAAGGCCTTTCCTTGCTTGTGCTAGTCTGCATGTTCTTCCACCATCGTTAGTTATTTTACTATTCAAGTAATAATATTCATCTGCTTCCTTTAACCCACTCAGTGGGCGATACGGCGAGATCCGCTTGCTCGGCAGGGAACGCAGATATATCCACCGATTCTATTATTGTTTCTCAGTTGCCTGCCTGCAGATGCTATTTCTTTTTCAGCAGCATGTTCTGGATGAGTCTGCCATCTGATATGAATTTTTTCACCTACGTTCTCCCAATACCAATGTGTCATCCACGAGACTGTATCATAAAGAACGCAACTTACGTTTGGGCAAGAACGATCTAAAGCCTAATAGTCTCATGCTGAACCTTCAGCTCATCGCATAATCGTCCCTTGGATGCAATAATATTGCTGTAGAAGGGATTTCTGGAGATTATGATACTAAACAGACCTCTCTGATGACACATGAGAACTGTGACCTAAGTATTATCCTCAGTCTTGAGTTCTTCCTCCACGACAGGAGTGTTTGTTTACTGCGAGTTACACAACATTTGATATCACACGCATGTTTGAATTTAGTGGGGAGGATTGTGATTTTAGTAAAGTGAGTTCTGCTGAAGAGGAATTCGTAAGTAATGGGAATTCACCTGGAATATGTACTGTAGGCTTGAATGTACAGGGTTCGGGCCCAGCTGATGCAAATGTTCAGCAGTTGTTAAAGAGACAACATATGTTCGACTGCAGTTGAAATAGCAATCATGACAGTGACAGTACTGACAATAATACTGATAATATTCCAACCAGTTCAACTTCGTCAACTTTGTCTCAAAGTTGCTTCAAATGTAAAGGGAGAGATTTTAGGGAAAACAAAACCGAGCAAAATATTTGAATTATTTTTTGATAACGAGATATTTGAGAACATAACTGAACAGAAATCTTTATCCCGAAAATGGTTTTCACAGTCGCAGATCTTAAAATCTCGGGTATAAAATCAGCTTTTGGGTGGTTAGGCGGCGTGCATTTCCAGAGTTTCACCCAGACGTGCCCTCCAAGACTGCTTAGCAGTGGCAGACCAACTGCGTGGTCCCGCCATGTTAGCAGATAGGGATTGCTTCAAAAGGCAGAAGTATTCAGTCAGCAGTATGTAAAGATTGTTGGTTACAAGGATAATGTCCAGATAGGGGAGATGAGTAATACTAAAGAAGTATTAAAATTTACCTATGATGACAATGACATTTACAGTAAATTATTATTATTATTATTATTACAACTTCCCCCATGCAGAGGCTGCCACAAGGACAAAGTATGTCGACTACACAGTATTTTGTCTTCTAAGTTACTGTTGACTTTGCTAGTATGCCAGGTAGAAAAATCACCACAAGGCTCAAGAATAAATTTGCAAATACGGTTCTTCAGATGTTATATAGATGATTGCGGAGTATGGTCACTGAACCTCGTATTGCGGCGATAGCGATGTCGTGAAGTCGTGTCCGGCTGAGACCGAGAGAATCCCATAGTTGTACAAGAAATTTAGGGATTGTGCCTCGAGCTCCGATCATGAGTCCATGGACAGAAATATTGTCTAGGTGATATTTATCTTTATAGTAGTTTACCGCTGGCTGGTAAATTGACTTCTTTTCGGCGTCCACCTCTTCGGCCTGGCCAACGTGCGACTTGAAGCGTATTGTGGGATCTAAGATTAGTCCTTGTTTGCTAGCTGATTGAAAGGCTATCATGTCAATACGCCTGTTACTCCCGTCGGTAGCTAGGCCAGAGACCTCTTCGTGCACAGTGAAACCGTGATCCCTCAGTGAGGTCACAATCATGTGTCGTATGATGGCGGGAATTTCTCAATACCTCCCCGTAAGGGCAGGCTCCCAGGACATGGGCAAGAGTTTTGTGCTCTCTGTGGCAACACCGACAGAGGGTAATGTCCTGGGACCTTCCTGGCACGGAGCGAACGGCGCACACATTCACTGTCATCTTGATGGCCTCTCTCCATTCCGCACAGGATAAGCCTCTGTGATCTCTTATCCATTCGTTCCCTCGCATGTATTCCAGGAAGAGTAAAATGCTCTTTCCTTTGTGCGGCAACTTCGTCCATGACTGAACCTCCGTCTCGTAGTATCTGTCAGACCTTCCTTACATTGGGAAGATGGCTATTTTTGGACATAAATCGATCATTCATTTCTATGCCTAATCTTGCAAACAAATTGTATTCTTGTTCCAAGTCCCTAGTTGCATTAATGTAGCCGTTATTTGCAAGAGATAATTTATTACAGATGTTAATATGCTGTAGTTTGGCTTCCCAAGTGGCGCGAAATAAACCGAGGCCTTTATACTTCCTTTCGGTGTATACCATGTGATCCGGAATGTCTGTTGGTAGTTGTAATAATTCTTTAGTTCCACTCTTTAATATTTTATCCGCATCTGATAGAAAGTTTGAGTTATCTTGTTTAGGGGAGTAACTTGGAGTGGGTAAATAAGAGTAGGTGATATTGAACTATTTAAAATTGAAAGTTTCTGGTCAGATTGCAGCAATGGTGAGCTAACAAGGGTGTCAATCTTGTTTCGCGTCTTGTCAAGTACGGCTTGTGGATCCAGTTTAAGTTCATTGATGAAATTCACACCTAAGTAACGAATCGCACTTCCTTTGGACTGTGATTTAATTTCACAGTCGTCATTAATGATGATATTCTCCTCCGTTAGCTGACCTATCTTGATAGAAAGACAAGCCGATTTTGAAGCGCTGATGTCCAGGCCGAGTTCCTTAAATCTTACTATGGCGATCCTGGCTAGTTCGGCAGCAGATTCAGTGTTTTTCCCAAATATTACCGTATCGTCGGCAAAACACATTATAGTGAGGTTAGGCTCATCGTTTGCAATCGAGTAACCGTTAATTCCTTGCTAAAGAATCTTCAGATAGTTCTTCCACAATATGATTGGTAGCGATGTTAAATAATGACGGTGACAAAGGGGAGCCTTGAAGCACACCGCGATTAATTTTGATGGGTTTTGTTCCCTGTTTTCATGTCTGTATCTGTGTTACATTTCCCTCTTGTAGAGCAATTATCAGTCTCGTCAGTTTTTCGGGCACACCGACCGATTCCAGTGTGCTTTGGAGGTGCGCATGTCCGACGTTATCAAAAGCTTTGCGAAGGTCGAGAAATATAATGCAAGCATCGTTCTTTTCTTGCCTAGTGTGCTGTAAAGTGGCTTCCAAAATTTAGGTATTTATGTAAGTACCGGGTGTATTGGTGAAACCCCTTTGATTGTCATGAAACACAATGTAGTTCCGAAGCTGTTTATCAAGAACTTTCTCGAAGATTCGTCTAATGACTGAGCATACAGTAATTGGGCGCCAGTTACTGGGATCATTTACGCCACCTTTATGAACCAGAATTGTACGGGCTTTCTTGAAAGACGATGGTACTAACCCTGTTGTTAGCGTTCTAGTGGCGATGATTGCGATTATCTCTGAAATTGTGCTGTTTTTAATAGCTCGGACGATTACGTAGTCAGGACCGCTTGTGGTGTCTATCTTGATTTTCTGTGTTGCCTGAATAATGTCTTCTTTAGATATGACTGGACTGTATAGGTCGTTAGTCGATACAATTTCAGTCTCAGTGCCTTTTTGAGGGTATTCTGGTCTTTTGTGGTTGTTCGGCCTAGAAAATATGTCCGAAAAGAATGTGTGCAATACATCTTCCTTCAGGCTGCAAATTGGTTGTTCGTTTGTAAACACATTGCGTATGGCTTTTCGCCGCTGATTGTAATAGTAGAACTGAGTGGATTCATACATGTACTTCCTTCTTCTCTTCTCTCTTCCCTTTTTCGTTGATCTTTCAGGGTTTGAAGAGGTCCTATATGAACGTTGGGCAGAATTAAGTTGGCCTTTTCTTCTCAGTTCATAATATTTCTGGGCGGGGTGTTTCGGCCCGGGAAGAATATGTGGTACTGAAGCTAAGAATTGGACAAAGTCATTAACGGCCTCGTCGAAGTGGTAGTCTTACGTTTTCAGAAAACTTTGATTTCCATTTAATCAGATCGCGGTTGTACTCGTCCATATTCGGAGCTGGAGTAGTAGTGGTATTGGTTGTAGTTTCATTGGACTGACGACTCTCTGGGGAATTTCGTAAAATGCTGATTTTACTCTGCTTCTTGACCAGGGTATCTCTGTGCACTGCAGGGTGAACTCTGCGAACATGCATGCTTACGCCCCTATCGGATCGATAATATTTTCCACAGCGCGTGCATTGTACACCGTGTGATTGTTGTTCATCGGAAAGATTATTAGCCATATTGTGAACATGTATATGTGTCCATATAACTTACGATTGAAATATTCTTGTCTATGCACTATTATCCATAAAAGAATATAAAACGAGCCACGTGATCTTCTAACATCACTGCCGTGTTGACTTGATTTTCTGAATGAGGCAACGGAATACTAGGATATATGACAATCACATAACAGGCAACATGTATAAAAGTTAACCGTGCTAAACTTTTCAACAATCAATAATCTACACCACACGAAAAAATTAAAGACTATAAACACTTCTAGTCCTCTCGGATAAAGGATGTACTCCACAAGCAAGAAACCGTGAAAAGATGTAAGTTTAAAGTAATAAGTCTTCCTTTATGATTGTCTCCATAAAACTGAGTCATGTTTTACGTATACCTTCCGCCAGGTTTGAGTGAAATATAGATCATATCCTATTCAACACCATCCTTTGTCCAGTAGAAAGGCTTCTCTCTAGCATGTATCGTTATGTGTAGCCGGAGGTCACTTCGCCTAGTTAATAGAGCAAACGCCGGAAAAGCCATCCATCTAATTTTTGATCTGATTAGCGAATAGTTTGTTGCAATCCTGACAATGAGAGAGCCTTTCACCTTTCTGAAGAAGCAAATGGGTGCGATGATTACTAAGTAGACAAAACGTCTTATTGCATTTCATGCAGGGGTTTGGCTTTTCTCCAGTATGTACGACTTTGTGTTGTCGGAGGCTACCCTTAACTTCAAACGCTTTATTGCATTATTTACAATAGAAAGGCCTTGTCCACTATGCATGATGATGTGTTGTTTGAGAGACGGGCTTGACTAAACGTTTAATTGTTTCGATGTCTCTCCCTAATAAAAATGTTGTGATCTTGTATTAGCAACATATTTTGTATTGAAATAAGGTGGATATATATATTGTATTGATTAGGTGGTCAAATTAATAAATTAACTTATTTTTATTATTCCAATTAAGTGGTATGTTCCGAGCTGTCATCGGGGAGATGGCGTGGGAGGACATCAGTAGACGAATAAGTTTGAGTGGTGTCTTTAAAAGTACGAAAGATCACAATATGAAGATAAAGTTGGAATTCAAGAGGACAAATTGGGGCAAATATTCGTTTATAGGAAGGGGAGTTAGGGATTGGAATAACTTACCAAGGGAAATGTTCAATAATTTTCCAATGTCTTTGCGATCATTTAAGAAAAGGCTAGGAAAACAACAGATAGGGAATCTGCCATCTGGGTGACTACCCTAAATGCAGATCAGTAGTGATTGATTGATTTCCTACCTTTTACCTTCCTCCTACTTCCACACATCTCAGCAACAGTTCCCTGTTCCTCATCTTCCCTCTGTTGCTCTACCTGGAGTGGCTCGTACCGATTTCCCACAGACACCTGTCCTGAATTCTGATCCTGAATAGAGCCCTTAGCCTGCAATCTCCTTCCCCTTAGAACATTGGACCACCTATCTTCTACAATATCCCCTTTCCTTCCCATCTCTCTTTTATACCTGCTGTAACCTGTAAATCGTTCCATACTTCCAAGAATAAAATGTATCAGCAAAAGAAGAGGAAGAATCACAAAGGGAATGAAATTGAAAGACTGCCTGGCCTCGTAAACCTAATACCATCGGGGTCAGAAAAGAACAAGAGCTGAGTGACGAGGGTCGGGCAGGAAATATGCAAGGAATATCAGACTCGGCTAAGGGAAGCGTGATCGCCAACCCACACACTCAAGTTCAGAGGCACACTACAAGACTGTCTCTGATCAAGCGGGAAGTTCAAAGGGCGCTACAATGAGATCAGCTGGGGAAGAATTGTCACCATTCAATACAGGACATTGGCCATGCCATGCACATCAGGGATGTTAACCAGCAACAAGTGCACAGCCCAGTGAATATTCTTAACATTTGGAAGAGATATTTTGAGGAAATTTGCAACGAGGAATTTTCTCATGATCAGGCTACATGGTGTACCCAAAATTTACATTCATTGGGTTCAGCACCTATACAGAAACATCAACTCTTCCGACAAGCTGTAAGTACATCAGAACCGTTTGGTATCAACGTTGGTGTACGACAAGGCTCAGCCATGTCTCCACTACTCTTTATTCTTTACCTCCACACCATCACTGAAGAGCTGCTGACACCGCATCCTTTGACACCAACTTTTGCTGACGATTGCATGGTCACCAATGAGTCTCATCAAGGTATCAAAGAGCTGGTGCAATGCTGGAAAACACAATTATTGGATGAGTATGGACTGCAACTTTATGTAAGGAAATCAGAGTACTTGGAATGCCATGAACAGAGCGGTTGATCAATTAAAGTTGATACCACGTAACTCAGCAAAACAACAGAATTCTAATATTGGGGATCGCTTATCTCTTCAGATAGTAGCTCACTGCCTGATGCACGACACAGAGTAACTGCAGCCTGGACAAACTTGTGCCAAGTTACAGGAGTCTTCTTAAATCTAAAGATACCACTCTACCTAAAATCAAAGATCTAAAAAACAATCGTTCACCCAGTGGTATTATATGGGACAGAGTGCTTTTTTGCTAGTTGCTTTATCTCACACCGACACAGAAAGGTCTTATGGCAATGATGGGACAGGAAAGGCCTAGGAATGTGAAGGAAGCGGCCGTGGCCTTAATTAAGGTACAGTCCCAGCATTTGCCTGGTAAGAAAATGGGAAACCACGGAAAACCGTTTTCAGGACTGCCGACAGTGGGATTCGAACCCACTATCTCCCGGATGCGAGCTCACAGCTGCGCCCTCCTAACCGCACGGCCAACTCGCCTGGTGGGACAATGTGCTGGCCATCCACAAGGAAATATGAACAAACTTTATACATTATGGAAATTAAGATGCATCAAGTCTTCAATCAGGATATTTGGGGTACCGCTGAACCGTGATAAAAATGCTCAAGTCTCAACTGTGATGGTGCGGGCACATTGCGCACTGATAACCTTGTTGTGAAGAAGACATTGAAACGGAGCCTCCCAAGATGCTATCAGCGAGGAAAACCCAAGAAGAGATGGCTTGACACACTGCAAAAAGATATGAAGACTGTAATCTCAAGCCCAATCTTGCAAAGTGGAGGGCTAAATTCAAGAAAGTGGACCCTGCACTAAAGAAGGATAGATGCTAAAAAGATGACGCTAAAAAGATGACTATTATAATTATTGTTTATATTACTGTAATGATAATACATTGAACAATTGATTTTTATTAAAGCATTGCCTCCTCTGTTCCAGTAGGCAACTAGGCTACTTATATTTTGTTAAAGCAATTTTGGTCTGTTCAAACCGAAGATGTAAAAACCTGACTGAAGTGTTAGTCCTGTTGGTATCTCCAAAAACTGTAAGAGTGGTTAGAGCGTTGTAACACTAATAATATTATTATAATATATAAGCATATATAAATTGAAGCCATTTACATCAAACATGCAGGAAATATGGGGCTTTGAGTGATGTGCGCAGTAAAAATATGAACAACTTAAGACATTAATAAACTGTAGTTTATAGATACGGATACTGTTTAGGATAAGTGGTGTGTCTGCCTTCGATAGTATGGAAGCTGCAAAAGAAGCAGTGCCTCTGGATGTGTAAAGCATTAATCAGTCATTGGGTTTGCAATATAACTTTTGTAGTCAGTCAGAAAAGCATTGAGACAAAACACCTAACACCTCACTTTATCAAGTATGCCTCATCATACCACTGGCTGGTGGTGGTACTTCATGACATAACAGTGATGCTATCTGAAGATCTAAACAGCCTTCATATACAAGCTACTGAAGCTTATTCTTGCTCTTGTTCTGCACTGATATTTATTTATTCATCCATTCATTCACCTCACCCCCCAAGTAATTTAATGTTGCCCTTACACATAACTTACAGGCTCTTGAAGATTCTGGGAGGGATGGGGAAAGGCTAGGATTAGGTATGTCTTAATTTATGTAAAGCCTCAGCATTTATCAAGTGTGAAAATATGAAACCATGAAAAACCATCTTCAGGGCTCACAATGGTGGTATTTGAACCCACTATCTCCTAATACAAGCTTGCAGCTAGGGCCTACACTACTCATACCACGAAGTCAATTTGCTTGGTGCAACTTATTATGACTTCAGCACCTAGCGGAAAATATGGAATCAAAAGAAAATAAGCACATTTTCTCAGGTTTGATATTGAAAGAGTTTTAGAACATAAGCCTCTCAGTCATCAAGCCCAAGAGTAATGAGGATTACTCCAATTTTCAAAGACAAAAGACCACCAAAATACACAAGATAGCAACAGCCTACATTACAGGATTAATAATAATTTTGTTTGTTTTACATCCCACTAACTATTCTTTTGGTTTTCAGAGAATTAAAAGACTTAACCATGAACGATCAAACAGAAAAAATGAAAGAAAAGAAAAAAAAAGACTACACTTATTAAACAGGAGCAGTGCACACTCAACCGAGACCTTGTGATTCCCTCATTTAGGCCTAACTACAAAGTTACTAATACATGAGAAAATTATGTCTTGACAGAGATAGTATTTTACCCAATGTTGTAAAATAAATGCTATCTTCCTTTTCTTATTCCAAAAAGGTAGTTGTCAAAACAAGCAACAAGTAAATTACTTTGTAGCAGAAATACAAATACTTTAAAGAGCTATTAAAAAACATGAAGCTTGCGAAAAATATATTTGCAATCATGTCAATGAAATTACACGGATTCAACGACTAGGCTATACCAATCTTGAATGACCATATTCACTCTGAAATTGCTGCAGTGCAATAACAGTCGAGTATTACAGGATATTGCAGAAATGACACCAATAATATGAAATGTAATGAGAAAGCTGAATCTATACAGACAATAATAGTAGGGCACAAGAGTATAAATTTAATACTCAAGATCCTATTCTTTATCAACAAAACACGGAAAAAGAATGAATAATGTTCAACAGCGAGAAGTGTCGTTCTGAAGTGTCCAAATGACCGACAATTCTTAAATAGTTTCCATAACAATCGGTAAAATGGAAAAGAGAGAATTGAATAAATACAACAACAAACCATATCTGATCTCTTTACCTAATCAATACAATAATAAATTCGTTGTCAAACTGAATCAACTAACCTTACTAAAATCAATCAATTAAACACAATGTCAAGCCCCATATACTGTTTAGTATTTCAATAAAGAGGCGTAAAAGCAACTCTACAACACAATGTCACTTAGTAAATGTGTCAGAATCCGAAAATGTCCTTCAAACCAAGAACATGTACATATTTATACATAAGCTAGAGGATGACAGGAGAAAGATAACTTACAGCAGTCCAGAACAAGATGTACACACGAAAGACCCAATTGTCATGTTGACGTATGTTGGTCCTCGTTGGTGACAATCGAAACATTGTTTATTAGCGGGTAGAGACACTAGTTCGCGTAATATTTTAAGGTGCTTTTCATCTTGTTTTTTCCTCGCGGTAGCCATATTTCATTGCTCTCTACTGTAGTACAGCTAGCGCCACTGTTTTAATACGAGTACCATAATCAACTACTATCACGGCCGACCTGATGCGTCGCTACAAATTGATCAGAGAGTAGCGAGGGATCCAGCCAGTCGAGCTACTATAAAAAGAGTACGGATCATGGAACTCCCATCCAAAATACAACGTTACATGCTGCAATAAATTAAACTAATTAAACCTCACTTATCTCCTTTCAGAAAAATATACAAAGAGGAACATTTCTTGATTGTTGAAACTTGTTCATAATTACTGCGTACTTTCATCCGGACTGCACATCTGTAGACATCATAGACGCTTTATCTCACGCTTTCAGTGTAATCGCTCCTAAAGGAAAAGTAATCTTATGTGGTGATTTCAACTGCCCAATCGACAAGGAAACAAGAAAAACAACAGAAGTACTGGCATTCATTGAACAAGTGGGACTAAATCTGATAAATGAAGTGGATGCATACAGTTACATGTGTCACAACAGCATGAGTACACTGGATTTAGTATTTACAAGAGGGTTCGCAACATTTGGTCAGAAAGAATTATGGAAAACATATGGGGCACTGATGAGGAAGCATATACCAATATCAACAGAACTTAAACAGGAACAGGAATTAACAAGAACGATAAATACAAACGGCAAGATATAGCAGATACCTTGGATTCTGGAGATCAAATGGACTGTATCGCGATTGACCTGTCTAAAGCATTTGATAGGGTGGATCATGGGAGACTACTGGCAAAAATGAGTGCAATTGGACTAGACAAAAGAGTGACTGAATGGGTTGCTATATTTCTAGAAAATAGATCTCAGATAATTAGAGTAGGTGAAGCTTTATCTGACCCTGTAATAATTAAGAGGGGAATTCCTCAAGGCAGTATTATCGGACCTTTATGTTTCCTTATATATATCAATTATACGAGTAAAGGAGTGGAATCGGAGGTAAGGCTTTTTGCGGATGATGTTATTCTCTATAGAGTGATAAATAAGTTACAAGATTGTGAACAACTGCAACGTGACCTCGAAAATGTTGTGAGATGGACAGAAGTCAATGGTATGTTGATAAACGGGGTTAAAAGTCAGGTTGTGAGTTTCACAAATAGGAAAAGTCCTCTCAGTTTTAATTACTGCGTTGATGGGGTGAAAGTTCCTTTTGGGGATCATTGTAAGTATCTAGGTGTTAATATAAGGAAAGATCTTCATTGGGGTAATCACATAAATGAGATTGTACATAAAGGATACAGATCTCTGCACATGGTTATGAGGGTATTTAGGGGTTCTAGTAAGGATGTAAAGGAGAGGGCATATAAGTCTCTGGTAAGACCCCAACTAGAATATGGTATATGGTTCCAGTGTATGGGACCCTCGCCAGGATTACCTGATTCAAGAACTGGAAAAAATCCAAAGAAAAGCAGCTCGATTTGTTCTGGGTGATTTCCGACAAAAGAGTAGCGTTACAAAAATGTTGCAATGTTTGGGTTGGGAAGAAATGAGAGAAAGAAGAAGAGCTGCTCGACTAAGTGTTATGTTCCGAGCTGTCAGCGGAGAGATGGCGTGGAATGACATTAGTAGACGAATAAGTTTGAATGGCGTTTATAAAAGTAGGAAAGATCACAATATGAAGATAAAGTTGGAATCCAAGAGGACAAACTGCGGCAAATATTCATTTATAGGAAGGGGAGTTAGTGATTGGAATAACTTACCAAGGGAGATGTTCAATAAATTTCCAAAATCTTTGAAATCATTTCGGAAAAGGCAAGGAAAACAACAGATAGGGAATCTGCCAAGTGGGCGACTGCCCTAAATGCAGATCGGTATTGATTGATTGATTGATTGATTGACTGATTGATTGATTGATTGATTGATTGATTGATTGATTGATTGATTGATTGATTGATGATTGATTGATTGATTGATTGATTGATTGATTGATTGATTGATTGATTGATTGATTGATTGATTGATTGATTGATTGATTGATTGATTGATTGATTGATTGGCATTAGTCGTAAATTAGACAAGAGCGCCTTAGAAGTGATGCCTGAATTATAGGAAAGTATACAGTTACTCGTTGCAGAAAATAAGTTAGACAAAGCAGATAGGGCCAAAGTAAAAATGAAGGAAGCAACTATTCAAATTAGACCGAGAAGAGCAAAACGATGATTTGACACAGAGTGCTACCGGAAAAGAAAGGACACTATAGCCAGGTTAAGGAGGCTTAAAACATCCAAATGAGAGGAAATCTTGAAGGAATATCAACGCCAAAGCCAGGAACACAAAATATTAATAAATAGAAAGCAAATGGAATTCATCAAAAAAGAAGCTATTAGACAAGCAGAAGCTTCGGAAAAGGATCATTTCCACGCCTTACGGACAAAGCAGCCAAGAATCCCAATGTCCATTCCCATGGGAAGATGGGAACATCATTTTAGTAAAATTTCATCGCACAAGGAAACGAGACCAGATTTTAGAGAAGAAAAATATTTGAATGAAACATGGTCATACTTTCACCAAGGATGAATTGGATAATGTCATGAGATCACTAAAGAGAGAGGAAAGCACCAGGACCGGATGGACTATGCAATGAACATCTACAAGAGACATACACAGTGATGGCAGAGACATGGCGTCATCTGTTCAACAAATGTTTAGAGACAGGATATATACCAAGGGGATGGCGCATTTCCACAATAAAAACATTATACAAAGGCAAAGGAGACCCAGATAAACCGGAAGCGTATCGAGGTATGGCACTTGAAGTAGCTGCTTTCAAATTACTCTCAAGATAGCTAGCCTTGAGGATAGGCCCATAAATAGACGAACATCTTCCAGACGAGCAATTTGGATTCAGAGGAGGTCGCTCCACATTAATGGCAGCCGAATGTCTCATAACACAAATACAAGCAGAAATAAGTAAAGAACAAGGAATGCTGTATGTGATCTTCATAGATTTCTCAAAGGCTTTTGACACGGGTAACCTAGGAAGCTAGTAGGAAAACTAAAAAAACTCTACGAAGACCCATGGACAATAAAACTCTTATCAAACATCCTGTCGGAAAATTTTGTGAAAATCAAGGGCAGTGTTGGACAGTCTGAATGGTTAAATCAGACTAATGGAGTATTGCAGGGTGATCCACTCAGCCCAATGCTCTTCAATATTCTTACTCACGATGTAGTAGCTGAAGTTAATAAAGAATCACGAGCGGTATCATTATACATATATGCAGACGATATGGCACTGGCGTCAAACAACAGGGAAGAGATTCAAAGAGGAATAGACTCCTTAGTTGAATGGATAGATACGAATGAACTATAGATGAATCGAGACAAAACGGAGCTAGTAATTATCAGGAAAGCAGGAAGACTAGCCTTGAACGATGAAATAATTTGCGAAGGATTACCGCTTAAAAATAATAACATGTACAGATATTTAGGAATCACAATACAGATGACTGCAAAATCTTCCTCCGTACACCTCAGGAAAATACTGATCTCCTCAGTTAAAGCAATTAACGAAATTAAAAATCTACAGCTTCTCTTCCTGGAAACTGCCTTGAAGTTGTTCGATACGAAAATACTACCCACGTTAACATACGGAATAGAGATCATCTGGGAACACCTAATTGTAAAACAACTGGAAGATATCGAGGCTCTAAAAGCCAGATTCTTGAAAAGAACTATGGGCTTATCAAAATACACGCCGTCTCGACTAGTTTGTGTTATGGCAAAAGAAATATTTTTGTTGGAAGATCTAACTTGAAGCCACTTGTTACCAAAGACACCTGCAGTGAAGATTGCTCTGCGGAACATACGGGAGAAGGAAGATCAAATGTGGGAAGATTCCTATACAACAGAAGCAGTGATGTCTACAAAAAAAGGATACAAGCAAACCAGAAATTACGTCATGTGGTGACCAGGATGGCGCTGCACGGGTTTCATACCAAATTACGCGTAGGGAGGAAGTATCACAACCTCAACAGTAATTGTGTGTGTGAACTTTGTAACGAAAGCTGTAAACGCTACCGCATTCTAAGTTGAAAAATACGATCAAAAAGTATCTTTGAATATTCGAGTTTGTAATGCAAAATATTTCGCACATAATAAAAGAATAAATATTCATTCAAAATATAACGCACTTTATCCAAATAGGCAAACTATTTGCTTGAACGTAGGATCAGTCGGAGAGACGACAAATAATAAAGCCAAATTAAAACATTGATGTGCATTTGATTCAGACGTCGCAGAAACGCTGCGCTAAGCCTATTCATCCACAATAATATAAGCGTAGGACTTTTTCCTTCCATCATGTTAATATATGACCCTTAGATACACGCATCTCTTTCACTAACATTCCGTGCCGTAATATATTTTTCCATTCTCTTTCGTCATTTTGTGACTTGCAAACGGCTAAAATGTAATTGTATGGAAAATTATACAGTACATGAGAATACATCGAAAAAATCATATCACTATGTATGAAATTCTTATCAATAACATATATAATTGTGAGGGATGGGATAAGGACATATTTACTATTCATAATTAATGTAATTAAAAATTCTTATAAACATTTATTGGACAACGAAGAAAAACATCTCACACACAAAAGAGATATTGAGAATGATTGGACTGAGATCGCCCTTTTTCAGTCTCATATTACAAGACATTGTACTTTACCCGATAGTCAACAAGCTCAAAAAATTCACTAGAGTAAAACAAAAACTGATAGAATCATTTATTATCAGCACATTTTATCTTGGTGCATTTGTGTACGCGGTGAGGAGTGTGGAGGGAGCTGTCCCGGTTGCGATAGTGCTGCCAACTGAATGAAAATGAAATATGAATTGAATCGAGAATATGATCGATCAATATTACGTTTCTAAACCGTTATTATCTTAAGCCAACAACTATGTCACATACACATTATATAACATTATATAACATTTCTCGATGCGAAACTTGTTCCTAGCATGAATTCTATAGTTTGGCTTTGATGTGTAGACAACAGTACTAGTACGTAAAGTGTACGCCAGATGTCGCACAACGACGCTTAAGCGATTCATAGTTTGTGTTTCAAAGGTTGCCAATACGAAACTCACAGATTACCGAGGTCGACCGATTCAGCAATAGGGTGTAAATGCACCAAGATAAAGTGTGCCGATAATATACACTTAGATTCTTGGCTTAAACAAGGACAATTTCTTCTAATTTACAGTACGATATAATATACCTAAATGTACAAACTAACTCTGCACTAGACTAAAAACTGATTACAATAAAGGGTTAGTACAACGTTGAGATACAGAATAGAAATGAATACTTTTCATGTGATCAAAAATACTTATACTTTAGCGTACAGAACTAATTGCACCCAATTGAAAACAAACATAATAATATAAGAGGACCAGTGAAGGCTTGGAACTCTAGGCAAAACATCTTACACTGGTGAAGAAATCGAAATCACGTGCCATCGTCATCGTCTTTTTCAACGCTCCAGCTGTTGCAACTTATTGTACACTTGGAATGATTTTTGCAAACAAATCGGGTACACTTCCTACAGCGTGCAGTTGTTTTATTGTTTCTGTGCTTTCCACATTCGTGACATGGGCCCGAATTAGCTTGCTCATGAGAAGGCTGGGGCAGTTCTGATATTTCTCGATATTTGGAGAGAAATGCATTTACGTCGATGGGGATAATGTTACTTCCGCCCCGTTCTTCAAACAGTCTTCTAAAAGGCTAAATTCTCAAGAAAATCAATCCAGCGTTTTCCTTTAGTTTCCGTATTTGAATGATTGGCAACATAAATAACATGGGCACTTACACCAGCCACATCCAGGAATCAATCAATCATTCACTACTGATCTGCATTTAGGGCAGTCGCCCAGGTGGCAGATTCCCTATCTGGTTTTTCCCTAGACTTTTCTTAAATTATTGCAAAGAAATTGGAAATTTATTGAACATTTCCCTTGGCAAATTATTCCAATCACTAACTCCCTTCCTATAAACGAATATTTGCCCCAATTTGTCCTCTTGAATTCCAACTTTATCTTCATATTGTGTCTTTCAAACTTTTAAAGACACCACTCAAACTTGTTACCGGTGTCATTCCACGCTATATCTCCACTGATAGTAGGTGGGCTAGGCTGCTCTGAGGCAAATTAACGTTATCTCTTTAATATTCATAAGGTCAAGGTCATTGACCCCGAAAATACCATTAAGGTCATTGACCATGACGTCATCGATGACGCTATTAGGTAAAAGACACTTAATGACGTCATATATGATGTCATTGAGCCAACACCCCCCCCTAGGCCATTGACTATGACCTAGAGGTATCTGGCACAACCCGTGGTCAATGGCTAGGACCATTGATCTAGAGAGTTGTTGGCACAACCCATGGTCAATGTCTGAGACCAATGACCTAGAGTTTGTTCACACAACCCCTGGTCGGGGGAGAGGTGTTGGATGAGTCTAAGCCCTCCTCACCCCACCCCTAAGACCAGCTTGGTCGGCAGTCTGCACGGAAGTGGACTGCAACGAACTTTTTTTCGGGGGCTCCCGAATTCCGCTCCCCCGCGTGGCAATCGTCCTATTCTACATTGCCTCCGACATGCTATTAGTTCTAAGAAGAGAAAGATAGCAGGGAGGAGTGGGAGTATGATACTACAGGAGTATCTGCCTGTTCCCATGCACAGCACGTTACAAGGCCAGATGTGGTGTTAGGTGTCAAATAGCGGTGTAATCGGGTAATAAGGGTCAAGACAAAACCACATCGTTTTATTATGCCTTTCACTTTCTATTAATTGCTGTTTAGCCTCTCCAACGGCTTTCACAGTTCTTGCTACAGCACTCGCTCCTCCCAGTAGTGAGCCTAGAGCAGCGAGTCCGGCAAAAAGAGCAGGTAGAAATCCTCCCCGTTTTGGTACTGGAATAATTCGAGCACGTTTTCGGGAAAAGTAATTTCTTCTTTGAACTCACACGAGCTTTTGCTGGCTTTTCTTGGCGCTACTTATTGATGTTCTTCACCTTAGTAGGCGGTACGTGTTGCACGCACAATATCGCGAAGTCCTCCGCTCTTCTTCTTCTTCGTAAAGCGTTGCTTTCCCATAATACTCTTTACACGTTGACACAGCACTATCAACTGATGCTACACACTCTAGCTTACGTCTATTTATCTACTTAGAAAATTGTTTCCTCCTCCGTTAACTTACAGGAATAACCACTGAATATTCCATCATAATGTACAAGGGTAAATCGTTAATAGTTTCTCCTTCACTTACCTCCTCCTCCGTCAGCTTAAGAAGAAATGTAAATTTATCTCTTTCTTAACAGCTCCATCGATAAAGTTAAATAACTCTTCCTCATTCAGCCTAATTCTCAGATGTTCATCGTCCGGTTGATACCGTATGTTAAAATACGAATAGATCCATCGCACGGCATTATAAATTCGCTAAGTCCACTTGCCAGTACATAGTTCTTGCAGTCTTATCTTCTAATTGTTTACTCTTTAGTTGTACGAGAAAAAGAGACGGCAAGGATTTAATGTACAGAGATAATCTGCTATCTACAAATCAATTCGTTGCAACGTCATGGGAATTGACGGGGTCTCCAACAGTGGCTAACCTTCTTCTTTTTTCATTTCAACTACTTCTAACGTAATTGTACACACTTTGTCCATCTCACTCGTAAGAAAATATTTTGTGCATACCTCCTGGACATCAACCGTATCTACTAACTCCACTAATCTTAACGCATTCATATAAAGGGTTTTGTCTCTAAGGTTCCCAATCTTGCATATTTCTCGAGAATCAACGTGTTTTGTGCAAGCGTCTTGATCATTACCGGGATCGGCTACGTTGATGATGTGTTTCCTTTTTACATCATATCCTTCACTATCTAAATGTGGTAGCAGCTGAAGATTTCTGTTCACATAGCTTTTATTGGCAGCATCATTACTATTCACAGGAATTCCCACATCTTTTATGCGACGTTTCTTTGCACCATAGTGTCTTTCGTCACTTTAGAACAGAGTTTTTGTGTTATATAAGCTTTTGTACACGCATCTTGTTCATCAACTGGGATAGCGACATTGACTAGACGTTTAGATTGAACATCATAGTTTCCCTTTATTCCTTTCAATCGGAACCAGTCAACATATTCTTTGTACACGTGTCGTTAGGTAGTTGCAGATCTTCTACATTCATTAAACGTTTTTATTAACATTATAATGACCGTCCGAAGTACGTTGGATTGTTTGCCTATCGACGTACATCTTATTCGCCGGATCGGTTTCATTTATAGGGTCTTCAACAGTTTTCTTATAACGATATGTTCTTCCAAAGGCGTCCATCGTACGTTGGATTGTTTGCCTATCGACGTACATCTTATTCGCCGGATCGGTTTCATTTATAGGGTCTTCAACAGTTTTCTTATAACGATAGGTTCTTCCAAAGGCGTCCATCGCGGCACTGTTCAGTAGTGTCTCTATTACGTAACTATTTAACTAGATTCATCCCTCTCCCACCGTCAGTCGTTTTGAAGAATACAAAACAGAAAGAGACACGTCCCGTTACGAATGTCGTCTCACAACTAGTCACATGTGCATCGGTGCAGCTTCATCGTCATGGTACACTATTACCATCCTCTATTCGATGTATCGTAGCGGGCCCGTCTGGCGGAAGGAGCAACCTCTTAATCACACTCATCACTTCACGTCAGGGATTACGCTTCCAGAATATTTACATCTTTGCCAAGTTCCTTTATGAACTACTCTATCAATATCTGAAACAGATTATGGATGGCTTAAGTGACACTGGTATACATTATTTTTCTTTCTCCGTTAACCAGGATGTAATACCTCCAGATGAAGTACTACCATATTCGCTGATGATTTTCGACGATGTTATAACAGAGCAGTAAAATGTAATTCAATCCTACTTTTGCATGGACGACATAAGAAGGTTGACTGCTTTTATTCGTGTCAGACTTATTCACGTGTACGATGATCATGTGAATACTGACATGACCTTCCAAGAATTTAAGCAGATCTGTGCTAAGTGCTGGGATAACAGTCGCCACGGGTTAATTGTTATCGATGGAGATCGTCCACGGAAAGAAGGACGGTATCGTACGGGGTTTGATCATTTTATCAGTATTTAATTGGCTCCTTCACCGACCAGGCATTTACTTGTATCCATGCCGAAGTCATGTTTAGACATTTAACGCATGAGATTATCCGTGCATGAAATAATATTCGTCAAAAGTATAGAGAAATTAAACGCTACCCTGCAGATAGGGATCGACTCCTGCAGAAACATATCGCAGAAACACTTCAAGCTATACTTAGGACACCTTCAAAGAAGAGTCTCCAGTCTGTTGGAACGCAGATGACACCTTCAAAGAAGAGTCTCCAGTCCGTTGGAACGCAGACCGTTGAGGAGAATGAAAAAGAAGAAGAAGAACAGCTGTTTACTCCGGCCAAGTCGAAAACAACTCTGTTTCTACGTACGACAGTTCTCGCAGAAACACCAACTCGACAGTCTGATTTGCCTGCTGTTACCTCTACACCAGAGTTCAAGAGCTATCTCAAAGACAAGTACGGTGAACTCGCAGCCAAGTATATTAAGAGATTGTTTATGGGAGGAACGGATCGAACGTATGGCGTTCGTTACGATAATGATCGTTTCTACACTGGCAACACTGAAGTGACACTCGACAGTAAAACAATAATTGTAAAAAGGGTTCGTTATGCAGTAAGTGAAGGTCTTCTTGAACTACTTTTTTTCTATATTCCTAATTCTGAGATATATACAGACAGTGATCTTGAGAAGTATAAACCCATCCTACGAGCGACAAATGCGTACAGACGAAATTACGATTCTTCGGCGGCAATAAATGCTAACAAGAGTTACAAGTACCGAGAAGTTATTTCTAAATTGTTCCCAACTCAGCGAAATATTCGTCACCTTTCGACTAGTGGGTTGCGCACGAAGATGTGGATGCCTCGTGTAGACTATACCTACTGGAACTATCCTAACAAGTCAGTTGAGCGATTGTTCACGCTCGATGTATCTCGCAGCGCCAGAACGTACGGCACTTGAAGGTAAGATTCGTGAAATAGAAGAACTGCGCCATGCTAAATTTATCGTGTAATGTCTCCGCGGAAGGAGAAGACGAGTTGCACAAGACAGCCCGTCGACACTATCGTCGTAGACGAATCATCACACGGGGAAAGGATGATCATTGACAAGCAGATCTCGTAGAAATGATTCCCTATGCAACCAGTGACAGCGGGATCAAATATCTCCTGACTGCCCTCGATGTCTATTCCAAGTTTGACTTTGCAGAGCCTGTACGTGCTAAAACAGGAATCGTTGTAACAGCCGCGTTCAAGGCCATTATCAAGCGAGCGGGACGCTACCCAAGTCTTCTTCAGACATATCAAGGTAAAGAGTTTTATAATAAGGAATATTTTACTTAATTGAATTCACTTAACAGTCGTCATTATTGTACGTACAGTAACATTAAAGCGAGAGTTGTAGAGTGGTTCAATAGAAAGTTTAAGACCATCATGTTTCGTGAATTTACTGCACGTGGTTCCTATCGATGGATAGACATTCTTCAAAATATTGTCGACCGGTACAATAACACCGTTCATCGAACAACTGAGATGAAACCTCGCGATGTTCGAGACAACCGCCTGCTCAAGATTGTGTACAGTAGAGTAAAAATAGCAGACCGGAAACGACATCGATTCAAAACAGATGATTTTGTACGCATTAGCAAGCATAAATCACTTTTTGATAAGGGTTACTTTCCAAACTGGAGTACCGAAATCTTCCAGATTGATAAAGTGCAATTTACAAATCCAGCTATATACTTACTCCACGATCTTACAGGACAGCCCATCAAAGGAGGTTTTTATGCTGAAGAATTAAAAAGAACGCAGTATCCCACCAGTTACCTAGTCGAAAAAGTCGTTCGTACGCGTGGGAAATAAACTGTATGTAAATTGGCTTGGATTCAATGACATATTTAATTCTTGGATTAATAAATCAGATGTGCTGTAACTCTCAGCTCAGTGCCGCTCTCTGTCGGAACTAATTCACCCGATTCCCCTCTCGACATCGTCCACACATCTCTAACCGTAGTCTCGATAAAAGGAAGCGCACAGGTTCAGTCTGCCTATTTGCTCTTTAGATGTTCTAATATCCGTTTCGCAGACATATTACTGTCAAAACGGAATCTTGCTTGTTAATGTCGTGACTAACAATGAAATTGACATAGTTGCTGTTGGTATATTAATAGAACTATGTAGAAGGAATATGTAAATATACTATATGAAGAAGAAAAAACTGTATTTTATGTATTATGAAAATAACTCGAAAGTATCTGATAGAGCTTTAAATTTTCTATACTTGTTACGATTTATTATCAGGAAAAATAAGACTGATGATATTGAGGTTTTTGTAAAATGAGAGGACTGAATTGAACAGTTTGGAACTTGATTATGTTCACGAGTGTTCCTCGCACTGGCATGGCAATTCCGCATGCCTCCAGCTCGACCAGCTCTGGTAAGTCTAGTTCCATATGTTTAATGTCCTTCCTTACCCGAACTGCCACCCTTCCGACTCTATTAGCATTGTCGCTTCGGCGTATTTTATAGCCTCTTATGTTGAACTTCTTCCCGGGTGGGAGGAAGGTTTCTGTTAGGACAGCTACGTGTATGGTGTTCGCGGCTAGGAAGGCTTCGAGTTCATATTTTCTAGACCTGACGCCCTGGCAGTTCCATATTAGAACTCGAAGCTCCTGCGTGTTATTATTATAATTATTATTATTGTTAGGGGCTTTACGTTGCACCGACACAGATAGGTCTTATGTCGCCGATGGGTTAGGCAAGGCCTAGGAGTTGGAAGGAAGCGGCCGTGGCCTTAATTAAGGTACAGCCCCAGCATTTGCCTGGTGTGGAAATGGGAAACCACGGAAAACCATCATCAGGGCTGCCGATAGTGGGATTCGAACCTACTATCTCCCGGATGCAAGCTCACAGCCGCGCGCCTCTACGCGCACGGCCAACTAGCTCGGTATTATTATTATTATGGTTATTATTATTATTATTATTATTATTATTATTATTATTATTATTATTATTATTATTATTATTATTATTATTATTATTATTATTATTATTATTATTATCTTCGTTGGGTTGTTCAGCCATCCGGGGATAGGAGTTCGGAGATTGGATTAGCCAGGTCCCTTAGCCAGGGGTAGGGGAGCATGTTGGCCATCATAACCTCAGTGGTTATGGCTACCGAGAGGTTCAGGTTTGGAAAGAAGGTTTTCAGGATTTCTTCTGTCCTTTCCCTGAACGCCTTTACTGCCATGTTCCCCGCTGGCTTTTGTGCCTGTTCCTTTGTAGTTGGTGTGATTGGCGTGGCGAGTGGGAGATGGCGAGGGGGGTGGTGGTGCGGATGCCGGCTGACTATCGGCAGGTTCTCTGCGGGGGGGGTGGAGCTGGCCTGGGGCGGGCCCTCTAGCAGCTCGGGAGGTGCTGGCGTGGACTTAACCTGCCTTGGGACTAAATTCAGAAGACATCTCAAACCGAACAAAGTTTAGGTCAGTGATCGACAGATTTCAGGGATTCCACGACGAACCAAAACTTAACCGTGGGTGTACGGACGAAAGAAGACAGGCTGCCAGAGAGAGGATGCTGAAGTTCTGGGCTGTGAGGAAGGCTTCCAGAAACATGTAATTGTTATCTAACGTGGTCTCTAATGGCCGTAAACGAATATATATATATGTTATTATTATTATTATTATTATTATTATTATTATTATTATTATTATTATTATTATTATTATTATTATTATTATTATTATTATTATTATTTGACGTCTTATTATTATTATTTGGACGGTGGTGGGGCCTGATTGGGCTGATGGCCCGGGGTTGAGTTCACCCTTCGTCCGGCTTTACGAAGTACACGCAGACCTTGGCTCCGTCTGTGTGGCTGCCTCCTGGTAGCCTGAGACGTCTAGGTTCTAACTGTCTCCTTGTAGTCTGACCACTTGGTGCTGCTGGGACGCCAGCTCTTCGTAGCAGTGCACAGACGGACTGATCCCCTGACAGAAGGAACGGCGAGACGATGGAATCAATGCTGGTACATGATACCTCTTCTCAACTAACACTACCACTGGAACTTTCCAGCCCACATCATTGCATATCGTCCCTACTCTGGCAAAATAGCGAATCTGCAAATTGTCAAAAAGTTAGAGGAGCTGAAAGAAGTTGTGATTACTCATGTCAAATCAATTTTTATATTTAATGAATGGTTTCATGTGTTAGGCATAAGGAACGAGTTGCAGATGTGAGACTTTTTCAGAGGGTAGACAATATTTAACCAATAAAATCTACACCAAAACTTCAGAAGTACAGCTTCCCTAGTTTGTCACTTTCGCTAGTTTGGCAGAGTGGGGACGATATGCTATCACAAGATGTCAGGTTTTCATGTAGGATCTTTCCCTTTCTGCCTATGTGGTTTTTCCCTAACCCTTCAGTACCACACCTTAACACTACTCTAATAGCTATCCCTCGATATCTTGCTGAGTGTCGCGTATTCTTTTTATTAATTTAGAGTCACTTTAACCCTAAGGTCTTATCGTGATTTCTAACTGTAGAATTCACATTAAATTACAGTAGAGTGAAGAATGAAAGGAATTTGATTTTGGTATTTTAAACCGAAAGGTTAAATTTTTTAATACAGACCAGTGTCAACTTGATAATTTGTTTGCACAGCGAAGTAGATGAGAGTGTCCCCTTAATATCTTTAGGTGTACCGTGGTACTGGCGCCATTTGTCATACAGTGAACAGTCTGTAATGATGTGCTTCACAGTCAACACACTATTGCATGCTGTACAGATGGGAGGCATTTTCTTCTCAAGGAGTTAGCTGTGACTTATCTTGGAGTGGCCGATCCGTATTCTAGATATTAGGACTTGATCTTGCCTGTGAAGTTTGTGAAGATAGTGTTGTAGTGTAGATTCCGTTGTTACTTCGTGGAGTTTGCTGTTTGAAATTTGAAACCATTTTATCTTCCACTGTTGGTATACTATTGGTTTAGCATAGGCAATAATGTCAGTGTGAGGGGTAGCTGTTGTTAGATCGCCTAGTGGGAGGTAAGTAGCGTCTTTAGCTTCTTGATAAGCAGATTCATTGCCTTGAATACCTCTATGGTATCCACAAAAGAATGACTTGTTTGTCTTCCTTCATAATGTTATTAAACAACAGTTGTATTTCTTGTACAAGGATGTGTTTCGATGATGGACATTCTATTGCGTTTAATGCACTATTTGAATCAGACAAAATGATGGAGTTATTGCAGGTGCTGGTTTTCAAAATATGTAACATAGCCTGCTTTATTGCGTACAGCTCATTAAAGAAGACTGTATAGTAGTCAGGCCATCAGTGTAGCATGGTACGTTCAGGACATATAATCCCACATCCATTTCTTTCCTCACATTTTGATCCCTCAGTATAGATTGCAGTGTTCCTTGGATATTTATTAGAAATTTCAAGAAATAATCGATGGTAGTGAGATCTGTCAATTTCATCTTTGACACTGTAATGTATTTCAAAGTTAATTGCTGGAAGGGTAATAGTCCATGGTGGGACATTAAGAGAGTTGTCTTCGAGGAATATTGGAGGTATACTTAAATTTAATTCTTCAAGAAACCTGGCTCTTCTGACATGGAAGGGCTGTGGTTGTGATCCTGATTTAATGGGTGTACCTTGGTGATTGTTATGAAAAGCATACAACAAAGCATACACTCATAGTTGCTACCTCGAGCGCATAAGTCAAACTTAGTTGTCTACGTCTAATTGCGAGTGGTGGTTCATTTGCTTCTATTTAAATGCTGACTACTGGACTGGTACGCAAGGGTCCTAGAGCAATTTTAAGAGCTGTGGACTGGATGGAATCAAGGATTTTGATTGAAGACATTCTTGCGAAATTTTATACAATTCTGCCATATTCTAATTTAGCCCTAATAATGGCTTTGTACGTGTTCATTAGCACTTGGTGACCTGCCCCCCAGTTCTTTGCTGCCAGGATCTTCATTATGTTCAGCCTTCGCAAGCAGTTATCTTTAAGGTTTTTCAGGTGAGGTATCCAACTTAACGTAGTGTCAAATAAAACTCCTAAGATTCATAGTTGTTACTGTTTAAATTTTGTGATTGTTCATGTACAGCTCAGGGTATTGTACAGTATGTTTACATTTGGAGAAAAGTATGCATTTGGTTTTAGTTTTGGAAAACTTGAACCCTGTAAACTTTAACCATTTTTGAATATTATCAATTGATTCTTGAAGTAACTGCTGAGTAGTTAATTTATTTCTTCCTGCACTTAATATAGTCAATTCATCGGCAAAAAGGCAAGCCTGTACTGGTAGGTGAAATGTTGGAGACAATGCCATTTATTGCAACGAGGAATATTGTAACACTGATGACTGATCCTTGGGGAACTCCATTGTCAATGGTTACTTCATGTGAAAGAGTTCCATTTGTCCTGACTTGAATTCGACGATCTTAAAGGAAATTATAAATGAAGTAAAGCATGTTTCCTGAAATATTATGTTCCATCAATGTTTCAATTAGATAGTCTTTCCACACCATGTCATATGCTTTCTCAATGTCTAAACTAACAGGTATGAGGTGCTGGTTATTCAGGAAAGCTTCTCGCATTTCCGATTCCAAACATATTAGAGTATCACTTTACAAAAGAAAATATTTATAAAATCCTCCTATCAATACAATTCATCTGTTAGATGAAACAAAGTCTATACATGTTTCAGCCTAATCTCAAGGCCATCTTCAGTAGTAAAACGATTGTTACATAATATACAAACAAATTAAAAAACGTAATGATGTGAAGTTTAAGTGATCATGATAAGTGAGTTAAAAACACATTGAGGTACAAAGTCCTCTCGTCTAATAGATCTTGCTGGCTGTTAAATAAAACATTATGCTGAGGAGTGTAGTGAGACCGTCAATACTACGAATAAAACGTGTAACATCTGTAATGAGAAAAAAGGAATGTATGAGTGGATGAAGAACAAGTTAAAAATGATGTACGAAAAGAAAACTCATATGACTTACTTGTAACTAAAAGTTGTCGTCTCGAATGGAGATGACCTTGTCGGTCTCAAGTCACATTGACAACTAAGCCTGTGTGTGGCTTACTGTGTATCTGTGTCGATGTGGTTGGGAGGGGTAATGGAGGGGGAGGGGCAGGGAGGGAGGGACGTTGTGATTCGTGGAAGGAGGGTGGAAGGGCGGGTCTTGTTCTAGAATGTCGGTAGTGAAACTCTTTTTTATTAATGAACTGTTCGCAGATGAGCGGGACAAAGGTTTCCAATAAAATATTTTTCTTTTCGTTGATTTCATTTAAGTTATAGACGGGATTGTTATATTGGTCGATATCTATATATATATTCTCTAGTATATTAAGTAAGGGACCTTTCTGTTCGTAATGCAGGATCTTTAAATCTTGATCAATTATTGTGTATTTATGATTTTTCTCTCTACAATGTTCGCTCATGGCTGAGTAGCGATTATACTTTAGGGCATTAAGATGTTCGGAGTATCTTACATTGAAACTGCGGCCTGTTTGCCCAATATACGTTGAAAGACATGATTGGCATTTTAATTTGTATATTCCAGAGTTAGAAAATTTTTTGCTGTTGACAATATGAGAATTAAAAAACATTTTTTATTGGTGTGAACGGTCTTGAAAGCTACTTTTAACTTGTGCTTTTTAAAGATGTTTGAAATAGGATATATATTATTATTATTAAAGGTAAATGTGGTGAACTTCTCTTTATGGAAAGATTGTTTTTCTAAGGTGGTCTTGGGTCTATTTCAAAATTTATTGAGAATTTTATTCACGAAAGCTTTACTGAAACCATTACCTTCGGCTATTGCATAAATGGTGTTGATTTCCTTTCTAAAATTCTTACGGGATAAAGGAACATTAAGAGCTCTGAAAATCATACTATTGTAAGCTGTCTTCTTCTGTGTCCCTGGATGTAGAGAAGTTTGATGGATTGTGTTTACTGTGTGAGTGGGCTTCCTGTAAATATTAAAAGAAATGGTTTTATTCTGATTGCGAGTAATAGTTACATCGAGATAATTAAGGGAATTGTTGTTCTCGGATTCTATCGTAAACTTTATGTGTGGATCCAGGTTATTAAGTAATTCAAGAACGGTGTTGCTGTCAGTAATGTGAGAATCTAGGATAATAAAAGTATCATCCACATACCGAGTCCAATGTTTGATAACATTAATTTTACCTATAATGTGAGTGTATTCAAGGAAATCTACGTAAATATCAGCGAGGATTCCCGAGGCCGATGACCCCATAAGAAGCCCCTTCTGTTGGTATATGATGTTGTTAAAAGTAAAGAAGCCATTATTTAATGTAAACTTGAGAATCTGAATAAACTCTTCTATCTCCCCTATAGTCAATTTACTGAATTTGGAAAGATTGTTTTTTTACTATTTCGATGGTTTTATTGACGGGTACATTCGCGTACATATTTTCTATGTCAAAAGAGTGAAGGGTGTAATATTTCGGTAACGTGAGATTTTTTATTCTATTGCAGAATTCCAGGGAATTTTTAACTGACGTGTTAGCTTGAAAGGAATAATGTGTTTTAAGAAAATTGTGAATAAATTGGGATATTTTATACGTCGGACTACTTCTGAAGTTAATAACGGGCCTTATGGGGACATCCGCCTTGTGAATCTTCGGTAACGCTTTCGCCGTAGGTAACCTGGGATTCATGATGATCAGTTTTGATTTTTCTACGTCATTAAACAAAAATAAAAAATTCTTAATTAAAGCTTTCAGCTCTCTTTGTATTCTATTGGTAGGATCTTTTTTTACTGCGTTAAAGTTATTATTAGTAAAGAAGAATTGTGCTTTATTTACGTAGTCACTTTTCTCCATAACCACAGTAGCATTACCTTTATCTGCTTTAGTTACTATTAAATCGTATCTTTAATTTTCTTTTTGAGATTGCGTATGTTGGTGACTTGTTCTTTATTGGGTTTACCAGAACCGGTATGTTTCTGATCGAAAGATGAAAGTAACTTTCGCTTAACTTCATATCTAACCTCATTTTGAACGTCTGTAGGTAACCTATTAATCGCCAATTCAGATTCAGCCAACGTAATGATTAAATCGTCGTGGTTGAAGGACGTGTCCCAGTTATGTTTTGGTCCCTTATTTAATATCTTGAGGTCCTTAGGATCAAGGTCAACTTGACTGAGGTTCACTACCGGCGGGTGAAAAACGTTCGATTCCGCGTGATTCTGCGTGTTTGGGGTATTATGGGAAGCTTTTATTAAGTTATTCCACTTCTTGTCAAGAGTGCTTTGTTTTTTCTATAAAACCTTATCGAGTCTATTGGTGACGTGAGTCTGAAAAGAAGTCCATTCGAGAGGACATAATAAGGTCGAAACTTATAAATGAGTGTCGTAAAGATTATTGTTAAGAAGAGCTTTTTTTCTTTTGAAGGAATTTAATTTCCTCTCTTATCCAAATTTTATCCGTTTTTCGTTGATTCGCGCGGGTTTTAGCCGTGTCTCTATGAGTTTTCTTCGTAAATTTTAAGAAATTAGGTGTGACGTCATTAGTTAAGCATTTTCTTAAAAAACGTAAATCTTTACCTAATTTGGCAACCTTTATCTTCAAATTATAATATAGGTTTGCTTTCTTACTAGCCTGGATGGCGTTACCATTGCAAGTTATGAATCTCATTCCGTATTGACGGTTATCACTTTACAAAAGAAAATATTTATAAAATCCTCCTATCAATACAATTCATTAGTCCCGCTCATCTGCGAACAGTTCATTAATAAAAAAGAGTTTCACTACCGACATTCTAGAACAAGACCCGCCCTTCCACCCTCCTTCCACGAATCACAACGTCCCTCCCTCCCTGCTCCTCCCCCTCCATTACCCCTCCCAACCACATCGACACAGATACACAGTAAGCCACACACAGGCTTAGTTGTCAATGTGACTTGAGACCGACAAGGTCATCTCCATTCGAGACGACAACTTTTAGTTACAAGTAAGTCATATGAGTTTTCTTTTCGTACATCATTTTTAACTTGTTCTTCATCCACTCATACATTCCTTTTTTCTCATTACAGATGTTACACGTTTTATTCGTAGTATTGACGGTCTCACTACACTCCTCAGCATAATGTTTTATTTAACAGCCAGCAAGATCTATTAGACGAGAGGACTTTGCACCTCAATGTGTTTTTAACTCACTTATCATGATCACTGTCACTTCACATCATTACGTTTTTTAATTTGTTTGTATATTATGTAACAATCGTTTTACTACTGAAGATGGCCTTGAGATTAGGCTGAAACATGTATAGACTTTGTTTCATCTAACAGATGACTTGAATTGTATTGATAGGAGGATTTTATAAATATTTTCTTTTGTAACGTGATAACCGTCAATACGGAATGAGATTCATAACTTGCAATATTAGAGTATCTGTTGTTGAACGTGCTTTACGAAAACCATTTTGTGCATCACCAAAAATGTGTATATGTTCCAAATACCAGCGTAATCTCTTGTTAACTATTTTCTCCATTAGCTTACACATTGTACTTGTCAAGGCGACGGGACGATAATTATCTGGGATCAAAATTACTTTTCCTGTTTTGACTATAGGCACTACAATAGCACAACGGCTTTGATCTGGAAATAGTTTGGAACTCCATATATAGTTGAAAATAGCAAGTAGATGATTGAGTGCACTATGTGGAAGCTGTTTTAAAAATTTATATGGAATGGTATCTGGGCCAGGACTATATCTGCATTCATTTGTTGAGTTCTGTTACAATTTCTTGTAACTGTAAAGTATCATTATAAGCATAGTTCGGTGTAGGTACAGTTTCACTTAAGTCTATCGGATCTCGAGTTGTTTTCATGCGAAGGAATTCAGGTTCATAATTGTTATCGCTAGAGATTTTTGAAAATGATTTAGCCAGTTGCTGAGCTATTTTTTGAGGTTCATTTACAATTGACCCAGTGACTGGAACTCTTAGCGAGGTAATACAGAATTTATTGTATTTACCACTTATTCTTTGGATTTTATTCCACATAACTTTTTGTGAAGTTTGGCAGGTTAAGGAGGAGACAAATATTAACCAGGAGGTTTTCTTACTTTATTTTATTTTATTTCGTGCTATTGCTCGATATTTTTAAAAATTGATTTTATTTCCAGGCGTAGGATTTCTTTTGTATAGGGAGTTAGCACGGTTTTTATTTTTGATAGCCTCTTTACAGGAGTCATTCCACCAGGGAACCGTTTTCTTGAAGGGCATAGGAACTGTTTTTGGGATGCTCTGGTGAGCAGATTTAATTATTACTTCAGTGAAGTCTTGAACAATATCATTGATGTGCTTAGAAGGAAATCTATTTGATGGAGTTAGATCATTTAAATAGTTACTTACAGTCTATCTAAATGATTGCCAGTTTGCCTTATTTAAATTCTATTTACAGTATTGGGGTTTTGATGTGTTGTCTGGAGAACTTTGATCATCATTATTTATGATGGGGAAGTGGTCACTTCCTTGTAGAGCTGAATAACTGGACCAGTTAAATATTACAGCTATGTCTGGCGTACTTATATTTTAATCTATGCTACTGTATGTTCCGTGTGCTATATCAAACTCGTTGGAGCAGTTGAGTTCAATACTACTAGAGTAAATTCATCTAGTATCTTCTCTATTTCTTTCCCCCTTGCCTCAGTGTTGCAACTACCCTATAAACTGTTGTGGCTATTAAAATCACCCATCAAAATGAAGGGTTTGGGGAGTTGGTGTATTAGGTTTCTTAAATCATCAGCGTGAAATGCACTATTCGTAGGAAAATAAACATTACATGCGCATATAGCTTATGGTAGGTATAATAAAACAGCGACTGCTTCTAAATCAGTAGATAAAGGAACCTCTTGATGGACCCTCTCTCATCTAACCTATTAAATCCCCAAACCCCTCTGAATCTCCTGGCCAGAGAGAAGGCTTTACCTTCTAGGTGGCCCGCCCCTCCCCTTCGGGGAGGGGAATGAAAACATCCCCCTTGGTCCTTGGTCTTGATGGTCCGTAGGTAGCTACGCCGCCACTTGCATGATTTGGATTAATTCTGTTTTTATAATGTACGTTGAACTGTCTTAAATGGAGAACAAACGTGTCTCTAAAGTTAGTTTCTTGTAGACAGACAACTGAAGGCTGATGTTTATTTAGTAGAAGTTGTAAATACTCTTGCTGTGATCGAAAACTGTTGAGGTTCCATTGAAGTAATGTTATAGTCATAAGAATGACAAACAGTTGTAGAAGGAATTTTATCATCATTATGTGAGGGAAGTAGAGTCATCGCTGGAGTAATCTGGAACTAAACTGTTAATTGCTTCACCTCGGTTTTCACTGCTAGCCTTAAGCAGTTTCTTGACTATTCGTGTAATCCTGTTCTTAATGGATTTTTTAGTGTAGTATGGATATAGTTTTTGAAGGGCTTGGGCTAAACCCTCTAGATCTGGGGAGTAATTGGAAGCTATTTTTGCTATGTCATTATCTCCAATACTGTTTTCAAAAAAGGATTGTAGTTGTAAGTAACTGAGGGGGTAGGACTGAGGGTTGGCTTCTAGAACTTGCTTAATTGGCTTAAGCATATCATTAATAGTTGTGCTTTATTTTTCTGTCCTTGGTTTCTTATAAGTTTGTTTTGTCTTGTTTTTCCCTGCCTGTTCACTTGTCTTAGGTTCAGTTCTCAGGGGAGGTGCTTAAAATCAAAATCTTTTCTGCCTGTAGTTTCACTGCTAGATAGTGATATTGGCCTCTTTGATCCAGCAAGATGAACACATGAGGGGTTTTGAGGACATTCTAAAGGAGAGGTTAGAGTCGTATCGTCTGAGGGTAAAGGCCCACAGTTTTGAATTTGAGAACACTGAAGGGATGTAGATGTAGCAGTTGTCTGAAGGGTAGTTTGTGAGGGAACAGGTAATATTTTCTTGACAGTTTGTTTTAATTTTTTGTGTATCCTCTACTAGTTAGGGAAATTCCGTTAGATTGATCTTGTCACGAGAATGACTGTTTTGATTTCATGAGGAGCCTTCATTTGTTATTTCATCATTGTCAGGACAGTTTCTAGTTAAGTTCCCCTCAGTTTTACATAGAAAGCAGGTGGGTGTGTCAGATGATAAATAAATCATGTAATTGGTACCCTCATATTCGATTTGGAGTGAGTCTGGAAGTTTGTTAAAGTCTTCATTTCGAACATAAATCTGTCTCTGAAAACTGAGAATGTCAGAAAATCCAGGGATTGTTAAACCTGCTCCAATAGGTGATGTCTTTGACATTAGTTTAATGGTGAGTTTGAGAAATTCTTCTTCAATAACAATATTAGGAATCACAGGGCAAACATTGGATAGAATAACTCGTTTGTTTTTAGTTAGGAGGGGTCTTATTTCCAAGGTGACATTATTCATGAGAATCTTGGGATGTTTTGAAATTAATTCCTCAACACACTTTTGACTTGCAAAGCAGATACATATTCTTCTATTAGATATCCGTGAGACAAATCGGATGTTACTAAGGCTAGTGACTTTTCCAATTGCTAGTATATCACCTCGGATACTAATACCATCGCATGATTCAATAACAATTGCTTGATCTTTGGTAGGATAGGATTGCATTGCTTCAGAGTAACTTAACCTTGGATTGTTAGGAGATTGATTACGTGTGTTAGGAACAGTAATAAAAGTTGTCATGAGGTTACCTGGTTCACCGGTACGGGTGGGAATTATGCTTTCTTTATCCTGTCGATTCATGAGGTTACTTGAGACTTGCTGATTTTCATTATTTGGATTCGTTGAGTTAGAAAAATCTTGCCGACCTCCATCAACAGAGGCGGTCATTATCGGTTAGCTAACAAGATGAGGTTATAGGTATGAGATTGATCCTTTAATGAACACTAATCTCGACAATGCACATTTAAAACCACACTCACTTCAAAAGTACTTAGCAACTTCACTCTGGTGCTTCAGACGGTAAATTTTAGCTTAGAATGACCGATTATTCAATAGTTCCAAGCGACAATATTACACGCGAACATCATTTACGTCACTGCCATCTTGATCCTCTGTCGCGTATTGTCTCTTGTGTACTTGACGGAAATATTCATGTCAATGTATAATTTCGACATAATCGAATTTTGCGATATATTGCTGTCGATAATAGATCTCTGTTCTCGATATCTACCGTGAACGGGTGACAAGTGACAAGTTGGAGGGTTTTGATAAACACTGAGATTTGTGAAATCTTTTATGTAAGAGTTAATATTTTATACCTGGTCGGAGTACAAAGTCTTAACAGAAGATTTTTTGGAAGGATGACAATGGGAGACGAGACACCAGTTACTTCACTTGTTCTTCCTGTGTTAATACGCCCCATCTTGTCCCAAGTAAGGAGTAGACGGAGTAAATTCATAGGTATGTTTTGTATGTTGGGGATAACTAATACATACTTTTATTTTCTCTCTCTCTTTCTGCTGTAGTTGGAACGTAGAGATGTGGCTGCCTCACAAACTCTACGAGCTGCCCTTTCGAAAGCTGAAGCTGTACATCCAGGGTTTACCTACGATCTTGTAGTTGGAATACTGAGACGAGGAGATTTGAGTATTAATATGAATGAGAGTGTCCTTCGACTTCAAGGTACTACTTCGGACACAGACGGTAAGTATCATCCTCATTTTTCTAAAATTAAGTCTGTTCATTTGTCTTACCTGTGTGATTTCTTGCGTATATAACGTAGCGGAATATAATATCATCAGTACTAGACATGGCCACCAAGAATTAATTTCTCTAAAGACACTATTCTAATGTATGGAAAATTCTAAAAGGTAAGCCCCTGAATGCACTTCTGTCACGATGGCCTTTTGCTTGGGAATAGTAGTTTCTGCAGTTTCTCACCTGCAATTTGTATTGGAGAGATTTTGACTTTCAATATTTTGCTGTAAATAGAATTGCTGTCATTGCACATTATGTCAATGCAGAGTAAAAAAAGAGATACACAGGTAGACCTGCAGTTTTACCAGGCGAGTTGGCCGTGCGCGTAGAGGAGATAGTAGGGTTCGAATCCCACTATCGGCAGCCCTGAAGATGGTTTTCCGTGGTTTCCCATTTTCACACCAGGCAAATGCTGGGGCTGTACCTTAATTAAGGCCACGGCCGCTTCCTTCCAACTCCTAGGTCTTTCCTATCCCATCGTCGCCATAAGACCTATCTGTGTCGGTGCGACGTAAAGCCCATAGCAAAAAAAAAAAAAGACCTGCAGTTTTTTATGAAAGGTTATAATGTTACCATCCACCGTGAATAATAGCTCATGTTCATCTGCTCAGTGGTCGTCTTGCATTTACTTTACAATTTAAAAGCAATACAGATTCACTTGAATGTAGCCTATATATTGTTTAATGTGTAAATGAATGAATCTGGTTAATTGAAACTTATTAGCCTTTTACAGTTAGAAGGGTATCAGTTCACTCTAAGACCTAGAAAGTTAATACCTAGTTGTTAGCGCATGCGTCTAGGCGTAATAGCACTGTCATTTGTTTCTCTCTTGCTCACTTCTCGCGATGGTCATGATCGTGCGGTGGACAGGGTTGCCAACTCTTCATCGAAAGAACTAGTCCTAGAGCATCGGCGCTACTTTTGAATTTACGAAACTCGTACGGTATTGGTCTGGATACGTTAGGGTAGGTTAGTGACAAAGCCATTGGTCTGGATCAAGCAAAGGGGGTCTGGAGGCGCAAGCCCCCAGGTTAGAAGCCGCAAAGCGGCCCTAGGCCTCTAGTACCCCACGTTACACCTTCATTGGTGTATTTATTTTGCACGGGTGGTAACGGAATTCATTTTACTTCATTCCTGGGAGTGACATCATATCCAGTTGTGTCTCACCCAATGGAAATGCTGGTACGTAGTTAATTCGCGCCCGACAGCCGAGCTACATGCTTCGCAACCATGCAACAGCAATACTTACCAACATTCATAAGAAGGGAAAGAGCCACCTTAACATTGAAAGTGAACACTCAAAGTGAACTGCATTTAACGATCATCAGAGTATCAGCAATATCAACTCAACACATTTACTCTCAAATTTTGCATGATCAACGCAATTAGAATATTAAGAAGAAGTGATTGAACCATTTACTAAGCGTATTGGCATAATGTCTCGAACTCAAGCTGATAACCCTCATATGACATGTTCTGTAAAAACAACGCAAGAACATACTGATGTGTTACTTTAGACTGTCTTCAGACATTTGCATTTCAAGTGCATTTTACTATGTTTTTTAATGTTTTAATGGTTTGTATAATTTTAACAAATAGTTCAACACATATTTCATATCATCTGTAATAATTAGTGTCAATACGAACATAATATTAACTACTATATATGTGCCAACTAAGCATATCTCATACAAGACCCAAACATCTATGTGTTAATACAACACACTTTTTTAAATGACAAGGCACAACGCCTATCGCAACTATCACAAAGCTGAGTTCAAGCATACTCTTTGTATGCATGACGAACTCATTCAGTTATACTTGTTTGCTAATTTCATAACAAAATATAGGCTTATGTATATTGTGTCATATTTTATCATGTATTTTGAGCATTTTAAATTGTTCATACATTCAACTGTTTATAGATAAGCTATAGAATTTAAACATTCTTAAGCGAAGCATAAGCACAACTACAATGATTTTAAATTTTAGGGTCTATTATTTTAATTGGTGAGGCAGAATATAAAAGATGCAAATAATGTAAGATTCTAATGAGGCTGAAGATGACCTTGTAAGAGGTCAAAACCGGTCCTGTTATATATGTTATAATAAATGTGTATTGATTAGGTGGAACTTTTCTGTCAATACGGAATAAAATGAAATTTATTAATCAAGATGGTACGTAGTTAGGCGATGGACAATGGCATGTGATAAATTGCATTCAGTTATAAAAGCATAAATATTTCTGGGGGATGGCGGTGGGTTCTTGGCTGTCGCAGTGAACACATCTCTCCTCTACAAGGTATTCCACTTAAGATTTCTAACATATTACATTCTTATCATGCTATAAAAGTAATGTAAGTCTTATTGAATTTCTACTGTTATACCTGCAGTGAGCACACATCTAGCTGCGACATGACTGCCTTATTTATTTTTTAGTTGCTTCATCTGCAGTGTTTGCATTGAACTGTTGCCAACTGCACAGCCGCAGAACCATGGTTGTGGGCAGGGTAGTATTCACCATTGTTATCTTTACAGATTTTCTTTATTGTTTATGAACATTAAAATAAGAATAATAGTTAAAACCACCTTTCCAATACTTAACTTTCCTTATATTTAGGAAATAGACATTACAACAGGCGTTGTAAGATGGGAAAAAAATGAAGCCATGTTTTCCAGTGTTGACTTAGTTAAATGTAAAAAAGGCTTTTCAGTCTGTCAAACACACATCAAATACAATGTAAATTATATCACTATAAACATACCTGTAAAATACACACTAACATACAAAAATGACATGTTTCGTTCTACAAGAACATCTTCAGATTCTATCAAATCACTTAAAAACAAGCTTATATATATACAGTATTGTTTACATAGCGTAAACTTGTCAATGATAGAGAGATTAGTGATAACATGAAACAGTAATGACAAAAATAAAATATATACAATTATTAATATAATGAAAAACTTGCGTAGTTATCTAGACTGCCGATGTTGAGCCCGTTATCACCAGAATGTTCATCATGACAAAAAATGATGATTATATTCTTTTGAATGAAGAAATAATTAAATCACACTCTTGTGTAGATACGTGAGACGGGCAAGAGAAATCACATATTGTAGCAGACAATGAGTAGTAACACTTCAAACAGGAATTGATCACGCCTGAAGCTGGTTCATTTTTACTGGGAGTTCTAGATCGAAACGGAAAAAATAAGATGTCAAGTGCGTGAACTGAAATCTGAAAAATGGAAAAAGGAAAAAGATGGGCCTTGAAAATACGGTGTTCAAAATGGGAGTCTAAGATAGCTTAGCTCTTATGTTGGATGAGCGTCGACCGGAGACTTAGCCGTTCGAGGGGTTCCGTTAAACGTATGCCCATTGCTGCGTGTGTTGTATCTGTGTGCTTGCTTCGGCGGAGAGTAAGTTGGGACGGGAGGGGTAGGCGCAACAATGAGAGTGCTGGAAGCTGGCGGCGGAGTTGTATTATGGGGAGGAGGTAAGGTGGAATCTGTTATGACGACCGGAGGGGTATTTAAAGGTTTATAATTGAAGATTTTTTTGAAATTGTTATGATTTATATTAAAAGTAGTGAGTAACTTGGGGACTTGTTCAATTAATGGGCTGTTGTTCTCTTGGACATCATTCAAATTATTATTATTATTATTATTATTATTATTATTATTATTATTATTATTATTATTATTATTAAAATGTTGATCCAAGAAAATGTATGTATTTTCCAATCCAGTCATTAAGCTGCTTTTATTTACATATTTTATAATGTGGAGGTCCTGATCAATTGTAGAATATTTGTGGCCGGAATCCCTCGTGGTTGCTCATGGCAGAGTACTTTTTACGCTTCAAGGCATTATAATGTTCCAAGTATCTAGTTCTAACAGAGACCGGGCGAGTTGGCCGTACGCGTAGAGGCACGCGGCTGTGAGCTTGCATCCGGGAGATAGTAGGTTCGAATCCCACTATCGGCAGCCCTGAAGATGGTTTTCCGTGGTTTCCCATTTTCACAGCAGGCAAAAACCTTAAGGCCACGGCAAAAAAAAAAAAAAAAAAAGTTCTAACAGACCCCTCTTGAACGGCTAAGTCGCCGGTCAACACTCATCCAACATAAGAGGTAAGCTATCTTAGACTCCCATTTTGAACACCCTATTTTCAAGGCTCGAGTACATCTTTTTCCATTTTTCAGATTTCAGTTCATGCACTTGACATCTTATATGTTTTCAACCTCTGGCAACACGATTACGTGTTTTTTTTTCTTTCTTTCTTTCTCACTTAGCCATGATGAACACTTATATAATTTCACTCTTGTTTTATGTTTGAACATTCTAACTGACAGACTGGTAGCAATGATACCCTAATTACCCTAATGATTTTAATTATTTCTCTACCAGCTCTGTATTGTACTTTCTGTTTTTATCCTCTGTTTCAACACGATTGTGTGTTTTTCTCTTAGCCATGTTGTAATATTTTATGTTTTTTTTTTTTTTTTCACTCTAGTCTTAAGCCTATTTGATTTTCTAAATGTAAATGTTGTTTCTTAGGGTACCATATATTTTAAGGACACTAGGTTCGGGGGGCTAAGATTTATTTTCGGCTGATGATGCTTACGGCGGTTAAGTGAAACATGTCCCATCTTACAACGCCTGTTGTAATGTTTATTTCCTAAATATAAGGAAAGTTAAGTCTTGGAAAAGTGGTGTTAACTATTATTATTTTAATGTTCATAATCTGATGTCCAATACAATGAGATTTATTACTTGTAATTTTCTTTACTGGTCTGCACATATTTTAGTTAGTGACCAACACCCATTGGTCCAACATGTTAAGGGTGTTCAGCAGAGAGCCTTTCGAAGGTAGTGAATCGGCGGCTTTGGCCCATCCTATTTAGGAACTTTTATTGTGTGGTGGTTGCTTAAGAAATGTGTATTTGTTGATTTCTAGGAATGACATAGTGAATGATATTTCAGCCAATGATAGTGTTGTTATTACCGGGCAAGTTGGCTGTGCGGTTAGGAGTGTGCAGCTGTGAGCTTGCATCTGGGAGATAGTGGGTTCGAATCCCACTGACGGCAGCCCTGAAGATGGTTTTCCGTGGTTTCCCATTTTCACACCAGGCAAATGCTGGGGCTGTACCTTAATTAAGGCCACGACCGCTTCCTTCCCATTCCTAGGCCTTTCCATCCCATCGTCGCCATAAGACCTATATGTGTTGGTGTGACGTAAAGTAAATAGAAAAGAAAAAGTGTTATTAGCCTCAAAGTATAGAAAATGTGTGATTCATTATATCATGTTCTATGGTAGGTATTCAGCCCGAAGACTGGTTTGATCCTCCACGGTTCCGCCAACAGCTGTCATAGGTAGCCTGGGCATCACTGAAGAGGCTTACCAGGGAAATGAGGAGTGAGGTAGTTTCCCGTAGTTTTCCTCACCAAGCCAGAATCTGCTATTGCACATCACTCTGCCCAGCCCACTGAAATTCATGCACTAACTGACCTTATGAACAATATTTTCACACCATTCATACAGGGACTCGCTGTATAAGGAATGGTATTACTAGTATTACTCATACCTCGGTCACTTTCATATTGTCAAAGCCAAGGGTGAGACTGAGGCACGTAAATGAAGGTAACACATTTATTCTAGCCCATACCAGAAGACATAGTGCACTGCAAACCTACATCTCGGGAGCAAAGGCATTATATCATGTTATAAAAGGAAATAAACTTAGGGGTGGGTTGCTAGGTCTTGACATTCGTAATGAACACATCTCTACAAGCAATACAAAGTCAGATTAGAATCATTTTTTGGTATAATGCTATTAAATCTTTCAGGACTGTTAGTGAACTTATACCGTTAGTAGTCATGTCTAAGCTGATATTAGACGGGAGGTGGCCGCTAATATCGAGAGACAAAAGGTTTGCAGCAGCTCAGCCCACCCCCTTCATGAACATCAGCCACCACCAGCTCGACTGAAATCAAGGAAGAGTTTTCTACAGTCTTCTGCTCCACTTGATTCTGACCCAAAAAGGGCCAGGGTTAAGCTATGGAAACAAAGGTACCCAGATCATCCGGAACGTGTTGAAATTGAAGAGAAGTTGCCACCTGGTCACGAAGAGGGATGGTGTATATGGCGGTCATTAAACGGACTGCGGACCGGCGTTGCAAGATCTAAGGACAATCTTGTGAAATGGGGCATCGTGCATGGTGGGGACTCATTATGCGAATGTGGAGAGGAACAGACTTCTACGCACCTCTTGCACTGTCGTCTATGCCCAGATTCATGTACAGGGTTGGAATTGGCTCTGGCTGGAAACAATGCCATCAATGTAGCCAAATACTGGTCACAGCTTGTGTAAATAATGTATATATAGTGTAGATATTTTCATGTAATACTTCCTTTCTCCTTTTTTATTTTTTTACAATTAATTTGTTCATAGTGATTAACATACTTCATATTTTTATTATTTAATATTTTTGAATTGTATTTGAATTGATTTCTTATACATTGGTACCTCTGACACGAATAAATAAATAGAAAGGGCTGGTTACGTCGCGCATTCCTATCTACGAACTGTCACTGTAAAATTTGTTACAAATGGAACAATGGTTGTTGGCTTCTTGTCATGTTTGGTGTGAACTAAACACATATTTGCATTTTTTACTGGTTTCTTCTTTGTAGACATTACCCCTCAGAATTGTGATAAAGAAAATTCAGTATTTGGACTTAGTCTGCATAAATACTAATCGTGCTTGATATGATGCACAAGCCTTAAGATGTGATATATGTGGGTTAGGATCTCTCTGAAAACCATTGCTTGCACAACTTTTAGTGTTACAAGGGCTCCCTAGTGCTGAATCAGTAGACCTTGGTTGTCTTCGAGATTCATATTGGCAAGCTTTGAAACACAAACTATGAATCGCTTATGCATTGCTGGGAGACATCTGGCGTGCAGTTTACGCACTGGTACTGTTGTTGTTTACACAGCAAAGCCAAACTATAGAATTCATGCTAGGAACAAGATTTGCATCGAGAAATGTTATATAATGTGTGTGTGACACAGTTGTTGGCTTAAGATAATAAAGGTTTAGAAAATTCATATCGATTGATCATATTATCGATTCAATTCAGATTTCATTTTCATTCAGTTGGCAGTATTGCCAGAACCGGGAGAGCTCCCTCCTTACTCCTCACACCCGTAACACCAAAATCACTGTAAGTTGCGCGAGTAATAGCGGGATGTAAAGCAAATAACATTAAGGAATGTTCATTATGACCAACAATGTTATCTCAGGGAATATGCCAAATATATTTCATTGTTCTCTGTCCATTTAACTTTCTTCTTTTCATACAGAAGAATATTCATTCGATTTTCAGTGAAAACTGTGCTCAAATTTCTCAAACTCTTAGACACTCTTCATCGGTTCTTTTACGTTTTAGTTTAAGAATATCCCTGCTTTTTTTCCTGTTGTTTTCCCTCATATCATGGGTCACTTTTCTGTCCAGCGTTAACACGATTTGCGGTAAGTATTCATATCTCCTTATAAATTTTTCCTGCTAACTCAATCCTGGTTGCCACCGAGCTTGATAGCTGCAGTCGCTTAAGTGTGGCCAGTATCCAGTATTCGGGAGATAGTAGGTTCGAACCCTAATGTCGGCAGCCCTGAAAATGGTTTTCCGTGGTTTCCCATTTTCACACCAGGCAAATGCTAGGGCTGTACCTTAATTAATGCTATGGCTGCTTCCTTCCCACTCCTAGCCCTTTCCATTCCCGTCGTCGCCATAAGACCTATCTGTGTCGGTGCGACGTTAAGCAAAAAAAAATCAATCCTGGTTGCCAGCATTTCGCCCCAATGTGCTAAGTTGGGCTCATCAGTTGGTAAATAGCACACCCACCAAGATGCATAGCTAATGCATACCGTAGAGGCCACTGCATAGGCTACTTTGAGCCACCAGCAGTGCCAATGCACTATGCGAGACCATCAGATGATAAAGAGGTAGATTCCCATAGGAACCTGAAATATTTATTCCAAATGAGTAAATTTATAATATTTATAACTTTTAATACCAATATTTACATAATTACATCTGCAAACAGCCTTATCTCTGATTCCAGTTCTTTGCTCACACACACTCCCCCCCACACATATACACATTATATATAAGAAAACACAAAGCTCCAAAAATACTGCTTTGAGGAATTGCCCTCTTAATGATTACAGGATCAGATAATGCTTCAGCTACTCTAATACTATGAGCTTTATTTTCTAGAAATATAGCTATCCATTCAGTCATTCTTTTGTCTAGCCAATTGCACTCATTTTTGCCAGTAGTCATCCTTGATCTACTCTATCATATGCCATTGATAGGTCAATCGCGATACAGTCCATTTGGTTATGATGTGCTGTGTTGTAAAAGTCTTGCAAGATTAACTTTCAATGTCTCAGAAGAACTAAATAAGGAAGTTAGGTTCTCAGTCTGTTTAGTCTCATTTGCAGTAATGATGCTATAGGATTAATAGTGTATGTGTTTAAAGATCATAGTTATGATTTTATAAAACTGTGAAGTGAAGACATTTATCTATTCAACATAGAAAAGACTAAAGAGAAATACATATGAATGTTACATTGAAATCGTCAGTCATTGCTGACTAGTGTAATTGACATATCTGTGAGGGTCTTTTTGGTTTTGGTTGGCCTACACTATATTTTGTTTTGAATGATGTACATGTTTTGAAAGATTTTGTAAGTTTTATGACTCTGCAGTCTTGTATTATAATTATTAGAAATGTTTACTACTGTACATTGCTTATATGTCTACAGTTGTGGAGTACCGTCTAAGCCGTTCTGAAGATGCCTTTCAGGAATTAAATAAGAAGTCTGCAGCATTGAAGAAGATACTGAGTCGAATACCAGATGAAATAACAGATCGGAAAACATTTTTGGAAACTATAAAGTATGTCATTTTTGTATTAGTTGTAGTTCTGTTCTTTAAACATTAATAAACACTGATTTCTTCTTTGCTCTAAAGAGGGAAAATTGTCATAATCCTTTGGAATATTTTCTCATGTATCAAATGTTTAAAAATTGTATTTCAGATGACATTCTTTGTTATTTAAAAATTTGAGATCTCTGCATCCTGTAGATTTGGCTGGACATCACACATACAAACAATTTCGGATATCACAGACTGAACAAAAATAGCTTCCTATGCCATTGACTTAAAATGGCACCTTGACTGATTATATCTGTTACTATTATTCTTTATTTAAATGTACAAAATTGGCTTTACGTCGCACCGACACAGATAGGTCTTATGGCAACGATGGGATACGAAAAGGCTAGGAATTCAAAGGATGTGGCTGTGGCCTTAATTAAGGTATAACCCCAGCATTTTCCCGGTGTGAAGATGGTAAACCATAGAAAACCATCTTCAGGGCTGCCTCAGTGGAGTTCTAACCCACTAACCTCACAGCCAGCTCACTCTGTTTACTGTTTCTTGTTTCTCTGTATTATATGTTTCCTCTGAATAAAATATAAGATCAAGGTACTTGAAAGGAAACAGGGTTCACATTTTATTGCTGGTATAATGAAATCCTTGTGTTCCCTAACAATATCGGGTAAATAAGAAATAAGTTAATAAATACATGAATTATTAAAACGATTAAAGGTAATATAAATAATTAATGAAAACAGGTCTTTACCTGTATTTATATCCATTGAACAGTACGCCTATTTTAAAAATTTCAGATCTCTGCGTGCCGTAGATTTGCCTGGGCATTATACACATACACAGATGAACATTTCCGGATATGGACTTAAAATGGCTCCTTGTCTTGTATTACCTATCTTATCTACGTTGCCTGGCGACAGTGAATCTGTGCACACCTTTTCAGACGGTTTTTCATTCATAATTCGCCAAATAAAGCAAAAATGAAAAATCCGGCTTTGAGATGCATTCAGACCCTCTTCCATCTACCCATGTTCAAAATTTCAGATCTCTGCATGCCATAGATTTGGCTGGGCATTGCACACACATGCACTCAGACAGACAAACACTTCCTTTTATTATTATGGATTTTTTAAAAAGTTTGTTGTTGAAGTATAACGGTGAATTAACATTATGAGTACATTTTTTTTCTTTTTGTTTTCCAGAGAAATTGCTAGTGCTATTAAGAAGTTATTGGATGCTGTTAATGAGGTAGCAGGTTTCATCCCTGGATCAACAGGAAAGCAAGCTCTAGAGCAGCGAAAGCGAGAATTTGTCAAGTTCTCCAAACGTTTCAGTAACACTCTTAAGGAATATTTCAAGGAGGGACAGTAAGAATCATTACTTTACTACTGCTTATAATTATTTTACATTACTGCATCTTTTGTTCAGTATTTCTTTCTGTTGTAAGTGATCATACATATATTTCAATAATTGAATTTCACTCCTGTAATGAAATAAGCAGCGTGGAGTTGAACTCTTCTTTATACTTTTCACCATACATTTTCATCATAAACTGTAGCTTCCTCTGTGGATCAGTGAGTGAGTGAGTGTCAGTCTCTGGATCCCAGATGTCAGATCAGAATGTCTGCACATTTATTTATTGTGAACTCAACAGGTCATGTATCAGCTGAGGCCATAGATTATTAATAATAGACATCGGATCCCGAATACTACCTGCACTTTTTTTGTTGTTGAAAATATCGCTTCTAAAATTTGGGTGCGGGTCTTATTTAAGCCTTTCATTTCACACGTTTTAGGGAATTTTATCTTAAACAAAGCCTAGAATCCTAGCAATTTCTGATCTGGGATATTAGGAATAGCGGTTGAAGGTGCCTAAAAAATAGACGAAACATGTCTCACTTAAGACATAGTAATAATGTAACATTATTTATGTATTTATGTGCATACATACATTATCATTATAGACCATTATGCCTTTCAGCGTTCAGTCTGCAAGCCTCTGTGAATTTACTAAACGTCGCCACAATCTTCTATTTGCAACTAGTGCTGTGGCCTCCTTTAGTTCTGTACCTTTTATCTTTAAATCGTTAGAAACTGAGTCTAACCATCATTGTCTTGGTCTTCCTCTACTTCTCTTACCCTCTATAACGGAATCTATTATTCTCCTAGGTAACCTATCCTCCTCCACCTCACATGACACCACCGCCAAACCCAGTTTATAATACCAATATAATGGTCCGTTATTGGACATTATAAATTTTCCAGCTAACTCATACTTGGTTGCCTGCGTTTCGCCCTCGTGTGCTAAGTTAGGCTCGTCGGTTGGGACTTAGCACACCACCCAAGACGCAAGGCTAGTGCATACCGTGGAGGCCACTGCATAGGCTACTTGAAGCCACCAACAGTGCCAATGCACTATGAGAGCTATGTCTCAATTCCAAAAATTGATGCCTGCCTGGGGATCAAATGATGTTGATGTTGATTCCCATAGGGAACCTAAAATATTTGTCCTGAATGAGTAAATTTATAATACCAATATAATGGTCCGTTATTGGACATTATAAATTTTCCAGCTAACTCATTCTTGGTTGCCTGCGTTTCGCCCTCGTGTGCTAAGTGCAAATACTTAGGTGTGAGATTTGAAAGTAATATGCTCTGGAAGGGTCATGTTGATGACATTGTTGGGAAAGCATACAGATCGTTACATGTCATAATGAGGCTACTTAAAGGATGCAACAAAGAATTAAAAGAAAAAAGTTACTTGAGTATGGTTTGTCCATTATTGGAATATGCAAACAGTGTTTGGGATCCTCACCAAGAATACCTAATAAAAGAAATAGATAGTGTGCAGAGGAAAGCAGCAAGATTTGTAACAGGGGATTTCAGGAGAAAGAGTAGTGTATCAGAAATGTTAAAGGAACTTGGGTGGGAAACTTTAAGTAAGAGAAGGGAGAAAACTAGACTTATAGGATTATATAGAGCCTATACAAGAAAAGAAGCATGGGGAGATATCCGTGAGAGGCTTCAGTTGGAAAATAATTATATCGGCAGGACTGACCACAAATATAAAATTAGAAGGAATTTTCGCAGAAGCGATTGGGGTAAATTTTCATTCATTGGGAAGGGTGTGAAGGAGTGGAACAGTTTACCAGGGGTAGTGTTTGATCCTTTTCCAAAATCTGTACAGATATTCAAGAAGAGAATAAACAGCAACAGAGAAAATAAATGAAGTGTTAGAGGGCATTCGACCAGTGCAGGTTATTGTAAATAAAGAAATGTGTGTGAATAAATTAATTCCATCCCCTGGTCTAAGGAGTTTGGACAGCCAAAGTAGGGGACTGCCTGTAGGGGTGAAGTACAGTGGGGACTTCGAGGGCCCTGGGACTGCTACGGTAGCTGTGAAGGCCCTTCAGAACTCTGAAAAGTAGTGGCAAAAGGGGCTCTGGATAAGATGCAGCAGGTCGTTATGCTACTTAGGATCCAGAACGGGTAAAAAAGAAAAAAAAAGAAAATAGTAAATAAATAAATGCAATGTAAATATTAATCTTATACCAGTTGTCTAGTATCATTTGAAGTAATTCCACATACTGTATATCAGTTGACTATATTTGTAAGTAGTACAGGAGATAATATAAGTAGAATTTTGTAAACAGTATAAATTTATTAAGGATGAGCTGTGTGTTTAATAGAAAACATTGTTAGTGTAAAGTGTATAATATTGTATTATAGGAAAATTTTCTTCTCTTGTTAATTTAATATTTAGTGCTTGTCAATAATGTATTTTAGTGTACCATTTGCCACCGAGGTAGACACCTCATTTGCAAATAAAAAGATTTTGATTTGATTTGATTTGAAGTTAGGCTCGTCAGTTGGGACTTAGCACACCACCCAAGACGCAAGGCTAGGGCGAAACGCAGGCAACCAAGAATGAGTTAGCTGGAAAATTTATAATGTCCAATAACGGACCATTATATTGGTATTATAAATTTACTCATTCAGGACAAATATTTTAGGTTCCCTATGGGAATCAACATCTACATCATTTGATCCCCAGGCAGGCATCAATTTTTGGAATTGAGACATAGCTCTCATAGTGCATTGGCACTGCTGGTGGCTTCAAGTAGCCTATGCAGTGGCCTCCATGGTATGCACTAGCCTTGCGTCTTGGGTGGTGTGCTAAGTCCCAACTGACGAGCCTAACTTAGCACACGAGGGCGAAATGCAGGCAACCAAGAATGAGTTAGCTGGAAAATTTATAATATCCAATAACGGACCATTATATTGGTATTATAAATTTACTCATTCAGGACAAATATTTTAGGTTCCCTATGGGAATCAGCATCTACATCAAACCCGGTTTATGCATACAGCTTCATCCGTAGAGTTCATTCCTAACTTAGCCTTTATCTTCGCATTCAGAGTACCCTCCTACCATTGTTCCTACCGGTTTGTACCAGCAATCATTCTCGCTACTTTCATGTCTGTTACTTCTAACTTATGAATAAGATATCCTGAGTCCACCCAGCTTTCGCTCCCGTAAAGCAAAGTTGGTCTGAAAGCAGACTGATGTAAAGATAGTTTAATCTGGGAGCTGACTTCCTTCTTACAGAATACTGTTGATTGGAACTGCGAGCTCACTGTATTAGCTTTACTACACCTTGATTCAATCTCATTTTCTATATTGCCATCCTGGGAGAAAACACAGCCTAAATACTTGAAATTATTACCTGTTCCAGCTTGGTATAGCCAATCTCACATTCACTTCTGTTGAATTTCTTACCTACTGACATCAATTTAGTCTTCGAGAGGCTAATTTTCATACCATACTCATTCCAAGATTGTAGGGAAAAGAAAGTTGCGTAACACGGAAATACGAAGTGGAGAAGAAGAGTGGGACCATTTAAGACAGACATTTGTGGAAGCAGCAATTGAGGTAAGGGAAAGGAGACATGGTGGTGGACAGACAAAATAAAAAATAAAGAAAGGAACAAGGTGAAGGAAGAAATGGATAAGGAAAAGCAAAAAATGTATCAGACGGATGAGAATAAGATAGAAATGTTACATGTGGAATACAAAAGATTGAAACTACAAGTAAAGAGGTGTATCAGGGAAGAAAAGGAGAAATGTTGGGGAGAGTTTACCAACAAAATTAAGCAAGATAGTCGAGGAAATCAGAAATTATTATACAGAGTAATAAAATAAAAAAGAATAAATCAAGAAAAAATTAAGGCATTAGAGAGGGAAGATGGATCCATAGTATGCGACGAAAAGGGTCTTCAGAAGATGATGGCAAAGTATTTTGAAAAATTTTATGAGGATGGCAAAGTATTTTAAAAATTTTTATGAGGATGACTGCTCAGATGAAGGAGATAAGAAAATGGAAATAATAGATGGAGAAAAATAAGAGAACCCGATAACATGGAACTTGAAAGAGCAGTGAAAGCAATGACCAAAGGTAAAGTAAGTGGAAAAGACGAATTCAATGCTGATATGATTAAGGCAGCAGGAAGCATTGGACTACAGAGGCTATACCGAGCCCTCAGTGCCATATGGAAGAATGAAAGGATACCGTACCTGAAGATTGGCAACAAGAAAGCATTGTACCCCTGTTCAAAAAAGGAAATAAGAAGAAATGTGAAACGTATAGAGGTATAACCCTATTATCACACATGCTAAAAATAATGGAGAAAGTCATAGACAAAAGACTGAGGGACATAATAGAAACACAGTGAGAGGGAGAACAATATGGCCTTAGACCAAATAGATCAACAATAGACTTGATATTTACAGTGCGAACGTTAATGGAAAAACATCTGGAAAGGAACAAGGAAATCATATTCATATTTTTGGATTTGGAAAAAGCTTATGATACAGTTAAGAGAACTGAAAAGGAATGTACCAAAATCATTAATTGACAAGATAAAAATGTTGTATCATGTGACTAAAAGCAGTGTACAAGTGGGGAGTGATGACTCTGAAACATTTTATACAAAAAAAAGTCTCAAGCAAGGAAGTGCACTGTTGCCGTTATTGTTTATTATATTGATGGATGAAATCACAAAACGTGTAAAACAGAGTATCGGTAGTGATGAAGTGAATGCTTTGGTATTTGCAGATGATGTGGTGATTTGGAGTAAGGGAGAAAAGTACAAAGGGGACTGGACATTTGGAATGAAAATCTGAAGGAGTTTGGAATGGTAATATAATTAGTAGAAAGAAAACTGTAGTCATGCACCGTGGAAAAGAGGAAAAGAGAAGCCAAGTGAACATAAGACGGAGAACGGTTAGAGAATGTAGAACAGGTTATATATCTGTGTAGCATTATTAACAGAAGTAATGAAATCAACCCTGAAATTAATAACCGACTAAGTAAAGGTACAACATTTTATCATCAAGTTGGAGAGCTTTTATGGGATGACAAAGTACCCAAGAGAACGAAATTAGCATTATATAAACAGTACTTCATACCAGTTGTTACATACGGACTAGAAATGCTGGTAACTATTAAGAGACAAGATAGTAAGATCCAGGGAGTAGAAATGAAATTTTTAAGAACATCGGTTAAAAAGACAAGAAGAGATAGAATTCAAAATATTAAAATCAGAGAAGAGCTGAATATAGAACCGTTAGTACAGAACATACAGAAAGCAAGACTGAGGTGGTTCGGACATGTAAAAAGAATGGGAAAGGAACAGGTATCAAGAAGGGAATTAGAGAAGTTGAGGGAAAGAGACCAGTTGGAAGACCAAGAAGAAGGTGGATGGATCAGATTTGGAAGGACATTAGAGTAGCTGGATTGGATGTGGCGGAAGTAATGGAGCAGGAAAAGTGGAAGGACAGAAAGGAGTGGAGGAGGCTTGTTAACCACACCCGGGTGACTGGAGTGGGACATTGATGATGATGATGATGACTCATTGCATCTATTTTCAAGTATGAACTTGTGAACTTGAGGAAGTCGTAGGTAGTAGCTTTTCCATTGGAAGATTAGATGTCTCCGACGTCAAAATGTTAGGTAATCTGGATTTCAGATGTCATTACTTGTCAGGGTGAATGCTTGTATGTAGATATTATTCATACTGTTGATCTTATTTTAAATATGTGATGTTACCTAATCTGGAATTTTTTTTCAATTGGTTGCTCTAGAGGCATATAATCCACGTGTTTCTAGCTTCTTGATTGATTGTGGTCTGATTTGTAAGTGCGTCTTGATAAGTGTCAGTTCCCTTTGAACCGTTCCAGTGCCGAAAGAGTTCACGGCATTAATTGCTGAAGACTTTGTAAAACATGTTAAAATGTGCACAATAAAAGCCAAAAACTTGCACAGTAAATCCGAAATTTGAAATGAATGCATTGATCTGAAATATAGGACAAAATGCATATTTATGCACTGTTAAACTTGATCATTTGTCCAATTTTACCTTCAAACACACTTCCTTCTCGGTTTTGGAGGTGTATATATTGGCAGACAAAATTTGCATTTGGATACAAATCCGATGTATAATAATAATAATAATAATAATAATAATAATA